>NC_133375.1:31048652-31141051 GCF_049309525.1 Garra rufa | reverse complement strand
TATTTATTATATTACATTATATTATATATATACGCACACATTTCTTAAATACCAAAAATTAAAATGATTAATAATAATAATAATTATATAACTATATAATATTATTATTGTGTTTATAAAAACCATTTATAATTTTTTTAATAAAATGCATCATATATAGGGTAATTTTAAGAAATCATTAATGTATAATTATTGTAACGGTATGTGTGTGTGTGTGTGTGTGTGTGTGTGTGTATATAACATTTATAATTTCTTAACTAATTAATAATAATAAATATTACAATGATTAAAATGATATATGTAATTGTTGCAATATTTCTTATAATAATAATAATAATAATAATGATATTATTAATCATTTTACTATTGTGTGTTATTTAAGAAATTATGTAGGGTTAATATATCATCAATAAATTATAAGTGTATCTTTATGTATTTTTTCACATTTATTCATACTGTTATTTTAAAGAGTGCAACATGTTTTATTGTAAGTTTAAGGTTTAATTTAATTTAAATGTACAGAAATTATAATACATTTATTTGAAAACTACATAAATCTACAGTATATAGTTTGTGTGCATGTCTGAACTCACATTTCTGCGTGGAAAGGTGGTGAGCAATTTGAACTCGTCGGATGGGTAGCCCTTGGAGGCGATGAAGTCAAACAGAACCTGGAGTTTACAGCTGCCCAGGAACCGCCTTTCCAAAAACTCTCCGCTTGGCGTCCGGATGCGCAGCTTGCTGATTGGCTCTCCGCCTTCCTCTTTGGGCTCTGGTGGCAGGGCCTGCTCCAATGAGAGACGGATAGCCTGCACAGGAGACAGCAAAACGGTAACATTATGGAAAAAACAACTGATATGTATCTCATTAACTAACCCCTTTATATATCTTCTGTTTTGAATATGATGTAAAGCTCAATTAAATATTAACATGACAAGAAAACCACATAGTATATATAGGCATGGATCTTATGAAACTGCAGCACGCAAGTCGTGCGTCAAAGGTCCTAAATTTAGCGTTCCTTCACAGCTTGAAAGTGCCACAAAAAACATGAAAATCTTTCCATTTTGCACGTCATAGAAATATCACACTGTGAAAAAAACAAAACAAATCAAAAACGAAAGAAGGGGAGGGAAACAGTGAGAAGTCACATACACATTTAAAAAGAACAAGAGCGAAAGCGAGTGGGAGAGGTGAGGGAATTGCGCCGTCTCTAGTGACACGGAGCACGACCTGCCGCTCCTCTGGGCTTTTCAACTCCAGTTGTTGTTCCTGTTGTGACACTGGGCAGCATATGCTGTGACAAAACACGCAGGCTTTATTTACACACCATAATGCAATTATATTTCATCAAAGTGTACAACAGTAGCTCATTAGCAGCAGGTGGCTTGTGTGAGCGCGTGCCGGCCCCGCTCCCTTAGGTAGGGGCCGCGTGTAAAAAGCCCTCTGGGGGCCGAACGGCGTCTCTCCCCAGCCCTGCTCGAGATGTATGTGTGCACGTACGTGTCTGTGTGTTTCCTGGTCCCTGCGCACAAAGGGCACTAAGGAGCATCCTTTTCACTGCGCTAAACAAACAGAGTGTGTGTGTAGCACCTGACGGCAGAGAATAATGACATCACCACTCCCCCTCGGCCTTTCATGCGCTGTCTGGGTCACAAAAGAGTCCAAATCACAGAGCATTTCCCCTCTCTACTTCGCTATACACTTCTGCTGATTGTTTCCCTGCAGCGCGCCCATTGTCGCCACAGACCCACCGAGGTGCTGTGGTTTGGGCGTGTGCGAGGGTGCGCGTGTGCTTGGATAGACTCCAGGTGGAGAGCATCTTACCGCCTTGTTTACACACACACAATGTCACAAAAATGACGCACGGTTAGAAACGCAGATATATGCACGCCATATACGGCCAAACTGTAACAGCTGCTGAAAACAGCAGATATGAGCGTACGCCATTTAAATCTAATCTTTCCTTTAGGAGCAAGAGGTTAATTATGATTGTGTGCGACTCCAAACCATGTCACAAAACTTAACAGGTGACCTCTAAGGTGCAGGAATCGAAGATATGTCACCCGTTTCACAGCTTGGAGATTCACGTCCAAAGGCGTGACGTTTCAGCACGAAAGAGAAAAGGGGCAAAAAACGTAGTTTAGGGCAGGTGATTTTATCAGTATAAATGTGTGTGTGTTTCAAGCCTCTTGTCCCCTTGGGTTCATTACAGACAGCAGGTGAACAACTTTAGACCATGCTCTCATTAAAACACAAGGCTGCTGCTGAGTTAACAGCTCACACTCACACACACACACACACACATACAGATCTGACACAATTACTTCGCCTCCAGGTCGTCTTTGTGTTTACCTCTCCACAACATGCCTCATATTAAAAGCTTTGTCCAAGACAAGCATTAAATGAAGCTAAACTAAGCTATTGTAGGGTATCGTATGTTTGAAGGTCTATACTGTAGCCTACACGCCACGTCCTGACATGAATGGTAGCATGGCAATAGGAGATTGAACTAATTACATGCTTTTGTTGAAGCCTAAAAGTGACAATTTATCTCATATAGCAGTTTCACCTGTGCTGGTCCGGTTAGTATTTGCTGCTGAATAAACAGACGATAATCTGGCAGCGCTGGTGTGGCGGCTTTTTGTGTTTTTGGTGGGCAAATATCTTATTAAAAAGAGTGTGTGTGTGGAACTTGCAAGCACACTAAATGAACAAGTACACTTTGTGCTGCAAACTGTCTTTAGAAAAAGCGCTAAACCGCACCATCTGTAATATATTTGAATGTTAATACGGTGGTATTGTATTCTGCTGATCAGCTGATAGGGAACAGGTATATTTGCTTACTCCTACATCTACAGGTGAGATTTAACTTTCCGTGACACTTTTTGATGCAGTCTTTGTGAGAGTGTCAGTGCTTTTGACGTGCACCTGTCGTTTTGTACAGCTCGTATACGGGGCGATAGCGCAAACACTGCGTGAGTACGCGGGCGGATCGCAAATATGTATGTGATTTGTGTAACAATGTAAACTGTGTGCTTGATGAGAGTGGTTATGACAGGTAGTGAAGCTTTATGACTGCCACTGCAATTTGTCATCTTATGAAGCATGAAATCCCATTTAAGTGACAAGTTTAGAATATCCAGAAACACGAGTGAAACTGTCATTTTTTTAGTTCATTTCTTTCAGCTTCAGTGGATGAGAAACAGTGGTTTTAAACATTTAAGATGTTTTCAAAAGCATTAATGGCTCTTTTGAACCAATTAACCGGAACTAATTGGTAACACATAGTAATAGTCAACAGAGTAATAGTCACATAATGCAGGAAATCAAGTCATATTTGGCAAACCAACAAAGCTTTGCTGGGCTCTACATAGAATAAAACAAGGAAACTAGTACATTTCTCTGAATTCCAGTTCTTTTTACAAGGAAGGATCATGATTACATGGCCTGCTTCTAAGGTGATTATTTTTGGGTCATTCTCAGATTTTCTTCCTTTCACCATCCTTTGCACTTGTCATATAAACCGTGTTATTGAAACAGTCACCAAACCGGTGAAACTCAAAGTAAACCTCACCTCTCGTTCCTCCTCCTGCTCTTTCCTGATTCGCTCCTGACGGACTTGCTCTGCCTCCTCTCGCTCTTGCGCTTCTCTCTGAAAAAAAAATTGGCAAAATTACTAGCAATAATTCAACAACTTCACAGGTTTTTGAGGAAAACATTCCAGGATTTTTCTCCAAACGTTCAATGGTGGCCAACGATCGAAGGTCCAAACTGCAGTTTCAGTGCAGCTTCAAAAGGGCTGTACACGATCCCAGCCAAGGAATAAGGGTCCTGTCTAGCGAAACGATCTGTCATTTAAAAAAAAAAAAAAAACTACAAATGCACATCTTGCAGTAGTTCTATAAGTAATCATGTTAGAATGGTCATGCAGTTAGTTCCCTGTCTGTGTATTTTGTTTCAAAAATGTATGGTAGGGTGAAAAACTCCATCTCATTTTCTCCTCCAACTTCAAAATCATCTGACACCGTTGTTTTACCTTTTTTATAAAGGACGTTTGACTTTCTTTGCTTTGTAAACAGTGGGTCAGTACTTCTGCCTATGCCACATGTGACCTTTCCAACGTGATTATGTAATGTGCGAGGTCGAGTTAGTTTAATACGAGCATTTGTGGTTAAAAAGTATATAAATTTATATTTTTTTTAAGAAAATGACAGATTATTTCACTAGCCAAGACCCCTATTCCACAGCTGGGATCGTGTAGATCTTATAACAGAATAATTTAATATTTTTTAATAAACAAAGTAAAAATATTAATGGTAGCTATTTTTTCAGCAGGTATTTCAGATCATTATCCTAAGTGCAAATAAAATTGCAAATATCCTAAGCAAAATAAAATTAAATTTAGGTGTGTGACTGGTTGTTATTGAAGCCCGTTTCTGACACTAAAAAAAGGTAATTGCAATCTCTAATCTCAATTCAGACTTTTTCCCCTCAGAATTTCGCGATATAAACTCTCAACTGCGAGTTAAAGTTAGAATTGTGGACTTCTTGGATTATCAGAAAAAAAAAATCATCAATCATTAAAAATAATAATAATAATCTGAGCAAAAACAGAAAATGTAATATCTTGCCAAACCTTTTTACGGTCAGCCTCCAGAGACACACGGTAAGCTTCATCCTGTTCTCTCTTGACCATTTCTCTGGCTTCACGTTCATCCTGTAAGAAAAAAATGTACGTGAAAAAAAAAAATATATCCATGTCCTTAACTAATTAACCAAATCATCTAAAACCAAAAAAACTGACTATTATTCTTTACATTTTTTGGACTTAAACAAAAACAGATTTTGATAAATTGAAGACAGGGAAATAACAATAATAAAAATGTGTTAAAAAGTAAATAAACACCGAGGTTAGAATTTAATAAATTTAATTTTTGGAGCTGTAAGAATAAGATTTTGTGCTATTTTGAGGTTACTAATTGGAAAAGCAAGTAGACACTGTCCATGTGAACTAATTTGTCCAAAATGTCTTTTAACCACTACCTAAAATTGCTGATAATATAATTTGAAATGGAAAAAAATGATTTTTCTAGTGGTCTCAGGTTTATTTTTATTATCTACATCCTATACCAGCTATCCATTAAGAGCATGTCTATCCAGATAACAATCCCACTGGATCTTTGACGTATGAGATGGTTCCTCGTCATTGTCAGCCGTAATGGCCACATACTGAATACTATTGTATTGTCGGACACACTAACTGGGGACGACTGAAAGAGTATCTTATAGAAGTGAATGCATGGAGTTCCTCTACATACAATGGACGAGCTCTTTTATTATTGTGAGTGTGTGTGTGTGGATCCTGTTTGTTAAGACCCAGCTGCAGGTCTACCTGCTGAGACTGAAGACTGTGAATAACTACTGTTGCTTTTGTGCAGTCAGGCTCGTGCGATTGTCTGCGGCCGCTTTTAAGACTAAGGGTCTTTTCTCCTGGCTGGACTTTGTGTGGAAATGTGAAAGAGTTGTGACTACACAGAGCAGAGGAGAAGAAAAGGAAGGACAGAGGAGAGAAAGGAGGGATAGAGCACAGAGGCTGATCAAAGGAGAGATACATCCTCAAATTCTATTCAAACGAGCTGTAAAAGAGTGTGTGAAAACCATGTTGTGGTATAGGAAGAGTTCGTGGGCTGATGTGTGGGTCTCTATTGGTAAAGTCAGAACACTGAAACAATTCAGGTGGATCGGGATTACAAACAACTGGATCTTTTATCCGAGCGCTGGAAATAAGAACAAATATACACCGACTTTTCCAAACACATTGTGTTTCTGAAGAACTGCTCATACAAGGCAAAGTCTTTCAAAAGGACTTTCAAAAGCCACTGTTATAATGAAGCAATTAGTCATGAGAGGCCATGTTTTACACTGAATTTGCCATTGATAAATGTTGTTAGATACAAGGCATGTCAATAAAAACCTTATAATCAAGGTTAAAAATGAAATGACCTCTTATATCTTACTTGGTTTATGAAATGGCGAAAACAAACTTATAACTTGTAATTACAGAATAATGAAATTTATTTTTACTAAAACAAAAAAACTAAATTAATGGTAGCAAATTTTTTCCAGCAGGTATTACAGGCCATTATCCTAAATGCAAATAAGACAAAAAAAAAAAAAAAAAAAAAATCCTAAGAAAAAAAAAAAAAAAATAATTTGTTATAATAATAATAAAATAAAATAAACATTTAGGTGTTGTGACTGATTATTTTGGAAGCCTGTTTCCACCACTGACATATAAACTTGCAAATCTGACTTTTTTCTCAGAAGTCACAACGTTTTTCTCGGCATTGTGAGATATAAACTTGTAACTGTGAGTTATAAAGTCTGAACTGTGAGATAAACTCGCAAATCTGCCTTTTTCTTAGAATTGGGTAATATCAACAAGAATTGCATGATATAAACTTGCAAATCTTTTTTCTGAGTTGTGAGATTAAATTTGCAATTGTGAGTTATAAAGTCAGAATTGTGAGATATAAACTGACTTTCTCAGATTTGCGTGATATAAACTCAGAATTGTGATATATAGCCTTGCAAATCTTACTTTTTTCTCTGAGTTGTGAGATATAAACTCGCAATTGTGAGCTATAAAGTCAGAATTGCGAGATAAACTCACAAATTTTACTTTTTTTCAGAATTGGGTGATATAAACTCACAATTGCGAGTTATGAAGTAAGAATTGTGAGATATAAACTCACTTTTTCTCAGAATTACGTGATATAAACTCACAATTCTGACTTTTTTCTCCAAGTTGTGAGATATAAACTCGCAATCGTGAGTTATGAAGTCAGAATTGTGAGATATAAACTCACAAATCTGGCTTTTTTTTCTCAGAATTGCATGATATAAGCTCAATTGTGAGTTATAAACTCGTAAATATGACTTTTTTTTTTCTCAGAACTGCGTGATATAAACCCACAATTCTGACTTTTTTCCTCAGAATTGTGTGATATAAATGTACAATTCTCACTTTACCATGAAAATGTGAGTTAAGTCAGAATTGTGAGAAACTCTTTCTGAGCGCAATTCTGAGAACACATTAGTCTCAAAATTGCAGAAAAAAAGTCAGAATTGCGAGATATAAACTCACAATTGTGAAAAATGTATTTCAAGTTTTTCTCACAATTGTGAGTTTATATCTTACAATTCTGAGAAAAAAGTGTGAGATAAAGTCGCAATAACCTTTTTTTTTATTATTCAGTGGTGGAAACAGGCTTCCATAGGTTATCATGTAAATATACACATTTAAAACTTGCAGTACGATTCACAGAAAAGTAAAATAAACAGTGAAAACAGTAAAAAAAAATAATGTTTGGGTCATCAAAATGGTCATAAAATTTAAAGTTACAGTTATAAAATGATTTCTACGATGCCCCTGACTAGCATTAATAAGTAGCAAATCATAAATTATGGCTGTTATGCAAGCTATAAGCTATTGCCTATTAAAAAAATAATAATAATAACTAAATAAATGAAATAATACAAATATTTTCATTGCATGTCTAAGTATAATGACAAATATATTAGCTATTTTTAAATTTAAAGTTAATGACCAAATTTATAAGTAGTCCAATCTGATTATCCGTTTACGCCATATGCATCCTTCTACATGAATACAGTAAAACATTCTTCAAAGCTTGCCAAAAAGAGAAAGACAAAGGCTAAGATAAAAACAATTAAACAGGGTGAGCAAAGCTTTCTCTCATGTTTTTTCTCTCTCTATTACCATCTACATACAGTGAGTCAGTGCCATGACCTGTACTAGAGCTAATGGAGCAAGCGTATAACTCTTTTACCCCTGACTGCACAACCCCAGGTCATGTCACTTACACACACACACACACACACACACACACACACACACACACACACACACACACACACACACACACACTGAGGAATGCTGGTGTGATCTTGGCGGATGACTGCACACTGTCTGGGTTTGCCTGTTGATCCAGACAGTGTATGTAAGGAGTTTATGTCTGTCCCTACAGACGGACAGACACACAGAGGTCACCATGAGTCACCTGACTTTATGGGGCAGTGATAACACACACACAGGGACATTTCAGTTAAGGACTTTAAAGGACAAACCTAAACTGCCTCAAATGGCAGGCTGTTAGTGGTGGCACAACAACAAATGCTTTCAAACACTCCCACACATTTCTAAGGTGGCTCACTCATTTGTGTACAAACACAAGGTTAACAAAGGGTTCGGATTCAAGCGTCACACCCAAGATTTGAAATGAGCTGTAATCACCAGTAGTTCACCTAGCTGCACTTCAATCAACAAATTCAATTTAAGAGAATAGTTCACTCAAAACTGAAAATTCTGTTATTAATTGCTCACCTTCGTGTCATTTCAAACTCGTAAGACCTTCATTTATCTTCGGAACACAAATTAAAATATTTTTGATGAAATCCAAGAGCTTTCTGACCCTGCAGAGACATCAACGCAACTATCACGTTCAAGGCCCAGAAAGATAGTAAGGGCATTGATAAAATAGCCCATGTGACATCAGTGGCTCAACCGTAATTTTCTGAAGCTACGAGAAGCTTGGACTATGGACTATTTTAACAATGTCCTTACTACCTTTCTGGGCCTTGAACATGGTAGTAGCTGTCCATACAGTGTTAGAAAGCTCTTGGATTTCATAAAAAAATATCTGAATTTGTCTTCAGAAGATGAACAAAGGTCTAATTGGTTTGGAACTACAAGACGGTAATAATTAATGACAGAATTTTTATTTTTGGGTGAACTATCCCTTTAAAGCTCAGTTAAGTCAATGCTATGAAACTTTGACCCTTCAAAAACCCTTCTTTTTAGTCAATATGAAAAATCCAACACAACCAGTGTAGTCCAATTCGCAAAGAAATGAATAGGGTTTTTTGTTAAAAACATTTTTTAGCGCAACAAGTAACCCTTTTTGTTGTTGTTGACTCAAATACATTTAAAGCAACTGGTGTTTAATTAATGAAGAAATGACTTTTATGAATCAATTCTTTTTACTGAATCAAAAAACAGTCAGTGCAACCAGTTTAGTCTAATTCACAAAAACCAAAAGAGTCCTATGAACTGCAGGGTTCATACAGCTACTGTAAAATGACATTTCAGAACTTTCAAGGCCTTTTCACAACTTATAATAAAGTGAAGCACTTGCAAAGTGTTACTACTAAAAGATTACAACATTTACTGCACTTTTACTATAGTAAAACCACGGTTAATTTGTATTTGCATATACTTTTCTTTTTTCTTAGTTTGAACTGTACTGCTTTAAAAGTTTGATGTTTTCTACTGCTTTGCGAAACCATATGCATTTCAAAGTCCCGAACTAAATCAAATGATTTGCGAACAAACACCGAAATCCAGGTTTAAATCAAATGATTTGCGATTCATGCTCCGAAGTTTCAATCTAAAGCAAAAGATTCGCAAAACCGATCTAAATCTAGCTTTTGCTAGTGAATAGCTTAAAATGAATGATTGAATCCAGCATAAATGTCCTTTTTTTCGCATCTTCAGCCTTGTTTAAACGACATTGTCAGTACTACTACTAGTTTAACTCACTATTTTTCTGACATTAACTGAAATAAGCTCAAACAAGTATTTTTTTTTGCATGAATTTTACATTTTACATGAAAAGATATGTGCTTATCGAAAAAAAAAAATTAAACACTTATTTTATAGATACATTGTCTTTTAATAATTCAAGCACTTTTCAAGTTACCACTTCAGGAATATTGCTATTTTGAAGGGTTTTCCAGGCCATAAACTTTAAAAAGTCAAATTCATGTACTTCAAGTATTTTAAGCACCTTGTATAAACCTGGAACTGGTTCTTTGCTAAATCAAAACATTCAGCGCAAACAGTGTAGTCTAAGAGTGTGTTCACACTTGTCATGTTTGGTTCGAATAAAACAAACCCTGGTGCGATTGCTCTGTTAGTGTGGTTCATTAAGTGTGAACGCTGCCATCTGAACTCTGCCATCAAACAAGCGGACAGAGGATGCGAAAAAGGTTTCGGCCTGCTTCCAACCGAACTCTGGTGCGGGTTGAACAAAATATGAACACAACACGGACCAAATTCTTCGAAACGAACCAAAAACAGGAAGTAATGACGAGGCGCTATGCGACATGATTTCACGAAGAAAACAAGTATATCCAAAACAAAATGAGCAGAGGACAAACATGAAGCAACAAGGAGGTAAAATGCCTTTTATGAGGTCTTTGTGAGTTCGCAGATGGTAAAAATAAAATCATATACACACAACAATAAGCACGCTTAGTCCAGCAGACTGCATAAGGTGTATTTGACTTAAAGCGGCGCTGAGCAGGCCATTCAATGAATGGGTACTTTGATTTGACGTCACAAAATATACGTCATATACGACCCATCAGGTTGTGAACATATCACTATGCTTTTAGGTTCGTATCTTTAGGTTTGTTGTCAAAAATGTCAATATGAACGCTAAACAGACCAGGACCAAATTTATAATTTTTAGGGCTGGGACACGATTAATCGCGATTAATCGCATCCAAAATAAAAGTTTATGTTAACATACTAAATGTGTGTTTACTGTGTGTATATATAATGTATGTATAAATACACACACAAACATGTATATTAAAGAAAACTGAAAATAAAAATTAAATTAAAATAAATAAAATATTTATAATTCTATATATAATCTAAATTAAATACAAATATAACTATCCACACATATAAGTATTTTTTAAAGGCTTTACATGTATGTGTGTGTATTTATATATACATAATAAATATACACAGTAAACACACATTTAGTATGTTAACATAAACTTTTATTTTGGATGCGATTAATCGCGATTAATCGTGTCCCAGCCCTAATAATTTTCCTTTTTGGTCTGGACTAAATGAACCAAACAAACCACACAACAAGTGTGAACACACCCTAAATCATGAAAAAAAAATATCACTCCCATGAACATTTTCTCTTTTTTAGCTAGTCCTTTTAATTAATCATCCTAAACTCTTAAACTAATCAAACCTAAACATAATTGTAATAAAATGTAATTAATCTGAGACCAAGATGGAAACATAGAGCTCATGAAAATGAATTGAAATGTGTATTGATACCAGGGTTGGGGTCAATTCAGGAATGAACTCAACAATTCCAATTCAAAGAAGGAAATGGAATTGGAATTGGAATTCAACAACAATTACAGAAAACAGAGTTGGAATTGAATTGGAATTTCAGGAAGTGGAATTCAATTCAGGGAAATTCCACTGAATTCTGTTTATTGCTGTTTCTGAGCATTTATTTGTGATTACATTTAGAGACATAAATCTGAACTTTATTTATGATGCTTTACAAACACCAAGTATGAAATAGAGTTGATCAAATGCAAGTCAATATAAATGAGAACTGTACATTATGAATTAATAATTGAATGACAGTGGTGATAAGTGTCTGGATGTACTATACATTCAATATATGATTACCACATAATATATGTCTCAACTCACAAAAATTAGTCATGTTCATTCATGTATTTCATTCACTTTTTGTTGCATCGAATTATCATCATTTCATGAAATTTGGCATGTGAAATGATCACGCTTAACATACTAAACATACAGTACTTTGTATTTCTTTTATATGTTTGTTGTTTATGTGATTTACAATATTTAATGTACTATAAACTTTTAAGCAAATCAAGTCAAATTATTTTATTTAGCGGAATTTATTTGAATTCAATTCTGTTTCCTGGCATTCCAATTCAATTCCAATTCCATTTCCTGTCAGCTGCATGCAATTCCAATTCCATTCCAGGAAGTAAATTGGAATTTACCATTAATTCTCAATTCAATTCATGAATGGCCCCAACCCTGATTGATACCAATCCTTAAAAAGTAAATATCACCGTTTTACATTTTTGAGTAAACTACATCTTTAATTTCTACCCTGAAAACTGTTTTCCAGTGAACAGAAAATAATTGAACATCTTGTTGCTTCACCTTCCAGCTAAGGGCCAAATGTGTGAACTACATAAAGTGCAAAATATCTCCTCTGCGTTTCCTCTGGCACCTCACTAACCCCAGCTCCCTGTTTGTGTCCGTTCACATCACATTTCCTTCACAGCCAAACAGATTACAGCCATTAATTGCCATGAGGAGCAAACCGTCAAGATGCTTCCAGCAGAAATCCATCAACGTGTCAGAGTTATTCAAGCGTTCTGACTGAGGGAAGCAGAAATTTCACAGCCTAATGGATCTAATGGAACAGATACAAATCGAAAAATAACGTTTTTAACGGAACTTATTCACCGAGCTGGGAAACCAGCCCTAATAGCAGGAGACTAAACAAATCACCTTGGGTCTAGCAGAAGCATTCTCACAACGGCAAGGACTATGACAATTATGACACAGCATAAATATTTTCTGTTGCTTTTCGTGATTGATAATCATTCAAAGCATCCCACGCAGGGGTGCGAACAGAAAAGAGAATGCTGGGACGAGACAAGAAATGTCATGACTTATCAAATCATTGAGTTAATGTGCCTCAGGGGGACAGTAACCTGTGTTTGCCGTCTGAATATTTCCCACCAAACCACAGACATTAACATTAACACAAACAGGTGAAGAAAGATGACTAATTATGTCAACGCAAGGAAGTGTGGACAGACCTGTCATAACATGTAACAAAACATTAATAATTAGTGTTTTTAATTAGACAGGAAGTTAACGTCCTCTTGAAGGTTGCCACTACTAGGAATAACCTTTCAGAGAGGCCACTTAAAAACATTTTCAATTCATTTGAACAGATGGACACATCTTGTTTCAGCTCTTTGTAAGCACGTTTGTTTGCAGACCTAGCATTGATTTAAACAATCACATACCGCAGGCAGACATGACACACCAAAATCGCATCCTGCCAGCTTTGTGTTGGCTTCACAAGCACAGGCCACCGCAAGCTTACATTACACAATTGTGCTTTTTCTTCCACGGTTTGTCTGAAACCCAGACGCAGGCGGAGTGTCTATTCTTACCCCTGTGTGATGGGCCGACTCATATGAGTCAGACAATGAGTGGTCATCTGCCCCAACATGCCCCTTTTTTTGTGGCCTAAAAATATGACTTTGAATCTGCCTAATAAAAAGCACCTCTCTGTGCTAATCAGCGTCTGGTGTAGTGAACTACAAATAGCGTGCATTGCATAATGTTTATATTGTCCCAATACATTGTGGGATTGATTTCTCCACAAAGGATACATGCAGTGTTTTCTTAGATTTGGCCAAATGGCAGAATAATTAAGTTGGCTATTTTTGCTTCAGGTGTGCATCAATGTGGCCTTATAATGCTGTCTACGAAGAGAGCTCATCTTTGATCTCACCTCATCTTTGATGTCTTCTTGCTGTTGTGCTGTGAAGATCTCCATGGCTCCCATGAGTCTCATCATTAGTTCGTCCACTGTTGTGTTGCCTTCATTACACAAACAGAACATCAACAACAATCAGACTGTAGCAGACCAATGTAATTTCGAAGTTCATCATACTTTTACTATGCTCAAAAATGTTCCAAATTATTATTATGAATGGAAACTAATACTAAAAAGAAACACAAGACAAATACATAGAATACAATTTCTTGTTTGGGGATTTAATAATTACTAAGAAAATTTGTATGTTTTTATTAACAACTTAATTATGCACATGATGATTTATTTAAATACTTAATAATTAATATTTATTATTGTTTAATTTTATTAATTTGTAATATTTAATATACATACAAACACTACCAGTCAAAAGCTTTTGAACAGTAAGTTTTTTAATGTCTCTTCTGCTCACCAAGCTTACATTTATTTGATCCAGAGTACAGCAAAAACACTACATTTTTTACTATTTAAAATAACAGTTTTCTATTTGAATATATTTTAAAATTATTCCCAAAAGCTTGGAGTCAGCCTAATTTTTTGGGTTATAGAAATTAATACTTTTATTTAGCAAGAACGCTTTAAATTGATCAAAAGTGATGACAAAGACTTATAATGTTACAAAAGATTTCTATTTCAGATAAATTCAGTTCTTCTGAACCTTCTAGTCAAAGAAACATTTCACTCAGTTGTTATTTCAAAATGGTACTGTTTTTGCTGCACTTTGCATCAAATAAATGCAGAAGAGACTTCTTTAAAAATATTAAAAATGTAACTGTTCAAAAACTTTTGACTGGTAGTGTACACACATTTAATACATAATTAAATAATATAAATTTATAAATATAAATCTATCTATCTATCTATCTGGTCTCAGACTTTTTAGCAACACAAAGTTCATTCAATTAATTACAAATGTTGTGCAATTTTGATCTAGTAGGTCTGCCAAAGACTTATCAAGTTTTACCTATAATTTCATTTGCAGTTTATTTAGATGTACAGTATATATTTTACCTTGAATGACATTTAAAACTTCATTTGATGTCCGTTTGCCCATGACAATTAAAAGTAATGGGAACTGGTCAGTCTTGTACGTTCGAATGGTCTGTGCAACAACACTGCCAAAGTGCCTTGTGCACATCGTGAGTAGTCTAGAAAGAGAGTGGGAGAAAGCAGAGAAAGAGAGAGAGTCAGTAATTTAAGTGGACAGTGGACAGACAGCCAGTGAAACTCCCCTGAACAATCACTGAGCTTAATAAGAGTACACAGCTCATCATATTAACAGACTTTAAAACCAATTCTGCTCTCCGCTCAGAGGATGGTCCTTCTCCAAACACTCCCCGGCCTGAATTAGTATTCCGCTCCCACCGCTCCGAATTTGATAGGGCAGAGAGGATTTCTTATTCCATTACAAAGACAGAACTTTAAATTAACGTTTCGCTGAAGGAAAAGGGTAGCAGGCAGACTCAGAGAGCTCGCAGTAAATGTCATAATATTAATGAATTGCTATAGAGCGAATGCAAATATAGATTAGCTTCTCTCTTCTTTTAATAACATCGGCTTTAATAACTGGAAAGTAAAATAGAGGAGAGATGGAACACACTTGAGTGAGGAGCCATGACCAGCGTGGGAGGGAAGAAAAGGAAAAATTAAAGTTTTTTCACACCAAATTTCACCCTAATATCAGAGAACTATAAAAAAAAAAAAAAAAAAAGTTGCATCAGAGGGGATGAGTGAGCACTTCTTGGACTCTAGGTACATTCAGGCCGTCATACTACCTATAATTTATGAAATAGTATGTAGTATGTATACCGTGTGCAGTAGTTATTCAGAATACACTACATGAAATAATGATTTTCTAATTAAATGCACTCCACCAGAACTTTTATTTCCAATGTGAGGCAGTACCAATGTCATTACTTGCAATTACAAGAGTTAGTTAAAGAAGTTCACTTCCAGAACAAAAATTTACAGATAATGTACTCCCCCCTTGTCACTTAAGATGTTCATGTCTTTCTTTCTTTAGTCGTAAAGAAATTATGTTTTTTGAGGAAAATATATATATAGTTGACTTTGAACTTCCAAAATGCAGTTTAAATGTGGCTTTAAACGATCCCAAATGTGGTTGTAAATGGTCCCAGTTGAGAAAAAAGGGTCTTATGTAGCGAAATGATCGTTATTTATTTATGTTTTTTATTACAATTGATAACTGGCCTGAACTCTGTTTTTCCGGTTCATGACAGTTAGGGTATGTCGAAATACTCTAACTCCAATCTCATTTTCTCCCTCAACTTCAAAATCATCGTACATCGCTGTTGACCTTCTTTGCCTGTTTACATTTCAAACACTGGTTCGGTACTTCTGCAGCGATGTAGGATGATTTTGAAATGATTTTTGAAATTGATGGAAAAAATAAGATGGGAGTTTTTCGACATACCCTAACTGCCTTGAACCAGAAAAAACAGTTCAGGCAGAGCAAGACAAGACGAGCATTTGTAGTTAAAAAGTATATAAATTGTAATAAAAAAAAAACAAACAAACAGATTGTTTCACTAGATAAGACGCTTTTTCTTTGGTTGGGATCGTTTACAACTGCATTTGAGATCGTTTGAAGCCACATTTAAACTGCATTTGGAAAGTTTAAAGCAACACTAAGTAACTTATCCCTCAATGCTCCCTCTACAGGTTAGAAGCGGAATTGTCCATAACGGCTGTCGTAAATAATTTAGCCTACCGTCGTGGCACATGCACGTTATTTGTTTGGAGGCTATCCAGGACCGGCTTTGGAAATAACGATGTCCAGTGACAAGGTAGAGTATGTTGTATGACTTTATAAAAGTATGAAAACCTTTTGTGAAGCCTGCCGTAAAGCAAATCGCATTTGTAGTATCATTTTAACTACAAAACCGCGACCCGACGACCCAAACTTACATAGTGCTGTTATGGCTGATAGAGGGTCGCAAAGCGAATACGAAAGTGCCTTTCACCCTGTTATGAGTTGATGAACCACTGACATGAGTTCGGAAATATTATTTTAAGGTAAAAAAAGTTACTTAGTGGGGCTTTAAACTCGGGACACCATTGAAGTCTACTATATGGAGAAAAGTCCTTAAATGTTTTTCTCGAAAAACAATTACTTTACGACTAAAGAAAGAAAGTTATGAACACCTTGGAGGACAAGAGTGTGAGTACATTATCTATAATTTTTGTTCTGGAAGTGAACTTCTCCTTTAAGTTAAAGTTGAGACAAAACATGGTTATTTTGAAATTTTATACAAATAATGTTGTGACAATGTAGCATACTGCAATTGAACGTTCCCTATATATCATATACTATTAGAAAACAAGAATGAAAAGAGTGAAAAAATGAGGAAACTGTTCACCTAGGCATCGATGTGACAACTCGGTTCTACTGTTGCGCTTGTTTTAATAAAGTTAGTGTACTAAAAATAGAGTGCTACACGGTTAACAGGACAACAGGCAATCTATCTTCCGTGTAACTTGTAGTGCAGCATTACAGATGACTAGATTCCTCCGAGCTCTTTCACTGCCACCAAAAATTTAACCTCATACAAATAACACTTGTGTTGCCAGAGGTCCCATCAGGCATTGCAGCTGGCAGTTCATTGTCACATCAGTGATGCGTAAAGAAATCTTGAAGAATGTTAAGAGTTTTCAAAGGACCTCAGGGGAGTTATTTTTGATTTTCTAGTTAGTAACACCAGGTGTTTCAAGCGTCTCATCAAGGACGGCTTTGTAATTGGAGTGACACGCTCTCGTCCCCTTCTCAACCCTCACTCAAGTCACACACTCTTGACTGTGTGAACCGTAATATTTCCCCACTGCCTGAACCGACAGAGGTGTGGCACAGTATCAGACCATCTGCTGGGGCCACAGGGCGTGCACGGCTCTATGACTGTTTCCCTGAGAAAACAGTTTCTTGATCACAATGATCATGATGCTCAAACTATGCGTTGATCTTCAATGACACAATTGCACATCAACAACAAACAAAAGAATTCAAAGAATTTTCCTGGAGTTTAAATATTTCTGTTGATGTACATCATATTAAAACTAGACTTTTATACTGTCTCCACCAGATTTTATTTTTTATTTTTTTTACTTTTTAATCATTCACAAGGAAAACTCTGCAATAGCCCACCCGTCCTCAACAAGTCACATGATTTGAGGTATAATTTACATCTGTTGCACAACATGAAAAGATATACCCCAAATTTTATTCTTTAGATTAGGAATTTTGTGAACATTAAATGGATAGTTCACCTAAAAATGAAAATTCTGTCATTACTCACTGTCATGTAATTCCAACCCCATAAGACCTAGATTCATCTTCGAAACACAAATTAATATATTTTTGATGAAATCCGAGACCTTTTTGACCATGCATAGACAGCAATGCAACCACATTCAAGGCTTTTTATTATATAAATTAATACACACTCTCTCTGTCTACATTATTATATAATTATATAATTCCTAATAGTAATTCCACTAATTCCAAATTGCAATAGCCTACTTCTCTATTAATACAATTACTCAGCAACCACAATGGCAAAAAATATAGTTGAGATCTCATGCCAGAACACAGACAAGCTGAGTGACACTTTCATTTAGATTGCTCAGCTCAAGCTTGTTTGTCAGTGTTTTCAGATCATTGTCATTCGTCAACAAACATTTTTCGTCATAGTGTTCGTTAACAAAATTAACACTAATACAAATATAACAACATTATTCAAATGTTAAATATAACAACATTACTTCTTCTCTTCCACCAAAGACTGACACAGAAGAGAAGGAACTGTTGAATAAAGTCACTATTTTTATTTTATGCACACTAAAAAGTATTCTCGTAGCTTCATAAAAATAAGTTTGAACCATTGATGTCACATGGACTATTTTATCGATGTCTTTACTACCTTTCTAGGCCTTGAACATGGTAGTTGCATTGCTGTCTATGCAGGGTCAGAAAGCTGTCAGATTTCATAAACATTTTTTCTTAATTTGTGTTCCGAAGTTGAATGATGGTCTTACGGGTTTGGAATTAATGACAAAATTTCATTTTAAAATGGTCCTACATCGCCGCAGAAGCACCTACCCAGTGTTTACAAAGTTTACAAAGAAGATCAAACGCCCTTTACAAAAAAAAAAAAAGGTAAAACAGCGATGTATGACAATTTTGAAGTTAAAGAAGAAAACGAGATGGGAGTTTTTCGACATACCCTAACTGTATTGACCCGGACTGTATAGACAAGACAAGCATTTGAGGTTAAAAAGTATATAAATTGTCAATTATTTTAGAAAAAGACAGATAGATAAGACAGGTAGATAAGACCCTTCTTCGTTTAGACCCATTTGAAGCTGCATTCAAACTGCATTTTGGAAGTTCAAACTCACGGGCACCATAGAAGTCCACTATATGGAGATAATTCATGAAATGTTTTCCTAAAGAAACATAATGTCTTTATGACTGAAGAAAGAAAGACACAAACCTCTTGGATTAAATTATCTTTAAATTTTTGTTCTGGAAGTGAACTAATGCTTTAAGGCTAACATATTCATATAAAAGCCAAAAGACTTCCATTTTGATTTCATGGGAACTTTAACAACAATTCAACTTAGTATTTTTACAAATGCATTTACATTATTGTTTAAATACCTCCCCCCCAATGTATCTAACAGATAAAAATGCTTTCTTTTCAGACTGTTCCAACTGATGCTGCTGTTGGGAAAAAAGTATTACATCGCAATTATTTTGATTTTCAGTACTGTCAATAAATCAGCTTTATGAATCATCAGGATTTAATGGATTGAGAAATAAACAACAACTTTGTATCTGCTAGAATGCACCGTCAAATTGTGACCCGCAGCTTTCTCTTACTTATACCAGCAACAAAGAGCACCTGTAGCACCTGTGGGTGCTAATTACATTCACTCTAATTACATTTGGCCTCTGGATTAATGCACAATTATGCTGAGAGTCTATGTGATCGGTGTCAGCGATTAGCGATTCACAGGCTTCATTCACAGAGTTAGCTTTGAAAAACACTGCCAGTCACCATCCACAATCACCAGTCAGTCAGGCCTGGCTCGGGAGCGTGAGAATGAGGTGTGTATGTGTGTATGAGTATGTCAGCGTATAAGGATGTGAGATTGTGTGTGTGTGTGTGTGTGTGTGTGTGTGTGTGTGTGTGTGTGTGTGTGTCTCTGTTCGCATTATGAATAGCCCCAGATGTTGCCCGCCTTTAATCTGTGGTAGAAAGGCTCAGCTGGGGCAAAAAGCAGAAGGGGAGGGAGAGGGGTATAGAGGCAAGGCTGGACTGAAGGAGCCCCTGCAGAAGCAGGTCACTAGCTGGTCTTTCTCTCCCCGTCCGCTCTGGAGGGAGGCCTTTAGGGTGAAGCCTACTGGAAGGAAAAGTAGAGGCCTGCTCAGAAGCAAAGCCTGCTGGGACCAATCAAGAATCCATCTGCTGCCTGACCAGCTTCTCCCTTTTTCTCTCTCGGTTTGTTTCCTTTTCTGGCCTTCCATCTTCATTTTGGAAGCTCAGTTTTTACTGGAGCGATCTAGGATATATCTTTGTACACCATTAATGCCATCTCGAAATGAAGCCATTATTGTACTTCACAGCCTTGAAAACAAAGTACATTAATGCTATTTCAGGTGCATGTTTCTCATTTCTGAGGGTTAAAAGTTGCATCTGCCTAACGACAAAATGTAAAACCTCCGTAACTGGCGTCCTGAAATGAAGACGTTCTGTGGAGTGTGCTCTATGAGGGCTGTGTGTCTAACTGACCCTTTAGCGGGGCAGATTAGTGCAGATTGCCCTACCGGGGCCTCAGTGAGCAAACACGACATCTTTTGTTAAAGCCCTCTATGAGGAGAGAGTCAGAAGAGGAGAGAGGGGGAAGGGAGGAATGCCTCTCATTAAGAGATCATCCATTTTGAGTGTGAAAATGCTTCCGATCCCTACCGTTCTGGATGGTTTGACTGCTATTGTGAGTGTATGCGATGAGAGAGATGAAAGGAAGGAACATGCTCAACAGTGTTACCTTGCTTTATTAGCTTCTTTAGTAACGTCCCAGGCCCATGTGATGAAGTTCTGGCTGAGATATGACACTATGGAGTCTGCGCACATCATCTGAGAGCAGAACACGTTACTGAGGACACTCTCGTCGTTGTGGAGGTAGATGGCCAGCAGTTTTCTCTGTATGACAAAAGAACACGTACAGAAACAGTTAGAATATGTGTAACTGGTGTAAGTGGTCTTTATGTACAAATACACTTGTGGTCAAAATGTTAATTTGCAAAATAATACAGATGTATGTAAACTTTTGACCATAACTGTATCAATATACATACCAATTAATTTTTTAAAAATTATTAATTTTACTAGTGGGTGCAGGACACTATAATTCATTTATTTAAGTGAGGATAGCAAAATAAAGTAAACTGACATATTATACCCCAAAATTCTTCATACAGTCAACTACCAGTAAAACTGATAAAAACTAGGAACAAAAAAATGATTTGACACTTTGACCTGACCATGTTTTGTTACATACCTTTCTATTTGTTATCTAACATTATCAAGATTAATTTGTTCGGACACAGTTTAACTCTTGAGTTCTTTTCACATTTTATTACCATTTTCTAAACTATAGCGAATAAACTGTGATAATGTGAGTAATGTTGAAGGTGTCTGAATAAATTTTGATTTGACTGTAATTCATTTGTGGTTATCAAGATGAATTTGATCTGACAGTTTAACTCTGAGTTGTTGTCATATTTTATTATTACCATTTTCTAAACTATAGGGAATAATTTAGGATAATGTGAGAAATGCCAAAAGTGTCTGGTTTGACTGTAATATATAAAGCTAGGTAGTAATCCGGATTATGTAATCAGATTCGAAAAATCAGGCACCTGTAATTAAAGTAGGGCTGGACAATATATCGAACGATATTGTGAGATATTAAGCTCAATATGGCGTAGCTTGTCAGAGATTTACGTCTCTGTGTATTAATTGCCGCTCCAGCGAAACCTGAGCGGAACGCACCTGATGGAGATTTACTACTAATCAAAGCACCGGCTTCATTGACTAAACACGCCTCACAATATCGTTCGATATATTGTCCAGCCCTAAATTAAAGTATATTACATTTTATACTGCTTATAGTCAGATAACAATTACTTTTTATGGATGTGTGGTTTGTTAGAATAGGACAATATTTGGTCAAGATACAGCTATTTGAAAATTTGTACTTTTTTTTGTATTTCATTTGTAAAAGTATTTCATTTGTACAACTTTAAAGTTGTCCAAATGAAGTTCTTAGCAATGCATATTACTAATCAAAAAATACATTTTGATATATTTACAGTTGAAATATCTTCATAGAACATGATCTTTACTTAATATACAAATGATTTTTAGCATAAAAGATCAATAATTTTGACCCATACAATGTATTGTTGGCTATTGCTAAAAATATCCATGTAACATACGACTAGTTTTGTGGTCTAGGGCCATATATATACTAATAGACTAGCAGTGAAGGAAACACCGTCAAGTATTTTAGTATGGTCTTCAATTCACATCAGGGAAACAATGCACACTTGAGAACTGTTAAAAGAAAAAAAAAATCCAACTTCAAAAGCTGCACAGAATAAAGAGACATTCACCCATTTATAAACTAATACCCACACAAGTCATTCCATTCCCACATCCAATTTGCAGAAAAAAAAAGCATGAAAACTGAAGCCTTAATGGCCATTTCACTACCTATGAAGCCAGAACCCATCTAATCCCGGCTCACTGATCCACCCTTATTTCATGATTCACCATCAGGCTTTCTGAGAGCTTTAAGGCCACTAATGCTTCACAAGGGTCCACGAGTAGAAAAAGACAGCGAGTGCCCTCCCCGCAAACCCTGAGCAAAACAAACACCCAAACCAAATCAAACTGATGCAGGCTAAATCAAACTTTCCCTGAAAAACAAAAACCGAACAAATCACTTTATTTGTTTTGCATCAAATGCCAGTGCCCTCTTTCCATCGTCGCAGGTTAACACAGGAAGGCAACGCTGATGTGGACGCACGTCCAAATCCACAGATATTTACGTCGTCAGATGGACGGCGGTCGCTCGCATAACCCAACAACTAATTAAAAAAAAAAAATGGACACCGCCACAAACATGAAAGGTTTCGCCAGACAAGGCAGGGGAATAAAACCCACCGAATTACAGAACAACTCTGAACGTTTCCTACAGCTCTGACCCCTGGAGGTTCATCGAATGCAGCAGGAGGGATTTCTCAACAGTCGACGGCAGAAAAACGGAAAGCAAAGTGGGGAGAGAAGCGACTGAGAAGAGAAAGTTGGGCTCTACGGAGGTGTGTATGGAGGGAGGACTGAAGGAGCGCTGCTGTGTTTGCACAGTGATTAAAGCTCTCGAATGAGCCGCACGGCCCCTGGCGGGAGAGAGCTCAGGCCTCTTTCACTAGCCCAATTCAAGGCCCTGAAAAGATTAAACACTCACGCTGGGTAGACAAGCAAATGGGACCTGGAGAGAGGGTGAGATTTTACCCATCAAAAACTGAAAGGGGGGTGGATGAAAACGAGACATGAACTTTTCCACTCCTGGACTCCTGGACTCCTTTCCGCAGTCTGTCCTAAAACTGACATGGGTGTTGCAGGACTGACTGAGCTGAACGAGCTGCGAAAACGTTTTGACCTTTTGAGGCCTCTAAGATTTCACTGAAGAGGTGGGGAGAAGCTACTCTCGCTAATAACAGTCTTTGGTCAGCTCCCTCGTTCCACGCCCCTCCATTACCCACAGTCCCTCCTCTCTACTTTCATCCCATTGTTTTCTTCTCCTTTCTTTCCCTCTTTTTTGTGGTGCTTTTCTTAGCTTGCAGAAATCAGCGCTCAGTCCAAATTACTGGGTCTGTTCTGGGGAAGAAACTGACCCAAAAGCTCTTTCTGTCACCTAGAGTTGTCCCCCACCTGCTCGGGACGAGAAACCTGAAATGGTAAGGAGGAAAGGGTAGAGACGCAAGAGGAAGGAGGAGAGGACGGAGAGGGAGGTGGGTAAAAGGAGAGAGAAAGCTGATCTGTCCTGTGAGTGGGACAGTACTAGCTTTCACACAGTTGTCTAAAAGTGAGGAATTCCCAGGCTAACTTTGGACATGTGTGGACCACAAAGCATGTTTATCTGCTAAGCGAAGACCTATTCAAAACAATGCATGACAGTTTGGCATGAAAAACAGGGGTGACAGGATTTTATAATGAAACAATGTATCTTTTTGTACTCCTTTACACAAATCTATCGTTACTTTCGATCAGCTTTTCTTTTTCTTTTTTTTTACAATTGATTACAAGCTTTCATTGAGATCTGCCTCCATCCAAAAGGCAGAACCCCATTCAAAAGTTTACATACAACACTTGATTCTTAATAATGTATTGTTACCTGAATGATTCACAGTTTTTTTTTTTAAGTGACAGTTGCTCATTAGTCCCTTGTTTGTCCTGAACAGTTAAACTGCCCGCTGTTCTTCAGAAAAAATCCTTCAGCTTTTCAGCATTTTTGTGTATTTGAACCCTTTCCAACAATGACTATGATTTTGAGATCCATCTTTTCACACTGAGGACAACTGAGAAACTAATATGCAACTATTACAGAAGGTTCAAATGCTCACTAACGCTTCAGAAGGAAACAAGATGCATTAAGAGCCAGGGGGTGAACACTTTTGGAATTTAAAGATCAGGGTAAATTTAACTTATTTTGTCTTCCGGGAAACATGTAAGTATCTTCTGTAGCTTCTGCAGGGCAGTACTAAATGAAAAAAAAATGAATGGTATTTAGGCAAAATAAGAACAAATGTATTTTGTATCTTGATTCTGTTCAAAAATTTACTGTGGAGAACCAGTAAGCATTCTCAAAACCATACATTCATTGTTGGAAAGGGTTCAAATTAGGGCTGCAACTAACGACTATTTTAATAGTCGACTAGTCACCGACTATTGAAACGATTAGTCGACTAATCGGATAATTATTCAATTTTTCTCAAATTTAGCATGAGATTGCTTTAATTATGTGGAAAATTATAGTAAACACAAGAAAGAAGGGGGTACTTCAATGAAAAATGCATATTTTGCTGCTGATAGGCCAATTCATACTAAAAGTAAATAAAAATGCCCTGTCTAAAACCAATTAGGCACAGTGCTCGGTCAGTACAGACATAAATGCATAAATTAAGAAACTCTATAATTTTTTAATGGACAGGCACATTTGTTTTATAAGAAAAAATAAATTAAAATCAAGTAAACATTTTCTTCCTGTAAACCATCAGCAGCAATAAAACAGTAAACAAAAATGTATATCCAAAACAAAACGTATTGGCTTCCATGTTATTTAAATCTTACCGAGGCCAGCCAAACTCCGTTTCATTCAACTGTCCGACGTGCTTTCTCTTTAAATGTTCGTGCATCACAGAGGTGCTGCCGTGATGCGCAAGGACTGCTTTACAAACCATGCAGGTAATATTTTAATTCGCCGTAGCAGGCTAAAATGCTCCCAAACTTTACGCCTGTTTCATACATACTCAGTCTGCAGTGCGTCTACAGTCCGTGTGCGTTACGTATGCGGTGCAGAAGAAGCACAGACTCGTTTTGCTTTCACACAGAACGCATTTGCAGTCCGTACACTGTGAACGTTCTAATCCGTTAACATGGGTGTGGAGAAAAAAAACGTACTGCAGACGGAGTATGTGTGAAACGGGCGTGTTTTGGTACGCGCAGCTGCTGCGTTGGACGCCGCCATTTCTGTATGTTATCGCTCAGCATAGAAGCTGCGTATGTGCGACTCTCGGCAGAAAGATGCCTCACTCGGTTGTCTGGCGACAACATCGACAATGAAATTCATTGTCGACTATTTCTATTATCGATTTTTGTCGACAACGTCGACGAATCGTTGCAGCCCTAGTTCAAATACAAAAAATTCTGGAAAAGCAAAGAATTTGCGGGACCTGAAGGATTATTTCTGAAGAACAGCAGGCAGTTCATGAACAACTATCACTAAACAACAACAAAAAAAACCACAGCTGTGGATCATTCAGGTAACAACATAGTATTAAGAATCAAGCATATGTAAACTTTTGGGGTAATTTTTATAAATTCAACTGTTATTTTCTCTTGTGGACTAAATGTAAACGTCTTTTATGTCAAATATCTCATTCAGGTCAGTACTAAAAAATATAATGCATTTTGTATAATCGTTCTTATTTTGGTCAAATAATTAACATTTTGCAGATTCTACAAGGTGTACATAAACTTTTGACCTCAACTGTATCTTATGATGTAAGAAACAGCTAGTTTATTATTAATGCTATCTACAGGACTCCTGGAGTCTGGTCACATTTCGACTGACTGAAAAAAAATTATCTTGATTTTTGAAATTATCGCAAGACATTCTGTTGGTGGCTCCACCTACTCGACTATATGAGTAACACTAGATACACAAACGATCATACTTTTCTTGTAAAAGCATTGTGAAAGGATGTTTTTAATTACAGGCGATGTGTATGCGCTAGAGGGGGGAGAGACGGTGAAAGTGATCATCCTCTTTTGCCTGTAGGAAAGCAAACAATGGGAAATGAGGAGTTCATATTACTGCGCTCTCTTGACCTGTAGCGGACTGCTTTAACAGATGGCACTTACAATACTACGAGAGATTCTCCCACAAAAACTGAACAATAATCTAGTAATAACAATAATCGTGTTGCATAATTAGAGTTTAGCTTTAAGAGCTGCCTTGTACATGTAATACAACTCTCAAAGGGCCAGTCAACTCAGAAATTTAAATTCTGTCATTATTTACTCACCCACGAATCATGACTCCAAAACCCAAATGACTTATTTCGTTCCAGAGGACAAAAAAGGAGAATTTTATTAGAACTGTTCTAGTTTTTCTTTTGATACCAATGAAAAAAAAAACATTATACTCATCCTCTCCAGTGTGCTGTAAACTATTACGATCGTTTGCCTGACAAGAATGATTTATTCATGAATCAGATATTGTTACTTATCTTGTGAACGTGCCAATTAGATCCATGTCAGCATCGTATTGCTTGGACTACTTTTGTGACTTGCAACTGATTTTGGTTGCCTTTTTAAGACCTTAGAAGCTTTAGTCCTCATAATTGCATTGAATAGAGTGACCACTTCATTCAAAAAGAAAAGAAACTTACCTTTTGAGTCACATGGAATAAAAAGTCATACAGGTCTAAAACAAGATAAATGCAATTAAATGACCATTTTCATTTTTGTGTGAGCTACTCCTTTAAACAAGACAAAAATGTCAATGTTGTGTTAAAAGGTAAAATGCACTACTGCCACATCAATAAATGATTTTGATCAATGAGAGTCAATTTTTATCAGCTCTCCTGCCTCATGCAACAGCATCAATAACATGAAGTCTTTTGGGTGTCAGAAAACTCATCTCTCTGTATCTCTTTTCTCAAGGACCGAAAAATCGCTTCGTCACGGAGGCTCTGCTATGAAGCTCATGCATGAAAAAGCTATGAAGGGCGCGAAGGAGCTATGAATTTTGATGGCCGTCTTTGTGCGGGTGGCAGAGAAGGGTTAGCGTGATTAGCTGGATGTTAAGGGGATTTGTGATGAGGCCTGTGTGCTGATGGGTGGCCTGACTCAAGAGTCTTCCACTGATCCTCCGGATGAACTCCAGGGCCTCCAGCATTTTCATTAAGGATGGATTGGGAGCATCTCCCACTCCAGAAACACTTCATCATATGTAGTGTTTTACTTAGTGATTAGCCTCTCAGGCCTATGAGAGAGGGGCATAAGTGCCCTCAGAAAAATCCATCCCACACATACACACGTGCACATGAAACGTTCACAGCCGTGGCTAAACAACCTACACTTAACGAGAAGACCAGCTGACTGAAAGGTGTTGAATGCAATGGATCAAGCAATGGTCTGTGTAGTTTGAAACGGGTTTCTTGAATGCTTCCCTTTGAGAATCCTATTTTACTGGTCTTTGTTTATGCAATTCTATATGGTGATGATAGTGCGTAGAAATTTCATCAATGTTTCCCATTAACTGCCTAGGACTCGGGCAGCCTGCCACAATCTAATCTGTCCCACCACAGTTTCATATTAAAACTGAGGTCCCACTTTATATTAAGTGGCCTTAACTAACATGTATGTAGTTTAAAAAATAAGTACAACATACTTATTGTGTTCATATTGTATTGCAAAACACTTTTGCCACTATTAAAGTGGGATACGGGTAAGGTTAGGGACAGGTTGCACTACAAATTAGTGCAAAGACTTACTCATAGGTTCATACAGATACTGTAAAATGAAGTTCCAGGCCATTTTAAAAAACTTTAAGCATTACGTTTTGATTTTTGAGGACTTCAATCAGAGATCTCACTTATCAAGTGTCTTCTATTTCAAATTCTAAAAAAAGAGAAATAAATAAATCTAATTGTACTAATAAAATAAAATGGTAGCACATGCAAAGTATTACTACTTAAGAATTACAAAGTATACTACACTTTTACTATAGTAAAACCACAGTTAATTTTCTTACGAGATTTGTTTTGTTTTTACAACTGCACTGCCTTAATGGTATGTTTTCTACTGTTTAAGAAAAAAAATCAGAAAAAAATATTCATGAAATCGCTCCGATGTCCTGATCTGAATCAATAATTCGTGATTTGTGCTCTAAAAGATTTCCAAACCTGCTTAGATCTGGAACTCTGCTTACCACAAATCATATATATATACTGTTCAGTTTCTTGCACAGGTCAATTGTTTTGTGTCTTAAGACCTTAATGTATCGTCACGAGCCGCAGGGTTTAATTGGGTTTTGTCTGTAATGTTTTTTTGTCTCTTAAAGCTGTGGGTCCCATTGACTACCATTATATGAATGACAAACTGCAACGATTTGAGTTAAAAATCTGTGTTTCTGTTCTGCTGAAGAAACAAAGTCACCTACATCTTGGGTGCCCTGGGGGTAAGCAGATAAACATCAAACGTTCATTTCTGGGTGGACTATCCCTTTAACTAAAATAAGTGAAAAAGGTATTATGTTTTGTGAATTGACTTTTCGAGTACCTCTTCAGAAACATTGCCATTTTCAAGGGTTTTCCAGGCCTTAAATTTCAAAATTCAAGTACTTCAAGCACTTTAAGCACCTTGTATGAACCCTGTACTCTGTTCAATTTGAACTCTCAAAATGCAGATTAAGGCATTTAACTTCAAAATTGACAAAATTTTCATTCTGGCTTAACTGCTCCCAGAACCCACTAGATGGAGCAGAGTGCAACCCCATATTCTCACAAAATCCTGAGGGAAACACATTTCTCCATAACTAGCCACAACGTAGTGTTTATTGTAAAATACACTAAAAATATTTTCACAAGTCATTTGGGACTTTGCTCTACCGGAACAACTTTCCACTTGACGTCGCTTCATGATTTTACTCAAAAGAACTTTTTAATGACGTATACCTTAAAAATGTCCTGTTAAATCCTCCCTAAAGATAAATCCTCTGGCTGAAGCCCAAAAGGAAGACAACTGCGAATGGCATACCAGAGAAGCGCACATGGATAAAAGAGTGAAAATGTATGACCCGTGAAGAAAAACACTGACTGTCTGCATGAGAGGAACATCGAAGGTCATCTTTTCTTCTTACATTAGTTTGTTTTTACTGACACACTGATCTGTCTTCTCGGGGGAGAACGGCGGCCATATTGTGCCTGTGCTGAGGAGAGGAGGAGATCAGCTGGGCTGCAGGCAGGAAGCCATTCCAGCCCGCTCCTCATGCTCAAAAACCCCCTGAACATCTTGCTGCATCCTCCCAGTCTAATAAGACCGTAATCCACACAAGCTGTCAGTTGATACAAGCCTCCTTATGAGGACACAGCGGGAAAACCAGCGCAAAGCTGTTCTAAATAAAGCTTCAGCTGTTCAAATGGGAAACGGAAATTTGATGGGGATTTATCATGATGGGGGGCCACTTCTGCCAATCAAACGTTTAGCGTTGTTTATATACCTGTGCATATGACTCTCAGAAAAAATGTTAAGAGACGTGACCTGGTAGTGTATGTGCTTATATGCGGGTAATGTAGGATTCAGGAATCTGGCTTGTGTCATTTCCTGATCCCACCTCTCCCTGTTTTCCCTATTATTTCCAGTACTACCTCCGAAAATAAAATAAAAAGTATTTAATACAAAATTTAATTAAATTAAATCATGATAGAAATTATACATTTGTTATCTATTTATTAATATATGGAGTGTATACTCACATCTCTGGCTTTGCCGTAAAAGGCCTCTTGAGATGCTGCTTCCAAGGAGCCGATGTAGAACACAGGATGGCAATCGCCATATCTACAAAACACACATGCACACACTGAGTAAATATCACACGCAAATAAGCAAACACCAAATATCAGAGTAGCTATTTTCAAACATTAAAACATCTTATTCAAAACCAGCAGTGCAGAAAAATGTGTACAAGACACTGCATACTGAAGTACAAAGAAATGCAGTTTATGTTTGGTTTTCTTTAGTGAAATTGGATTACAAATGTTACTTTGTTCAGGGATCTCACCTTCTAGAAAATTCAGCAGTAAAGTGCAGTAAGGCATCACCCTCATTTTCACTGTTCTCTGGCACTGAGGAAAGATAAAAGAATATATTAATACAGATATCAGTAAACACCATTCCTTCATGGTACAGTATAACTTACTCATCGGAGACTTTCGACAAGTCGAGCTCCCCATGCCAAAGATTTCAGATTCATCTACACCAAACTCAGGTGCATCCTCGAAATCATCTCCCTCACTGTCACTGACCATGTGGACATCTGTGCACTGTAACAAAGACGCAGAGGCAATTTCTTAGAAAAACAATCAATTTGACAAAACTAGAGATGCACAATTTATCTGTGATCACACCAATGAATTATAACAGGGATCTAATTCCAAATGTAGTTTGACAAGGAACCTAAACATTTCTAAAATAAATAATCATTTTTGTTTTCTTTGCGCGCAAAAAGTATTCTTGTAGCTTCATAACATTATGGTTGAATCATACACATCACATGGACTATTTTAACAATGTCCTTGTTACCTTTCTGAGCCTTGAACGTGTCAGTTGTGTTGCTGTCTATGCAGGGGCAGAAAGCTTTTGAATTTCATCAATAATATCTTAATATGTGTTCAGAAGATGAAGGACGGTCTTAAAGATTTTGGAATGACATGAGCGTGAATAATTAATAAAAGAACTTTAAACTATGCCTAATTTTAAACTATGTCTTGAAAGATTTGTTTCTATGCAAGGTTCTAAAACTTACTAAAATCTTTTCTACTGTATCGAAATTATAAATCTATTCTCATTGAAAGTATTTGTTTATATAATGAGGGGGAAGAAAGCAAAAAATGCCAATAATAATGACTGCACAATTACAACACCATAAAAAGCATAAGTTCATAAAATACACTACCAGTCAATAGTATTTGTGACCCTGGACCACAAAACCAGTCATAAGGTTAAATTTTACAAAACTGAGATATATACATCATATTAAAGCTCAATAAATAAGCTATCTATTGATGTATGGTTTGTTAGGATAGGACAATATTTGGCCGAGATACATCTATTTGAAAATCTGGAATCTAAGGGTGCAAAAAAATCAAAATACTGAGAAAATCACCTTTAAAGTTGTCCAAATTAAGTTCTTAACAATGCATATTACTAATCAAAAATTACATTTTGGTAGGTTTACAGTAGGAATTCTACAAAAAATCTTTATGGAACATGATCTTTACTTAATTTCCTAATGATTTTTGACATAAAAGAAAAATCAATAATTTTGACCCATACAATGTATTTTTGGCTATTGCTACAAATATACCCCAGCGACTTAAGACTGGTTTTGTGGTCCAGGGTCACATTTGAACAGTAAGATTTTTGATGTTTTAAAGAAGTCTCTTCTGCTCACCAAGCCTGCATTTTCTGGATCCAAAGTACAGCAAAAACAGTAAAAATATTTCAAAATTTTACTATGTGAAATAACTGCTTTCTATTTGAATATATTTACAGATGTAATTTATTCCTGTGATTTCAAAGCTGAATTTTTAGCATCATTACTCCAGTCACATCATCCTTCAGAAATCCTTCTAATATTCTAAGTTTCTGCTCAAAAAACTTTTTATTATTATGTTGAAAACAGCTGAGTAGAATTTTTTCAGGTTTCTTTGAAAGTGGTGAAAGTGGTGACGTATTGTCAAGTATGGTGACCCATATTCGAAATTGGCCCTCTGCATTTAACCCATCCAAGTGCACACACACAGCAGTGAGAAGTGAACAAACACACGCACACACACTGTGAGCACACACCGGAGCAGTGGGCATTGGCCATTGCTCCAGCGCCCGGGGAGCAACTGGGGGTTCAGTGCCTTGCTCAAGTCAAGTCATTACTTCAGTCATGATATTGAAGTTGGAAAGAGTGCTGTTTTATTCACAATCCCCACCTACCGGTGTGGGAATCGAACCGGCAACCTTTGGGTTACCAGCCCAACTCTCTCACCATTAGGCCACGGCTGCCCCATAGGAATGATGAATAGAAAGTTCAGAAAGTTCCTTTATCTGAAATAAAGATCTTTTGTAACATTATAAATGTCTTTATCACGACTTTTGATCAATTTGAAGCATCCTTGCTAAATAAAATTATTAATTTCTATAACTCCAAGCATTTGAATGGTATAGTGAATAATGTTACAAAAGCATTTTATTTCAGAAAAATGCTGATCCCTGGATCTTTCTATTCATCAAAGAATCCCAAAAAATTTACTCAACTGTTTTAAATATTGATAATAACAATAAAAAATGTTTCTAAAACAGCAAATCAGCATATTAGAATGATTTCTGAAAGATCATGTGACACTGAAGTTATGATGCTGAAAATGTAGCTTTGACCACAGGAATAAATTACATTTTAAAATATATTCAAATAGGAAGCAGCTATTTTAAATAGTAAATGTATTTTACATTATTATTTCTTTTGCTTTATCAAATAAATACAGGCTTGGTGAGCAGAAGAGAATTCTTAAAAAAAAAAACATTAAAAATCTTTTGACTGGTAGTGTAGTCCCCATTTTAATTCTACACTGGGGACCAAACCTAATATGAAGGGTGCAGAGAATGTAATAGTTGCCAATCTGTTGAAAGGTTGCCATCAGACTTGAAACACAGGGGCAAGTCTGGCTGCAGTGTTACGCCTGGCAACTTGACAGCGATCCCTGTGCCCACTACATGTTATTTCATCAATTCAGACCGGGACTGCATTTCTATTCCAACAATGAGTTTCTCATTAAAGACAAAAATGGCAATCATTTATCCATCCTGGCTGAGGAGAGCCATCTAATTAAAAATCCCACAAAACATTAGAATTGCCAAAACTGGCACCACATGCTGGCTTTCAATATGTTGAAAAACTAAAAACAAAAACAGCAGAAATAAAATATATAAATGTAAAAACTCTAAGAGGTAAACAACAGCCTTTTTGAAACGGTTTGTGCACTGTAGTGAATTCTGCGTTACCTCGTCTGTCTGGTCCACCGTGAGCGCAGGGGAAGATCTTCTGCACACAGTCAGGTGGTGGCAGGGGTGACTGATTCCACTGGCGGCCAGAGTCATCTGTGCAATCAAAAAATAGCTGTGTTAGAAATTTTAGCATTGTATTCACAACCTTTCAATTATATGACAAGCGAAATCCACTGCTTTTGTTAATGAAAGCACCATTGCTTAAAGTTATATAAAGTCATCAAAGCTAACATTCATGAAGTTTTCATGAGGAGCCAACAAGGACAGAATTTTAGGTGAACTATTCCTTTAAGATAGCATTTCCCTGTGAAGTTTGCACAGACCACCAGAATTCATCTACGCAGGGTTTCTCTGCTTCATGATAGAGGTACTGTCTGTTTGGCACTCTAAAGAGCATCACATGCAGCATACGGTGAGCTGCTGGTGAAGGCCTGAGTACCTCATTAACTCTCAGGCTAGAGTGGAAATGTCAGCAGCACTCCACACTACAGGGACTCATTACAGGCCAGCCCCATACACACATACACACACACACACACACACACACACACTGACAGTGCTCCCTGGAGCGAAAGCGAAGAGGTCTATTCTCTCGACTCTTACCTGACATTACCAATTACACACTATAATCGCAGTCTGTTTTTACATATTCATTTCCAATACCTAAATGACCATAGCTGCCTAAACTTTATACCAACGTTAATGATAACATACTTGTATTACAGCTCTTAGCCTGTCTTAATCCTGTCTAAAGAAGCAATACAGACACATCAGGAGAAAGTGAAATAAAAAGAGACAGGGAATGGATACAAGAATGCAGGAGGCTCTGGTACTCTTTTACTTTCATATACTATATAATAGGTTTACCAGTTTATCACCTTTTCAAACAGTTACTGTTTTTTTCCTATTCAAATTGTACGCTGCAAAAAAAAAAGGCTTTCTTACTTAGTATTTTTCTGTCTTGTTTCTAGTCAAAATATTTAAAAAAAATTCCTAAACTAAAGTACATTTTATTATACAAGCAAAATGAGATACTTAGTCTTGTTTCCAGGGTAAACAACTAAATTGCAACTGAATTAACTGCAGTTTGCTTAAAATAAGTACATTTTCTGCCAGTGCATCAGTGATACATCTTGCAGTATATCAATAGGTGTGACTCAAAAGAAATTGCACCCAATAACCATTTGAACAAGACCATTTTGAACTGAACAGACATTTGTGCAATTTAAACTTAAAAGTTTAAACTCAAAACAAAGATTTTTTTTTTAAATTTTGAAAATTCAGATGGCAAACTGTGCACAAAATAAAATAAATTAATAATAATATTAATAAAACGTGACAAAAAATTATCAACTGTAAAACAAGAAAATACCTGTACCCATATAAACTTTCTGGTGCATCATAATCAGGCTATAAATTTAAGGCGAGACACCTCAGATGAATTAAGTAAAAAAACAAAAAACAATTAGACTAAAACAGATCTCAGCACTTACTCAGCTGATTGATTACATTAAGAAATAAAAACATTTTTTGCATTACAAGTTTTCTGAAATGTTGTTTAAATATGCAAATATGAAAATAAAATTAATTAAAAAGAGTGCTAATTTGCATTATCTTAAATAATGAAAAATCTTAACATTGGATAAAGCCAGGTTTAAAATTCTTGTTTCATTTTGTTGACATATTAGAGCCAAAAGTTCTAACTCTAGGGGATTTTTTTAACCTTTTTTTGCCAATTTAAAAGAATAAGATGTTGCATAAATATGAAAAAAAAAACTACTCTGTTAAAACCTTTAGAATATAGATAGGAATAAAAATTATGTTGTAAAGTTTGGTGTATTTAGGTGTTACTGAAGTGGAGATATTTGATTTAGTCCAGGAAGAAAATCTAATTGTGAGAAAATGGCCTTAAAGATATGCATTGTAATTGAAAACTATAGATGCAAACAGATAAAGTGTTATAAAAGAAACTTTAAAAAGTGTATTTTGGATGTTTTGTTCCCACTGGTTTGAAAAAAAAAAAAAAACCCTTTAAGAAAAGCCCAAAATTTCAAAATTGACCAGTGCATGAAAAAAACAGTGCTTTTGCCTATAGTGTCTCCCCATAAATTTCATATATTTTTTAGAAATGAATTTTAAAAATTAAAAGAATAGTTGCAGTGGCCTAGCCACAAAACCAGTCTTAGGGGCCGTTCACATGTCGCGCCTAAAAACGCGTGGAAAACGCTAGGTGGGCCGCTTTCTTCCTTATCAACAAAGCGCTCGGAAGCGTCTGCCGTTTCTAAGCAACCATCAGCTGCGCTCTAGCTCCAAGCCTATGCGTCTCCATGCATTGTTTCTTCTACTGTATTAGCGTCAAAATAATGGGGGCTTGACAAATCATAAAGTTCAAGAAATCCCTGGACCACAATGATGAGCTGCTCCTCCATGTTTCTGCTGAGGTTTCAATGTAACGGAAAAACGTGAGGAAGCTGATTGGTTAGTTCATGTCACATGACCTGCGGTGCGCTTGCGACATTCTGAAAAGTTGAGATGTTTTTAAATCGATGGAAAAAATGGATGGAAAAAACTAGCGCGTCGCACCGCGTGCGCGTCGCTTCCAATATGCGCGCGTCTCCATTTGAAATAACGAACTTGCGCGCGCAAAAGACGCTTCATGTGAACGGCCCCTTAAGTAGCACAGATTTGTAGCAATAGCCAAAAATACATTTTATGGGTCAAAATTATTGATTCTTTTATGCCAAAAATCAGGATATTAAGTAAAGATCATGTTCCATGAAGATATTTGGTAAATGTCCTACTGTAAATATTATGAAATTTTTGATTAGTAATATGCATTTCTAAGAACTTTATTTGGACAACTTTAAAGGTGATTTTCTCTATATTTAGACCTTTTTTTTGCACCATCAGATTGGTGATTTTCAAATAGTTGTATCTCGTCCTATCCAAAATGTTCTTAAAGTTTACCAAATTTGAGACATACCAAGACTGATGTCACGTCTTGCTGTTGATTAACCGACATAACAGATTAAGTGTAAAACAAGCTTTGGTTTAAGCGCCATAATATCCCATAATGCAACTCAGAGAGGATTTTAGAGTGTCAAGTACTTCAACAGGGCGCTAACTCCCCCAAAACACACAAACACACAACACACTCTCTCTTTCTTTGTGATGGCCCACACAGAGAGAAGAATCGCAGACAGTGTTTCTCTTCTACAAGGACTAATTAAAGACAGATTGCCTGTACAGAGAGACAATGTACAGTACTGTTGGGTGACACAAACAAAAGCACTGTCCACACATTAACCATGTTCTTTTCACAGGAGGATCAAAGTGTCGGACGCCATAAAGCTCACCAGCTCATGTCGTCCCAAACCTGTAAGATCTTTGTTCATCTTTGGATGACAAATTAAGACATTTTTGATGAAATCCAAGAGCTTTCTGACCCTGCATAGACAGCGGTACAGCTACCACATTCAAGGCTCAGAAAGGCAGGAAGGACAACGATAAAACAGACCATGTGACATTTGTGCTACATCAGTGAATGTTCATCAAAGACTGACATAGAAGAGAAGAAATTGTTGAATTAACTCTATATTAACTATGCTGGGTCAGAAAGCTCTCGGATTTCATCAAAAATTTCTTTAATTTGTGTTCCGAAGATGAGCAAAGGTCTTATAGGTTTGGAACAACATGAAGGTGAGTAATTAATGAGAGAATTTTCATTTTTGGGGAACTGTCCCTTTAAAACAAGGCAAATCCTGTTTTCCATGATATATCCCATTTAACACTTAAGTAGGGTAAAATAAGGGCACTTAAAGTGGTAAAACTTCCATGTTCTGACCCCATTGCCTAACGGTATGAGAGCATCTTGGTTCTTAAGTGTGTGCGTGTTCAGAGCCGCAGGCTACAGGGGAGAGGTCACCCCCTCATCTTTCCACACCTCCCTCTCCACCTCCAAACAAAGAACAAAATCCTCCTCTTTTGGTCCCCTTTCATTAACACTTGCATTAAAGCCCCTAGCACTGAGCACCATGCAAAAGAGGAATTCCATTTCTCGTTCTCTGTTCTTGTCTAAGAGGAATTCTCCTTCTCTGTCTACCATCAACTCAACATATTTATCTGACTAGCTTTTTCCTTTTACTTCCCCTCTTGGTTGTTTTCAGCTATTTGTTGTCGTTCTCCATCTCTCCGGCTGTGAAGGAGATAATTACTGCTGACAGCTGCTCTAGTCGTCCGAGAGCCCCAAGTTGCACCTTGTGCCTGCCTTCTTTGATAGATGAGGACAAGAGAGCTACAGAGCGCGAAAAAAGCGAGAGAGTGTGGAGTCCAGAAAAGAAAAGAAAAACAAGAAGCCCCACCCTAAACACCTGTTGGACCCTTTCAGGTTGGGGTTTGAGGAGGTGTCAGTCTTGATTAAGATCTAGGGTCAAATACAGTGTTTAAAATGCCCAGTGAACCTTACAGAACTAAGCCCTTCGAGAATAAAAAAAAGTGTGAATAAGCTAGGCGATGTTTTGTTTTCACCTGTTTAAGGTGTAATCTGTAACTGCTACGATTTGCTGGATGTTGATGGCAGAAGACAACAAATGCCACTTACAATACAATTTTATAATTCTGTAGTGAGAATCTCAGTGTCAAAATAGCAATACTTCGATAATATAAAATATAATAAATACTGACAGGTCCAAATATTAAAAAACAAAAAAAACAAAGCTGATGCTGATGAATTTATATGCATTACTTTACTTACATTTATTTATTTAGATTAAATATGTGTGTGTGTGTGTATGGCAATACACCAATCAAAAAATGTGAACTTTTAAATAATGTAAATAATACATAAAAATTACAAAAATATTCTTAATACACACACACACACACACACACACACACACATACATATACATATACATACACACACACATATATACATATATATATATATATATATATATATATATATATATATATATATATATATATATGAACCAAAAATTGACAATATAAACCAAAAATTATTCAGACACCAGATATAATTTTTTATATATATCTTTTTTAACTAGTGGGTGTAGGACACTCTAGTTCATTTATGTAAATGAGGATAGCAAAAGTAAACTGTGACATTATACCCAAAAAATCTTCATAAAGTGAACTACCATGTTTTGCTTAAGTGTTTTTTCTTTAATTGCTAATCTGACCTTTTGACAACACAAACTGAACAAAAATAAGTACTGCTTGGTAATTGGTCAACGAAGTACTGATAGTTGTGTAAATATTGTCATACTAACAGTTGTTGGAATTTTTGGTTAATTGTAATCCATTACATACCTTTCTATCAAAGTTACATTATCAAGATAAATTTGTTTTGACACAGTTTAATAGTTTTAACTAATGTGATTAATGTTAAAGGTGTCTGAATAAGTTTTGGTTTGACTGTATTTTGGTAATTCAAAAGCTGAATTTTCATCAGCCATTACTCCAGTCTTCAGTGTAACACAACCCTTCAGAAATTATTTTAATATGCTGATTTATTATTAATATTGTGCCTAATTTTTTGGGGGGGGGACCTGTGATAGTTTTTAAAAAATTACTGACCCCAAACTTTGACTATAGTGTATATTGTTACATTTTTTTCTATTTGAAATAAACACTGTTCTTTTCGACTTTTGATTTGTGAAAGAAAAAAGTTCCAACAAAATGTTAAGCAGCAAAACTGTTTCCAACATTGATAATAAATCAGCATATTAGAATGGTTTCTGAAGGATCATGTGACACTAAAGAATGGACTAATGATGCTGAAAACGTAGCTTTGTATCAAGAATAAAATACATTTTAAAATATATTTAAATAGAAAATAGTTATTTTAAATTGAAATAATATTTCACAATATTACAGTTTTTTTCTGTATTTTTAATCAAATAAATGCATAAATATATATTTATATAGTTTACTCCAGTATTTAGTGCCACACAATCCTTCAGAAATCATTCTAATATGATTTGCTATCAATGTTGGAAACTTTACATTTACTATTTTTGGAAACCTGTGATACTTTTTCAGGATTCTTTAATGAATAAAAAGTTAAAAGGAACAGCATTTATTCAAAACATAAATCTTTTCTAGCAATATAAGTCTTTACTATCACTTTTTATCAATTTAACACATTCTTGCTAAATAAAAGTGTTCTATAAAACGCATTTATTTCTATTTTAAATAAATGCTGCTCTTTTTAACATTTTATTCATCAAAAAATTCTGAAAAAGGTATCATAGGTTCAAAGAAAATATTAAGCAGCACAACGGTTTCCAACATTGATGATAAATCAGCATTTTAGAATGATTACTGAAAAATCATTTGACACTGAAGACTGGAGTAATGATGCTGAAAATTCAGCTTTGCATCACAGGAATTAATTATATTTTAATGTATATTAAAATAGAAAAACACTATTTTAAACACAATATTACAGTTTTTTTCTGTAATTTTAATCAAATAAACACAGCCTTGATAAGCAGAAGACTTAAAAAAAAAACATTAAACATTTTACTGGTCCCAAACTTTACATAAATATTATTATTATTATTATTATTATTATTAATAATAATAATAATAATATTTATGTACAGTTTAAATTTAACCATGCAGAGTAAAAAACTGAGAAAAGTCAATCCTTGAAAACCCCCTTCATTTCAAAATCAAACATCACAGATCCATTTCACCTGCATATGATAGATCACCATTACCCACTGTTAAATACAACAAGGTGTTGATCTAAACATGTAAAGCATGATTTATGTCAGACGGCCCCAGTAGGGGACAGGGACTGGAGACCGACAGCAAGTTGGCGCTTCTGAAGACAGAAGATTGGCAATATAAGAGTGTATATACCTCTCTCTCTCGGAAGAACTTCACCTGCAGATAGCAATCTCACAAGGGGCTCTGTATGGGCTTAGAGCTGAGCCTCGTCGCTACGGCAACCAGCAGGCCCAATAAGCCGCCTCCGCAGGTCTGTGACGCTGAAAGCCCATAACAGCCGTGGGCCACGGAGACCCTCGGAGAGCAGCAGCAGTAATACATTAGCAAACACCAAGAAACACTGGATAAATGTCAGCAATTAAGGGGGAAAAGACTCTAATAAGGACGTTCCAGAAGTTGTCAATCATTCCCATAGGTGCTCCACGAGGCTGGCAGTGAAATATGAAAAGAGCTCAAAAGAGTTTTGGCTCACGATGTGCGTGTGTGAGAAAGGGAACTCAGAGGTGGGAAATGGACCAATTAGGAGCAAATTAAGAGAACAAATAAAACAAACAAGAACATGAGCTACAATTTGAGGCTGGGACATTTTTAAATAATAGCGGCAAGGGAACGACGCACTGTCACTGCCGATCTCGAATTCAATTTTTCTGATTACCATATTTACATAAGCCATGAAATAAAACTCAATGTTAAATGAACTGACATTATTCGCCTGAATGTAATAGAAGGGTTCAACAAAAGGTGCTCACAAAATAGTGCAGCCTAAGTTCGGGCAGAAAAGATATCGAAGTTTGGGCGGTTAATGCCAAACACAGCCTGCAAACAGCAGTCCTCAAGTGGCCTGCCATATGAAGAAGCCTGTGTCAGCCCCTCAAACACACCACACGCATCCTGACTACACCCACTCAAACAAACAAGGGCTAAAACATGACTATGGTAAACAGCCTCCTTTGAATTTACAGACACTGCATAGGGACGTCAAGACAACCGCTAAGATCCACCCACCGATTCAAAAGGCATAAGAAGGTACGCTGATTTTTCAACTGTAATCCCTTTCTCCCCGGAGACAAATTTACAATGCTAATCACAAATCCAGTTAAAACGACTGTTTAAATGTTAACTGGTTAAACAGTTTCACTGTATGAATGGATCAAAATCAAACCATATCTTCAAAACATAAATACAGAAGACGCAATGAGAGCCAAGTGTACGTTCTAACTTCCCTCTGAAACTGATTAATATATTACATTCAATCCATTTCAACAGTACAAGAAAAAAACCAAACAAACCTGTCGCTAGCGCCTTCAAAACCAATATGCTTAAAAGCTCAGTTGGCGAAATGTAAACTGACTACTGATCAGTTTTCCATTTTTCACCCTTATGAGGTAGAACGGAGCACAGAGAGACTCACTGCGAAGGGTAATGAAAGCACAGCAGAGTAGGCATTGACTCAGACTGCTGGTAAATGTATTTCTAAGCCTGGGCTGTCATGTTTATTGGTACAAATCCCAGGAGATGAGGGAAGGTTAATGAGATACGCGCAAAAAACGGCCTGCCTGCATTGCAAGAGCTTTGCGTCTAATGCACGGCTAGGCATTTCAATAAGAGCCCTGGGCCATTATTAAGACCGGTGCTTTAATAATACATCCCTCCCTATAAGCCAAAATGAGTTGAGGTGGAAAGCTGGTCTGTGGCCAAGTGCACGGCGACCACACATAACCAATCACTGCTTGGGCATTAACGGTTTAATGTGCCTTAAAGAGTATTCATGAGCGGTGCCCTCTTCATCAAAAAACAAGATTGTGGGTTGAGGTCTTCGGTGAGTGCACTTCAGCCCTGAAGTGGCCCGACTCAAGTGGGCAGTCTGTGGTGAGAGGGTGTAATTCAGTGACCTTGTGTCTGTTGTGCTTTTCGCTGAAGGACGAAACGATCTCTCCAACCGCCTTTTAACAATATGAGCTAAATGCAATGGGTGAGATACATGAGCCTTACAAGTGCACACTGAAAATAAACAATGCAGTCATTGTTAAAGAGCTCTGTGAAACACTGCTCATAAAGCTACTTACAATGGGGTCATAGTCTTTTGTTCTGGGACTCGCAAATACGTAGTCACAGGGTTTTATGTTTTATTTTGTTCTTTAAAATAGAGGTAACCAAAACCATCTTAATAGCGGCCAGATACATTTTACTCTTTTGAAAGATGACAATGCAAATATGGGGGTTGGTGGGGGGAGGGAGAAAACGTTCAACACCTGAAACAAACAGTGTTCAAAAAACAGGTTTGTTCATCAAGCCACTCCCTTTGAAATCGTACTTGCCCTCAATTAGGCATCTGACAGCAAATGAAGACCAATGACGAGCATAGAAAGATATTACTCTTTCATGCTTAAAACACAAGGACAATTTCCATGCTTAACCGGTCAGTTGCACAATGACTAGTGATGAGTAAAGAAAAAGTTCCCATGGTTATTGTACGGATGATTATCGCGGATGTCTAAGCTGGGAGGTGGGGTTCCTCAGGGTTCGGTGTTAGGGCCGTCTCTGATCACTGTGAATGAGTCGTACTGAAAGGCTGGGAGCACAGAACAGGGCGGGAAAGGTCACTGACCCCCCACTACATGAGCTGTAATGTCCACACAGAGGGGACAAGGGAGAGGAGCTGCTCTGTGACATCTTAATTAGTACCAACATCTTATTTTCACGTTGCTTAAACCACTACAGAAAAGAAGAAATTATTCTATCAATTTGTTTAAACTATAAGAAATCATTTCTTACACTCCTAACTCAGGCACAATTTTTGTCATGCAATTTGTCATTTCACACTGAAAAATAAAAATGCAACAATTATGGCAAAGCAGAACATACTTGAAGTTAATAGAGTTATGCAGTGCAAGATTTAAGGGCAATGTGACTTTGCTGTGGGCTGGAATAGCAAAAGGTTGACCAAAACCAAGTGACCAACAAAAAGCCCTTTAGCTGGTCTGTCTTTGGTCCAAATATCAGTTTAATACTGCAAAAGCTTTATTTCATTATATATACAGTGCCTTGTGAAAGTATTCATACATTATTCATTCATATTCATTTTATTTTGCTGCCTTATGTTAAATTGCTTTAAATTACTTTTTTCCCACATCAATCTACACTCCAAACACCGTAAAGACAAAGCACAAAACATGTTTGCAAATGTATAAGAAATAAAAAAAAACTGAAATGATTCCATTGCATAAGTATTCATACCCTTATCTGGAACACGTGAAATTTATCTCAGGAGCACTCATACCACTTGTAGATGTTACTACATTTTGAGCGGAGTTAAACTGTGGCAAATTCATTTGAATGAGTATGATTTGGAAAGGAACACACCTCTCAGAAAAGGTCTAACAGCTGAAAATGCATATCAGAGCAAAAACCAGACCCTGAATTCAAAATAATTGCCTGTAGAGCTCAGAAACAGGCTTGCATCAAGGCACAGATCTGGGGAAGAGTTCAGAAAAAAAATCTGCTGCATTGAAGGTTCACAGAAGCATGTAGCTTCCATTACTGAAACAACTAGGACTCTTAGAGCTGGCCTCCTGGCCAAACTGTGCAATTGATGGAGAAGGGGCTTGGTTATACTGGTGACCAAGAAGCTGATAGTCAATCTAATTGAGCTCTATTATCGTACATGTAGATGAAAGAAACTTATAGAAGGACAAACTTCACTGCAACACTCCACCAACCCGGTCTTTATGCTGGTGTAGCCAAACTCAATCCTCTCCTCAGTGAAGACGCATGAAAACCGACTTGGAATTTGCAAAAAAGCACCTAAAGGACAATTAGACTGTGAGAAACAAGATTCTCTGGTCTGATGAACGTCAATTCCTAGCATCATGTTTGAAGGAAACCAACCACTGCTCATTATTATGTTTTTCAGTGGCAGGGACTGAGGGACTCATCAGAGTAGAAGGGTAGCTCAATGCACCAAAATATTGAGATAGCCTTAATGAAAACCCAGTCCAGAGCCTTCAGATCTTCAGACTTCCAACAGGGCAATGAACCTAAGCACACAGCAAGAGTGGCTTAAAGACAACTCTAAATGTCCTTCAGTGGCCCAGCCAGAGCCTTGGATTGAACACAATCAAATATTTTTGGAGAAACCTGAAAAAGTCTGCCAGGCCCCATCCAAACCGACAAAGCTTGAGAGATGAAGGGGAAGAATGGCAGACAACTGCCAAATGCAGATGCGCAAATCTTGTTGCATCATACCCAAAAAGACTTGAGGCTGTAAATGTGCTTCAAACTAAGTACTGAGTTAAGGGTATGAAAGGTATGAATACTTATGCAATGTACTTATTTCAGTGTTTTATTTTTAATAAATTAGCAAAATTGTCACAAATCTGTTTTTGCTTTGTCATTATTGTGTATGGAGTGTAAATTGTTGTGGGAAAAAAAGTAATTTAAAGCAGTTTAACATAAAAAGACATAAACATAAAAAAAATAAGGGGGTTAATACTTTCGCAAGGCACTGTATATAGTTGGGACAGGGTGACACCTCTACTATTCTTAATTTACAACTTATTCCCGATATAATAATTATTAAATATGGGCAGTTTTTAATTAAACTGAAGTGACAGACAGGTGCACAATCATCAGAGGATTAAAGGAACCGTATGTAGGATTGTGGCCAAAACTGGTACTGCAATCACATTCAAAATACTGTAGAAAGGTCTATCCCCTCCCGCTTCACCCTGACTCGAGGTTGCCAGCTAAGCTGCAAGAGTAGGCTGCAATAAGAAGCTTCCAATGACAAGTGATGCACAGTAATTTGTTTTTCTTCTGTTAATTATGTTTATGTTTCACAAGAGATGTTTTGCGAAGTAATTATGTATCGCAAAAATTTACAGATGGCGATTAGCCAAATATTTCGCAAAGATGTACTGTAATACCACATTTCAGTCGGAACATAGGTTGTTTTCCAACCCTGCTAGTGGTGCGATATAAAGCTTTTTATGAACGCATTATCACGGGCGACCGCGGAAAATCCACTGAGTACTGAAGCAAAGTTAGCCAAACATAGATGAATCTTACCTGTTCAGGAAAAAATTACCAACGAAAGCGTCTGTCTTCAAATTCTTCTCCGTTTTCAGCCGTCTCCATCTTTCAAATGCATCTCCTATACCAATCCTTGTTTTATTTCGGACTTTGTCACGACGTGTTTCGGTTTCAAAACGAGGTCTTTTTCGTTTCGTAACGTTATACAAGTTTAATCCGACACGTTAGAATAGCCGCAGCTGTAACAGAGCTGGCAACCCGTCTCACGAAACTCTACTGACTTCGTGATTGGTAGAAAGCTGGAGGGTGGCGCCTCAGACCAAAACACAAAATGACAACAATAACATCAGTTGTGGGCTGCAACTCTCACTTTTAAATGACAATATCCTGGCCAGACCACTGTTGTCAGTGATATAAGTATTTGAAATGAACATGATTTCTTAATGTCTAGTGACATTTCAGGGCCATTTTATGATTAACTGACATAAATTTCTTACATACGGTTCCTTTAAATAAAAATAAAACTTGAGAGGGGAAAAAAACATACCGAGTCATCTGAGGCAGAGGCAGGCCAGCCGTCCCACTGTTGATGCCGCACTGGGATGTTTGTCAGGTCTGAAATGTTCCTTTTCACCTGAGATATAAACAGACAAAAATATCAGATAACAGGTACAAGAATACAACAACCTGCAAACACATTCAAGTTTATTTCACAAACACTTCTTTAGACACTATCAGAACACAAGGTGAACCTGCTATTATCACTAAGATATAAGTGACTAGAGCCCTGCACGGGCCTTAAATCTAAGCCCTAGCCCGGCCCTGGCCCGAGACGCACAGGCTGTAGCCCGGCCCGTGTCCGACAGCTTATCAAAAATTTTGGCCCGAGTCCGACCCGAAGCCCGTCTTTTTTTCCGCCAAACAGCTTATACTGTTACAGCCATTAAAATAGACCAGATTCGTATTTAATAGAAAGTTTATGTTTTTTCGTTTTGTTTTTTTTATCAGAACAATTTAGAGAAATGTTTGGAGTTTTTTGTTTGTTTGTTTGTTTTTTAAATGTAAGTTTTTTAAGTGACATCGATATCCAAGCGGTATGTGGTCCACAGTGAGTTTACTCAATTTAACCTATATATCAAATCAACACTTGACTAGTCTACAATGCAATTCACAGATATAATACAAACATAAATATATCACAATGTTAGATTTAAAGTTTATTATCACCATCTCAGAACAAAGGCATTTCGAACAGGGCAGGCAGCTCTGCTGCGCAAAACCGGAACATACAAAGTCGCAGTGGTAAAGTAAACGAATATTGAACAAATATATAAAGAATAAAATTAAGTATGTTTGAAATGTAACAGTCCTGCTCATAAAATATAATTAAATAAAATAACAGGAGAGTTTCAAACATAGTGTGCAATATTTGTTCCGACCACAGCTAATAATTGTCAGCATTAAAAGAGTATTGCTGCTTTATCCAGTGCAAAGTTTGTAATGAAAATAATACGTTTTCGTCAGTTATTTTACCTACAGATCACATTATTTCTGATTTGAGTGATCCATCTCTATCAAGCTAAACATGTTTAACATATGATTTCCTGCTTAATATGCAGTTATATTACGGACCATTGGCATGAATTGTACTCATGATGGAGCGGTGGTGGAGCGCTCTTGAAGAGAGTGAAAACCATGACGCTCCGACTTTTTAAAAAATCCGCTCCTTCCTCCATTCAAAATCACACCGCTCCACTCCGCGCTCCGCTCATACTCTGCTATGCGCGAGACATCACTGGCGCTTCCGGGGACGCACGCATTAAATCTCATTCAACTTTTTTTTTTTTTAAAGTTTTTTTTCTAAAGCAGGCCCGAAGCCCGATATGTGTGCAAGTTATGACGTGAAAATTGGCCCGAAGCCCGGCCCTAGGGGCAAAAAAAAGTCGGGCCCCGACGGGCTCGGGCTCAAATGCAGGGCTCTATAAGTGACTGTGATGGAAGGGAGAAAAGGCAAGTGGTGGAAAAGAGCTCTGTGTTCTCAAAATTCCACAGATGCCTGTGCTAATGCCTAATGCCAACAGCCTTCACTCGAAAAATGGACAGTATTTCCCTTCTGCTATTCACCCCTGTGTAACTGCACTTAATAACATTGCGTGCATTTAAACAGTTGATGTTGGCCCCCGCTCCTACGCCGCTGTTGGATTAAAGCCCAACGCCAGGCTGATGTTCGGAGGACGGGGGTGATCAAAGCAGGTATCGTCCAGAGCTGGATGGGCTGCAGATTCTAGTGCATTATCCCCAGAGAATGCGCTACCCCGTGGCGCTAGATACAGAGGCAGAGAAAACTAGCCATTGTGGCGGAAAGCCCTCATAGCGTATGGCCAAATCCCACCGCCAGCGCACTGAGTGGACATGTATCCTCTGCCAGACTGAGGACTCGTGCCCACGGAGGCAGAAACGATGGCTGCAAGATGCTTGTGAAAACAAAGGACATGAAGCAGGGTTGAAAGAGATTTAAGGGTTAAGAATTCATTAACAGATACAATCTTGACATTTCTGTTGACTAAAATATAACCACTAACAATATGGTATGATATACTTACGAATTAAATAATACAGGGGCTTTTAAGCAGTGGGTTGTGATCCAAAATATGTCTTTAAGAGAAAGGGAAAAACTATGCCAATGCAAAATGTATTGAATAGAAATACACAAATGTATTAAATTAAAAATATTTGATTTTATATATTTTTATATTTTTTCAAGAGTTTAGAAACTTATGATTAACACGCCTACTCAGCTGAATAAAAAAAGCTTAGGATAGAACAATATTTGGCTGAGATACAACTATTTGAAAATCTGAAATCTGAGGGTGCAAAAAAATATAAATATTGAGAAAATCACTTTTTTTTTTTACGATAGAAAATTTACAAAATATCTTCATGGAACATGATTAATATCCTACTGATTTTTGGCATAAAAGAAAAATGTATCATTTTGACTCACACAAATGTTTTGTTGGCTATTGCTACAAATATACTTGTGCTACTTAAGACTGGTTTTGAGGTCGCATGTTTTATTTACGACTGAAAATGTTTATTTTCAGTGAGCTTCCCAACCATTTTGGTCAGGCAAAAACTCAATAAAGGGAAACAAATTCAGATATTGACAACATCACCTCGGCTGGCTAAAGTCGGAGACTTCATCATGACACATACACTCACTCACTCTCAAACATTCACAAGCCCACACACTGGGTTGTGCGTTTTTCTTATTGAAGCGAGCAAGGGTCAGCTGGGTTGGCCAATGTTATTACAGAGTGTAATATCTGTGTTTGACCAGAGGGCTACAGGGATTTGACCGTCCAGGCCTGACCGGCAGGCTGCCGTAAACACCGGCTCTTGGCTGTAATGAACCGTTTAGGGTCAAATGGCACCACAGCTCAAGAGAAAGTAGAAAGTAACGCCATCGCCAAGGGCCAGACAGAAGCATTTAGCTGCTATAACAAATCGGCCCTCTGCGCGAATCTGATATTTCCCTGCTTTCCTTCATTGGGTCTTTTTTATGAGCACTGCCCTACTGTCAATATACCTATACCACTCGGTACTTCAGCCAGACTTCATCCCGTCTTGACAAACATCCAAAGAGAAGCTATTCACTGTTATTTGACTTCAAAACAGATTTAGCTATATTGGAAGGAAGAGATTTGGAGAATAAGAAAAGAAAATGGCAAATAAAAGCAAACTACAAACCTGTCAGTGAATAAAGGTGGTATGAAAGTTAATTTATCAGAGGTGGCTGCTGGTTGGGTGAGGGGCTCTTTCTGCAACTACTGCGAATTATAATTGACTTAAAAGGAGAAAGCCCCATACTGCTGCAATATTCACAAACACAAGTGTCATTACCTATTCATAAGCTACGAATTCCTCCTCTTAGCAGTCAGGGGTCTGCAAATTAAAGCCAACATTACCCAACTAAATGAGAAAAAAAAATATACACGGAAAGGATAAACAAACAAATCCACCGAATAACAAGTTTATTTACCACTGATTTCCGAGAGAAAGTAAAGAGAGTTTGAAGATGTTCGGTACCGGCTGACATTTGTTCTGTCTTGCCCAAACCGCTGCCCGTAAGGAACAATGAGGTTTGATTAAACAACGAAGGAAAAGACTCAGTCCTATTAAACCCAGTTCCGCTGACATTTCATTTTAAATGTCACAATAGAGTTTTTAGCATCAGGGAACAGACTTCCACTGTGAAAAGGAGGAGGAAAAAAAGCTGAAAATGTTGACATTATATCAGAAAATGCGGGAAGATCTTACGGATAAAGACATTTCAGCTGCCGGGATTATATTCTTAAGGACTGCATGTAACAGCGCCTTTTCATTTAAAAAGGTTTTCTCTCATTCATATATTCTCCAGTGTGGTTGTCATATAAAGATAAATATTATAGATCATCCTCAGAACAAACATTTCCATGGTGTCAAAATAACATCCTGCTTAGAAGATGGACTGCACAAAATGTACAAAGATAAAGAATAGCATTTGAGATACAAAGAAACTGAAAAGCATCTGTGTATTGCTGAATTTGAAGATTAATCTAATGTTATATGTATATCAGTTAAACAACTAAAAAAAGATCTTAGTAAATTCTCAGTCTAACTGTCTAAAAAATGTATGTGACTTAGACGTCAATAAACACGTACGCTCTCTGAGACGACCGTGCACGCACACACACGCACGCACATTAATGATCCAATCTTTCTAAATGCCAAGTACTGGTAATCCTTGGCTGGAGAGAAATCAAAGAGAAGAAAAGGTTGCCGTTAAACAGTCACAAGCTCTTCAGCACCAGATGCCTTTCATTCACACTCTTTTACTCTCCATCCTTCTTTTCTTCCTCTGCGTTCATCTCTCCAGCTGCGGAGAGAAACGCTGTGGGGCCGGAAAAAATCCCTGGGACGAGTCGTCTGGTCACGGACGGCAGAGCCCTATCGGACGGCCCTATTCTCCCCGCCACTTTCCTGACAAACATTTGCTCTGAGGCTTAAGCGTAGCCCCGAACTCGGGTTTGGGAATGCCAATCAGAGGAGGAGAGAAGGGCCCGGGGCCGAATAGTGGAAGGGTACGTTCCCTGGGAGCCTGGAGGCTGAGCGAGAGCCTTTGGCAAAGACAAACAACGGGACAGCACTGAGGGACTCTCTTCTCTCTCTCTCTTTTGCTGCTCCTATTGATATGCACATGCAGAAAAGCATCGGCTGGTCTTCAGCAAAGACAAAAGAAGAGCAGAAAAAGAAAGGCTGGAGAGGAGTCCTCTCCATATGTGGCTGCGAGTGGGTGAATGGGGAAAAGAAGCGAGAGGGGAGATTGTGAGAGCTCTCTGTTGCTGTTTTGTTGCATTTTCACACAGGCCTTCAGTTTTAGGGCCACAACTGTAAAACAAAAACTTTCCTCACTTGTTAGTAACTTTTTCTCAACGAGACGAGACGTGGATCCCGCTGAGCTTTTCTTTTCTGTTCACGTGTTTATTTTCTGGCATTTTCAGACACAAAAGCGAGCGCTTGGACATGTTAGATAAAAATGTTCCCCATCCCAAAAGGGGGAAAACCTTCCTGTGGAGCCAAAGTAACTAATGAACTCTCCAGCTTACTAAACCAACGTGAGACGTGAAACCAATAAGGTGTTCTCTTACAAAAACAAAGTTTGTATCGCACGCAATTTGTTTCTCCTTAGAAAACAAATCTTCTCCCTCTCCCCCTCGTTCTCAATCTTAGGAAGAAAGAAACAGAATGCCTGAGGATCAGGCCAGTCGGGGCCGCAGCGGCCCGTTTGATTCAGCTTTGTCCAGTCACTCGCTCCCCTACCAAGCCAACAGCTTCGCTTCCTGCTTCTCTTTTCTCTTCCCCGCGGGCTCTACTCTCCAGTTGTTGTAATCCCGGCAGAAACACTTAAGGTTCACAGTAGGTGCTCATCAAAACCATCTGCTGAGGGAAAGAGAGCGCTCACCCATCTCACTTTAATCTCTTCAATTAGCACCATTACAAACCTGTCAAGTAGTCTGATTACTGTAATGGTGACCAGCGCCATCAAGGCGGCAGTTTCGCCGGGAAAGGGATTCTGGGATTGCGTGGACAAAGCTGAGGTGGGGAAAATCAGTTCTTTAGTTAAAAAAAAAAAGAAAGAATTCTGGCGTAAAAAGTATGTAGAATATGAAAAGTATGAAAAAGTTCACCCAAAAAATTTTCATTTGAAAGGTTTTTCTTTAAGGAAGGAAGTTCTGATCCAATAGTTTGCTCACAAAATTCCTTGTGCTTCTCACAATCGACGTTTACAATAAAACAATTTCAAAATGAACCAAAATGCATCAAGCTTATCACACTGCCAAAAAATAAAAAATAAAATAAATAAATCTTATGAAGTGTTGCTTTCCAAGTAAATTAATCTTTTAATAATTATTTTTTTTAAATTACAGAAAAACAAGAAATTCTTGTTAAGAATAAACATTATCCCTCAGTATTTCTCATGTAGTGTATTCAAGCAAACTGACTTTGTTGCAAAGATTTTTATATTAAAATAATACAAAATCTTGATAAGACTAAAGATAATTTCCAAGAAAACAAATCATAATATGTTAAATATTGCTGCATTTCAAGTAAAATGTGACTCTGGAACAAAGGTCAATATTGAAATTGAGATTCATAAATCAACTGAAAATAAGATTTCCATTGATGTTTGGACCATATTTGGCCAAAATACAACAATTTAAAAATCTGGAATCTGAGGGTGAAAAAAAAAAAACGAATATTGAGAAAATCGCCTTTCAAATGTATCCAGATGAAGTTCTTAGCAATGCATATTACTAATGAAAAATGATGTTTTGATATATTTACGGTAGGAATATTTTCATGGAACATTATCTTTACTTAAAATTTGAATGATTTTTGATATTTTTTTTATTTACGACCCATACAATGTATTTTATCATTTTAACAGCTAATGCTGCAAATATACCCATGCTACTTAAGACTGGTTTTGTGGTGCAGGCTCACAAATGATCTGTTTTCATAGATTTTAAGATATTTTAACTGGAAAATAAGAAAGTCTTGCTAAAAATAAAGTGAATTTTCCAGATAAGTCTTAATATCTTAAAAATATCTTAAATATTGCTGCTTCAAGTAAATTAAACTTCATTTTTAGATATCATTTTTATTTTTAATAGTACTTTTTTCCTTTAAGGAGGAAAGTTCTGACCCAATAGGTTCTCACAAAATTCCTCGTGAGTTGATATTTATAAATAAACTGGATTTTAAAAACGGACGCTTTGGTGCATCAAGCTTATAACACTGCCAAAAAAGAAAAACAAGTCTTAATATCTTAAGTCCTTCTCAAGTAAATCAATCTTGTTTCAAAGATTTGTAAAAAAATTTAACTGAAAAACAAAAATTTCTTGTTAATAATATAGTTTTTCCCTAAGTAAAATATGTCTTAATATCTTATGCAGTGTTTGTACTCAAGTAAACTGATCTTGTTTCAAGAATTAAAAAAAAAAAACTTAAGTTTTCTAAAAATCCTTGAAACGAGATCATAAGACAAAATCTTTTTAAGAATAATGGTAATTTAACTGGGAACTGAGAAATCTTTAAAAATAAAGATAATTTTCCAGAAAACAAGTCCTAATATCTTATCTAATGCTGCTTCCCAAGTAAACTGATCTTCTTTGAAGTATTTTCATATATTTTAAATAAGACAAAACCATGTTAAGAAGAGCAATGCAGATTTTAAGTAAGAATCTGCACAACTTAAACAAGTTAACTCAAGTTAAAAAAAAAGAACATCACAGATGTCTGTTTCTTCAAAACAGCACTGCACAGGCCCAACATGACTCCCCCAGCACTGAGGGAGGGGTTCAAGTGGCGCTGTCAGTCCACAGGGAGCTTGTTACACTTGACGTGGTGCGTGCTACCTGCTGTGAATAATTAATGGAGCCATTTCCAGAAAGCTGTGTGTAGGTTACTGGGGCAGGCCGAGGAGAATGCGAGGGACTCGGGGAGGGGTCGGTGTGTGTACAGAATGGAGCGTTTGGGTTTTGTGTCCCACACAAACCAACCTTAAATACAACACAGTGTAGTTAAAAGGAGAGTGATGAAAAGAATGGCATCGCACAGGTCTGATGGGAGAGGGAAAGGAGCTGATGAGCCACAGGGGGGTTTGTGCTGCTCTATACTGAGCTCTGGTTATTGCAGACACTGTGATAAGCAGAAAAACGCACAGTAGACAAGAGTCTTCAGAATATTAAACCCACCTGCTACACTTTAAAAAACGCTGGGTTAAAAACAAGCCAGCGCTGGGTCAAATATGAACAACCTTCTGGGTAGTTTTATTTAACTCAACTATTGTTTAAAAATTACTATATGGCCATCTTGAAATGAACCCAAAATAAGTTGCAAATTAAAAATCAGACACATAATTACTAGAGGCATCAGCAATAATTAAAAGGTTAATTTATTGAACATTAATAAACGCTAATTTACAACCTATTTTGGGTTAATTTAAGCAAGAAATATAGTAATTTTCAAGCAACAGTTGGGTTAAATAAAACTACCCAGAAGGCTAGGTTAAACATTTAATCTAAGTGCTCGTTCAAAACAATCCAATTGCTGGGTTTTTACAGTGTACAAAATACAATATTTTTAAAACGAGGAAATAAGCAAACCTCCCAGTGCCTCAAAATTGAAAGATTTCAGCTTCACAGAACAGGAGAGAGTGGAAAAGTTGCTGTACTAACTTTTACTTAAGTTGTACAATAGCCAAAGGAAAATAAGAGTTAATGAGAGAAAAAAAGTTTAAAATTTGCATATTTTAGAATGTCTGCTATCACTGGAAACAACATCCCAAATAAAAATCTGTATCAAATCAAAAGAAACAATAAAGCGAAAAAAGTGATGATTTACGTTTAAAAATAAAAAATGATCAGAAATGTGAAAATACTGCTAAACACACTACTCATGTTCCAAAGTCTTATTTTGCTGTATGCTACATAAAAGGTTTAATATTCAGAATATTAAAAGTTTACAAAATACACATTTTCAGAAAGAGAAAATAGGCGAACATCCTACTTCCTCAAGATTTGAGAGTGGGAAAGTATCTATACTAATTTTTATTTTTATTTTAGTTTTAGTTTTTCAATAGCCAATGAAAAAATTAGAGTTAAGTTCAAATTAAAGTACATTTCAGAATGTCTGCTATCATTGGAAACAATATCCCAAATAAAACTATGCATCACGTCATGAGGTAAAATAAAAGGGAAATAGGTGATGATTTACATTCAAAAGTAAAAAAAAAAAAAAAACATAAATGTGAAAATACAGTACTAAATACACTGCTCATATCCAAAGTCTTATTTTGCAGTACACTAAATAAAAAGTTCAATATTCAGAATACTAGAACGTTGAACAACATGTACAAAATATACAAAATTTTATTTCAAAATTCCATACTTTTCCAGACTCAAATTCCAAACCTGTTGGTAGATTTTCAGACCATATTTAACATAAATGTTTCATAGAGCATTATTTTCAGCTTAATATTTGGTATATAGTACAGTCGTCTGTAAATATTTATACATATATTTTCTATTTTTTTTTTTATTAATTTTCTCAAACTGACAACATACAGAGCCCCTAAAATAAATAAATAAATAAGCAAGTAAATAAAAATACAGACTTTTACATGCACACAAGAACATTTTTGTGCCCTTGAGAAACTACATGCCCATGGGAATTTTTTGCATGCTTATGCATTACAATTTTTAGTTTTATATTACTTATTTCTTTTGTGCATCACTGCCATCTTACGATGCATAAAACTAGAACCTTGATGCACATGAATAAACAGAAATCTTTACACTTTCTCAAAATTGTCTTTTCTTATGGTAGTACTTCAAGGTATAATGTTCAATTTAACACATCATCTGCGGTGGCAGAGAAACCATGACACGAAATGGGCTAATGGCATAAAATAAGTTCAAGGGTATATCAAAAAAAGAGCTTTACTGTTAAAAAAAAAAAAAAAAGGTGTGTAAAATTTGGCTTTCATTAGGGCAGTATGCCATATTTTAATGTCTTACATCTCCCTAACACATAGTCTGTGGCGACCAAGAAAACACACCGCAAAATGGGCTGATGGCACACTAGGTGGCTCAGTGTGCATTTTCCTATATTCTTAATTGTTTCTTGTGCGCACATAAAAGTCTATATATTTTTTACTTTTGCAATGGTCCTTGAGGCCATTTAATACGATGCTAAGAAAAAAGTGAGATGAATCCCAAAATGCTTAAACCTGCATTTTGCATAATGAAAAAGTGCATCTTGATTTAATTTAGTCATTATTTGACAATCACTAAAGAATCACTAAACAGCTGCAGTGAAACCTCACTTTTTTATTTATTTTAATGCGCTGATAGCCTTGTGGGCAGCGCGCCGACATACATCTCTCCCACTTCGCTGCCTGTCAATTCTGATCTGTCCTATCAAAATAAAGGCAAAAATGCCAAAAATAAATAAAAAACATTTTTTTTTTCATTAAATTCTTAATTTTCTATTATAAAAAAAAACGAAATGGTGGCAAAAGTTTGGAAACAAATATTTTTCCATTCTCTGCTTTCTTTTTCTCATACTTTTTTAGACATGGAAAATACTTCATGCTTTTCCATACTTTTTCAAACCCCATAGGAACCCTAAAATTTGCTTGAAATTCACCCTGAAATGCAAAACATTGTGAATTTCTTAAATCACAGGAAACTGTATATGAAGGGCCCTTTCTAAACGTATTGGTCACATGACAAATGATGCATAGTTTCAGCCAAAACACAGACATTTTAAGGCAATCCTGAAGTCATCCACGGGCATTCTAGAAAGGAATAACTTTGACTAGGAGATAATTAGCTTTGGCTCAATATTGGCCTTAATCATTGGTACCAACACTTCCACAATGAGGACTATTATTTTAGCATGTAATAATTAAATTGACGCCCCACCTAAAAATCAGAGCAGTTTCAGAGAACACGGTGGAGAGACAGAAAGACAGCAGGTGTAGACAGACAGAAAGAGGGGCTAGGTGACAGACAGGTGTGCGGTTGTCTCACCTCCTGGATGGTTTTGCTGGCAGGGAAGTTGAGGCTGTAATCTCTCTGTGCTTCACGGTGGCTAATGACGAGCAGGTAGTTCTGATTCGACACCCCTTGCTGGGCACTGCTAAATGGCAGGAAGGGCAGAAGGGGGAAAAAAGAGAGAGAAAGGAGCATTAGAGTTCAGCGGTGGACGAGTTAGGGCTCGTTTATGTTTCCCCAGGGTCTCTGGGTTCCGACAAGCCTGTGCCACCCCACTGCTCTGCTTGGGTAGCGGGAGGCCAGGGCAGAGCCAAGGGCCACAGCATGGGCGCACACCAGCACCAAGGCCATCTGGAGGTATCGATTGGGGCTAAGAGGTGTAAACGTCACACAAAAGGACAAGAGGGCTTGTGCCGCTCGCCCGCTCCGCCGTCACACTGACCTCAGAGCGGGTTTGAGATTCATGGGAGCCGTGGTGCTGAGCTGTAGGAGAGAAGGCCTCATCTGATGACAAACGATGGGGGTTAAGTAGCGCTTTGAGCAAATGCTCCGTCTGTGTGTGTGAATATGAATCAACAGCTTAGAGGCGAGCCTGCCGGCTAATCAGGGTTCGAATGAAAGCAGTCAGGAAGAGGAGAGTCTGGGAATTAATATGTAACGCACACATTAATTATGCAACCAGCGCCTTAATCTGAGGAGCTTTGGACAAGCTTATGTTAACAGAGGACCAAATTTACTGTAATGGCAGCTTATTTACATTGACTAAAACTGCGAAATCAATATGTAAATGTAATGTTTGTTGTAGCTAGCGATGAAGATTGAAACGGTGGCCTAGGAGAGGAGGATGCATATGCGATGCTGTGGAGAGTGGAAAAACACAGAGTCATGAATACAGGTTGTAAAAGGGGGGGTTTAATTGGGGTATCACGACTCTTACCAAATAAGAACCATTTGGAGATTTGGATTTCACATTCTGATACAATATATTTGCATTGACTAATGCTAATAACTACATTTAAGGTTTGGGTAAAAAAATATTGATTTAAAGATTTACAACAATCTGAAACGTAACCCTGGACCACAAAACCAGTCTTACATAGCGTGGGTATATTTGTAGCAATAGCCAACAATACATTGAATGGGTCAAAATTATCCAAAAATCTTTAGGATATTAAGTCAAGATCATGTTTCTTGAAGATATGTTGTAAATTTCCTATTGTAAATATATCACAGCTTAATTTATGATTAGTAATATCCATCACTAAGGACTTCATTTGGGCAACTTTAAAGGTGACTTTCTCTATATTTTTTATTTTTTTGCACCCTCAGATTCTAGATTTTACACTAATGGAAAGCTTATTTATTCAGCTTTAGCTTCAAATTACTGGTTTTGTGGTCCAGGGTTACAAATTGATTTTTGAAATCCTAAGACTGATCTTGTTTGAAATATTGCTATCAGTGTTTGTTATCTGCGATATACTACTAGCTATATAAAAACAAGACATTCAGTACTGTCCACATAATGTACTTCACATCGAAGCAAAATACACACTCTAGCTGCACTATTTCTAACTTAAGTAATATTCAATCGAAAGAGAATCAGAATTGTGAACTTGTGGATCACAAATGAATTGAAAAGAGAAATCAGTTTTAAAAGTAGCTGCAAGGAAAAGTGTAAAATTATACTACAAAGTGTTCAAATTATTATAAATATTCTAAAATGTCAAAACACAAAAGCTCATAGGGATTAATACAAAACGATATATGTGACCCTGGACCACAAACCAGTCAAAAGGGTCAATTTTTGTAAACTGAGATTTATACATCAAGCTTTCCATTGATGTATGGTTTGTTAGGATAGGACAATATTTGGCAGAGATACAACTATTTGAAAATCAGGAATCTGAGAGTGCAAAAAAATTCTAAATATTAAGAAAATCACCTTTAAAGTTGTCCAAATTAAATTCTTAGCAATGCGTAATACTAATCAAAAATTAGGTTTTGATATATTTATGGTAGGAAATGTACAAAATATCTTCAAGGAACATGATTTTTACTTAATATTCTAGTGATCTTTGGCATAAAAAAATTGATAATTTTGACCCATACAATGCATTTTTGGCTACAAATATGCCTGTGGTACTTAAGACTGCTTTTGTGGTCCAGGGTGACATATTTTATATAGTCGACATTGTAATGTTTATTATTATTGTAATTATAGCATTATTATGCTTAGCATTTTTGTGGAAACTGGTCAATTTAATTTTAGGATTCCTTGAATATGAAGTAGAAAAGCATTTAGTAAAATACAAATCTTAACATTATAAATGCCTTTGCTGTCATTTTCAATCCATTTAATGAGCCCTCAACTAAATAAAAGTCTAAAAATAATTTCCTTTCAAAACAGCAACAACAAAAAAAACATCTTACTGACCCCAAATTTTTGAACGGTGTGTTTGTGTCTATGTATATGTATCTAAAAAAAAGCATAATGCTTTTTTATATTAAAAAATATATTAATTTATTCTAAACTCTTGGGTTTGTCCCACTTCAGATGGTGTTATGAAACTGTGGGCTAAAAAGTAAACTGCAAAGTAGAACTTTTCTCTCTAAGGAGTTCAAACTATGTGAAATTTCCTCTCGCGACAGATCTACAGCATAAGGTTCATCTGTAGGAGCTTAACCAGGTTCAGCCCTCTGCGGTCCCAACAGCACCTGGAGCTGACCCCCCCTAAATTCACCCTAAAAGCTTCTCCACACCATCGGAGGCACTGGAAATAGAATGTCACTGGCTGCTATAGACAAAAAATAAACCACTGTGTAAATGAAGAGCAGATTGGTTTCATTCAGAGATAAGTCTGCCGTCTCAGAATCCTGCAAGACTGAGACTTTATTAAAGTCCTACCGCCTCATTCCTCATATATGCACGTATATATACACACACAGTACTCGCAGTACTCTAATTTCTAATACACACACTCCTAAAGGTGACCTGTACCATCACCCAAAAAACACAAACCTGTCCTTCTTTCTTTTAAAATTGTATTTTTACATCCGCCGCTCACTCAAAATGTTTTTGTTCTGCACCGCCTGTTTTGATTTGACAAGTCTAAGTACTAATTGCTGTAGTTTAAACTGTTTTTCCTTCCTGCCAAAACCAGCAGATTCCTCGGGCCCCCAAGTCTCACAGGAGATCAGATGCAGAAAATGAGATAAATACCAAATGCGCACTGACTGATTTGCTCATTTGTATTTGAAATAGCAGAAGTTCAAATTAAAATAACCTTAAACACACACATCTCCTGGAAGCAACAGAAATAGATGATTCGTTTTAAATTATTCATAAAGTTCCATTATTTATGCGGGAGATTAGGGGTTTGGATACCTCCACGAGAGGGAGAGCGAGCGAGATGAGCTTGGCTCATCACTGGATTTCTGTAACTACCTTGGATGGAGTGTCTGTCTTGAAAGCTCCAAAGCCTGTGCCGTATTTGCATTCAAAACAGAGGGAAGAAAATGAGGCAGGCGGCGCAGTGTGAAGACGGGTTTGATTAATATGTTTGGATATGGTGTGCTGAGGTATGCTTTGCGGTAATTGCCTACAGTGGCTTTTATTTGTTGAGTACTGTCCCATTGTTCGCAGCCTGCATCCTGAGACCCCACGCTTGAATTTTAACTGAAAACAAGCTGATATTTTTTAAAAGAGTCTCGTGCTCACCAAGGCCGCATTTCTTTAATCAAAAATACAGTAAAAAATGTATATTGTGAAATATTATTACAATTAACATATATGCATTCCTGTAATGGAAAAGCTGAATTTTCATCAGCCATGATCCTTCAGAAATCATTCTAATATGCAGAGTTGCTTAAGAAACATTCAAATTTTTATCAATGTTAAAAACACTTGGAAAAGGTGGGGGGGGGGGGGGGGTTTATGGAAAATGTTCAAAAGAAGAGCATTTATTTGAAATTAAATCATTTGTAACATTATAAATGTCTTTACTTTCACTTTTGATCAATTTAATGGGTTCTTGTGGAATAAAAGTATTCATTTCTTTAAAAAAAAAAAAACTATTTTTCTATTCTTTTTTTTTTTTTCAAATTAGAACCAAAACAATCAGTCTTGTAAATGACGACTGGGTTATTCCTGTTTTGCAGTACCATGTAAACTTTGTAAAATGTAAAAAAAAAAAAATCATAATAGTAATTTAATAAATTATTTCTATTAAGGGATATATTTTGCTATTCAAATATGTATCAAATATGTATTATTTAAACAATGAAAAATAAGCAAATGAGAGCTTAGAACGTTATTTTACATTATCACGTAGTTATTTTTTATTATTACCTACATTGTAAATTGAATGAATGAATTAATTAATTCACATGAATCAATAAGATTTTAAGTTTCATTTTTCTTTCTCCCAGGCAATCCTTACCAAATCCTTGCTGTATTTATGCTGTAAAAATAAATAAATAAAAATTTGCCAATAAAGTACTTTTTACAAAAATTACATTTTTCATAATCACTGCTTTGTTTGCTTTTTGTCATTTTGTGATTACAAAAAGCCAACTAATATGAATTCCATCTGTAAAAATGTCATTAAATATTTCATCCAATAAACTAACGACATACATGACAGGGACAAGAAAAAGTACCGCATAGCAAAAGTGACCCAGTTATCATTTCACACAGTTTCTTTCTATTAATTTGCTAAATCACACAGAAACACTGACATTCTGCTCGAGCCAGGTTTAAAATAAGTGTAAGTAAAGATGCCTGTGCAGATGAGAAAACAGCATCTGAACTGCCCCTGAGAGATACAGCCAGAGAAGAGCAATACAGCAGGAGTGAAGTCTGCTGAGGAACACTTCACTCTCTCTCCATCTCTCTGTGACAGTTATTTATAAAGGCAGTTAACAGCTTCTCTGCTCACCCTCCTGGAAGCCCTCTTCTCACTGCACCAGGAGAGGACAATCACGGGCAACAATGGGGTCGCACCTAACTAACACCGGCCCTCTCTTTTTCTCCCCTATTTTGACTCCTCTAAAATAGTTTCTGGGAAATAATTAGAGCCTGCCACTGATGATGAGCTCTAGTAGGTGCTGGATATTAGATATTGTGCCATTTAGAGACAGAGGTGACAAGGTCTCAGTGGCACGTCACCTGCCCGATAGGGAAAAATGAGACGAGCGAGAGCAGCTGTCAGGATTGCGTTAATATATGTGATCTCGACGGATCCATTAAACCCGTGAACAAGAATGAGGTCCACAATAGCATGCCGTACGTCACAGTGATGTGTGTTTTTGTTGCAATCTTCAAAATCAGAACATAAAAAAATACACACACACAAAATGCTTCCGGACCAAATGAAACGTAGGCGTCTGAAAAGGTGCCAAATAACCAGAGGGGAAAAAATTAAGTGCTGATGTGCTTTGGAGGGTACTGTTATCACAATGTTAGTTTACAGCCCATTTAGTACTTTTCTCAGAATGTTTTCGCACTCTAGAGTACAGTGTCCACACAAGCTGACAGAGATGCCAGTTTATACCCAGTCGCTTGACGGCATCGCCACCACCTCCCGCCGGGGCTTACAGCAGTGCTAATCAACACATAATTACACACACAAACACATGCACATCAATATAACACACACATGCAGCCCTTTCTAATTGGAGTTACTTTCATTTATTACTTTGAATCGCACTGCTCTGACCACAATGTCAACGTCTTGCTTATTTAAATAAAGGATGACGGGCTATAATCAACCTTTTTTTTTGCTTTATCTCTTTTTGAAAGTGATGTATATTGAGTCACAGCATCTCGAAATTCACATATGCGTTACTAAATTCCTAAACTTTTTATAAGATTCGATATATACACTAACATTCAAAAGTTTCGGGTCTTTCAGATTTTTTCAAAAAAGGCTCTTAATTTGGTCAAAAATACAGTCAAATCTGTAATATTATGAATTATCTATTTTAATACATGTTAAAGTGCAATTTATTACTTTGAATACAAAGTAAAAAAAAAAAATCAGCAGCAATTACTCTAGTCTTCAGTGTCACATGATTATTTAGAAATCATTCTAATATTCTGATTTGGTGTTTTAAAAAACATTTCTTATTATCCATATTGAGAACAGACGGTTGCTTAATATTTTTCTGGAAGCCGAAGCTTTTTCAGGATTTTTTGATGAATAGAATGTTCAAAAACAGCGTTTCTTTGAAATAGAAATCTTGACTTTGATTTTTATATATTCAATGCTTCCTTGCTGAGCAAGAAAATGCTAAAGAAGAAATCACTTTGGTTGATTAAAATGCTTTACAATCAAAACGCTCAGCTACTGTTATCGTCTAAAATGCGGTCTTGCAACGCCACCTAGTGGTGAGTGTGGGACTTCTCTTAAACACAAGGGATCAAGGTTTGTCTGGTTCACGCGGTCCAGTCAGCCCCTGCTGGTAGATGTGTTAACTACAAAATTCTGTTGCAAAACAGCATCTTCTCTATTGACAGACATTCATATGTTGCTATATATTATTACACATTATATTACACGCATTGAAGAAATCCTGATAAACACTTTCTATAAATTATAGACATATTTGTCTAAATCCTAGGAACGTCATGCCATCAGTCTCATTTATCATTACTGAGAACACAAAATTTAATGTAAAATACCTATATGTGACCCTGGACCACAAAACCAGTCATAAGGTTAAATTTTACAAAACTGAGATATATACATCATATGAAAGCTCAATAAATAAGCTTTCTATTGATGTATAGTTTGTTAGGATAGGACAATATTTGGCCGAGATACATCTATTTGAAAATCTGGAATCTAAGGGTGCAAAAAAATCTAAATACTGAGAAAATCACCTTTAAAGTTCTCCAAATTAAGTTATTAACAATGCATATTACTAATTAAAAATTACATTTTTGATAAGTTTACAGTATGAATTTTACAAAAAAACGTAATGTAACATGATCTTTACTTAATTTCCTAATGATTTTTTACATAAAAGAAAAATCAATAATTTTGACCCATACAGTGTATTTTTGGCTATTGCTATAAATATACCCCAGCGACTTAAGACTGGTTTTGTGGTCCAGGGTCACATATTTTTTAAATGTCTATATGACTGTGTGATAAACCAGAATTTTGAGAGTATTAAAAAACAACTTCAGGCTTTCACACTGAGGACAACTGAGGGACTGATATTAAACTCCAGAAGGAAAAACTATGCTTTAAGAGCCAGGGGAGTAAACTTTTAAACAGAATGAAGAGGTGTACATTTTTCTTATTTTGGCTAAATATCATATTTTTTTTTCCATTTAGTATTGCCCTTCAGAAGCTACAGAATATAATAACATGTTTCCCAGAGGACAGAATAAGTTAAATTTACCCTGATCTTCAAATTTAAAAAGGTTTTCATCCCCGGTTAATGCATTGTGTTTCCTTCTGGAGCATCAGTGAAAGTTTAAACCTTCTGTAATAGTTGCATATGAGTCATAAGTTGTCCTCAGTGTGAAAAGATAGATCTCAAAATCATAGTCATTGTTGGAAAGGGTTCAAATACAGAGAAATGCTAAGAAAACCAAAGGATTTGTGAGACCCAAAGGATTTTTCTGAAGATCAGCAGGCAGTTTAACTGTTCAGGACAAACAAGGGACTCATGAACAACTATCACTAAACAAAAAAACAGCTGTGGATCATTCACGTAACAACACTGTATTAAGAATCAAGTGTATGTAATCATTTGAACGGGGTCTTTTTTAAAAATTCAACTATTTTCTTATGTGAACTATATGTAAATGTCTGTTAGGTGAAATATCTTATTCAGGTTAGTACTAAATAAAAAAAAACAACATTTTGTTTGATCCTTTTTTTGGTAAAATAAATTACATTTTGCAGATTCTGCTAGGTGTATGTAAACATTTAACCTCAACTGTATATAAAGTGATGCGCCACTCACACATACACACTTACATAATTAGCAACTACAGGAATAGATGTCCAACCTCTCAGTTAGATGCTCTAATATCAGGTCTGTTAATTTTGGATACTCTAGAAAATGCATGTACATTAATTGTTTTTAGCATTTTTATAACACAGTTAAACATACCTGCTCTGGCTGGTGCTGGCTGAAGGGGCAATATCAGGGGTGAGAACATACAAACTGTTGTTCTTGGGCAGATGTAAACTCCGCAGAACAGTCTAAGAGAAGAAAACCACCAATGAGGTCATAAACGCTTTGAAGTTGCCATTTTACAAGTATAACATACTACACAGAGAAATTTAATGAAAAAAAGAAACAACAACAACAACAAAAAACACTAAAATAAATTCACCAATAATAAAATTGACATTTTTAGATCCCCATCCCTGAACAAGGCAGTTGCAATGTATTTGCAACTGCTATTTAAATAATTTTAAACATATCTAAAGTTTTACATTTAAAATAAAATAAAATAATGCACCATTAAATGGCTAGTTCACCCAAAAATGAAAACTGAAATTAATTACTCACCCTCATGTCGTTGCAAACCTGCAAGATCTTCATTCGTCTTGGAAACACAAATTATGATATTTTTTGGAAAGTCGAGAGCTTTCTGCATAGACAGCAATGCAACTGACACGTTCAAGTCCTAAAAAGGTAAAAATGACATTAAATAGTACATGTGACATCAGTGATTTAACCCTAATTTTAAAAAGCTTGTGTGCAAAGAAAACAAAAATAGACTGACACAGAAGAGAAGAAATTGTTGAATAAAGTTGTTGTTTTTTTTGCGCACAAAAATATTCTCATCTCTTCATAAAATTACGGTTAAACCACTGATGTCACATTGACTATTTTAACAATGTCTTTACTACCTTTCTTGGTCTTGCATGTTTCAGTTGTGTAGCTGTCCATCTAGAGTCAGAAAGCTCTGATTTCATCAAAAATATCTTAACTTGTGTTAAGAAGAACAAATGTCTTACAGGTTTGGAAAAACATGAAATGAGTAAATAAAGACAGAATTTAGATTTTGTGGGTGAACTATCCCTTTAATGCATTAAGAAAATCCGTGCACCAATAATCTTAATATCAGCAGCATGTGTTATATAGTGTCATTCTTACACTGTCAGATACTTCTCCGCTTTTCCAGCCTTTTAACTGCATTTTAGAGACAGGCACCTGTAGCTCAGTCTCTAAAATAGTTTTAATATCACCTGCAGAGAGAAAGAAATAAGAATAGGTTATTAAATAGTAATGGCAGTTTAGTGGTTTAGTTACCACTAGAGGTCAGTATTTATCTAGTCTAGTTTTAGTAAAGTACTACTTATCTTTAGCCAGTTTAAGAGCCAATCTGCTAAATTTCTTTTGCTTGCACAAAAACAAAATCATAAATACATAAAACCCTTTCATTTGTCAAACTTTCTAGTATATGTGTACTGCAGACAAGCATTCACCAGAAAAAGTTTAGCATATTCCTTCATTTTTCCACCACACATAAAACTAGGTTAGCTAATTATCTATCCTAGCTACTGGTTTGTGAATACAGTGATCTATTTTGCATTTATACTGACATGCATTAGAAAAGCTTCAGACAGAAACTTGATGAAACTATGATTGCATCAAAGACTTTTCACCCTCAAAACAACCTCTGCAGATCACATATCCACAACACATTTCACATTTACAATAAGTGTATGGTAAAATGACCCAAACAAAAGCAACATAATACATTGTAATAAATTGTATTAATGAATAAAAATCATTAATATGAATACCACACGAACACATTCATATATAATAATAAAAATAAAATAAAATACATGTATTTGAAGGATATAAAAACTGTTTAACACACCAATAAGTCGACTATTATTCCAATACCAAAAAGGCAATTGTATTTGTGTGGGTTGTGTTGAGTGCCAGCCCTGCAGAGCTCTTCCTGTTGACTTTGCCCGTGACACAAGATTCAACTTTCATTCACAGAAATACAGTCGCATCAACTGTGTGTGGTTCAGTTTGTGTCTTACCTAGAATCAAAGCTCAGTACATCTACATCTACATCTACATCTACCAAGAAAATGCTCCAATCATTTCTGAGAAAACGCTTTAAAACAAGTTTATTATTGTAGATGGCATGTTAATTATTGCCTATTTGACAAAAGCCCAATCTAAGTGTAGAAAATTGTGGGTAACAATTGTGGGCTACATGCTCAGTATAACGTGTACTTCTAGGAAATTACTGTTGGTGCTAACCGTGCGCTACCTTTGCAAGAGCAGCACTGACATGCAGACTCTTTTTTTGGATGTGTGCCAGTAAACTGTCTAAAGCCAAAAGATTGAATGATTAACCAATCTAGTGTTAATGTCTGAAAACATTCTGCATGCTTACTGACTGTGCTGGCATCCTCCAGCACCACCTCTATGGAGCGCTGTCTGTACTCCACATGGAAGTTGAGCATCCGTGACTGCCTTTCCACGATGTGCCGAGAGGGCTGGACAGGGCAGAAGGCTGGGCTGGATGAGGATGGGGGTGAGGAAGATGATGATGCAGATGCAGATCCAGATGCAGATGCTGAGGCTGAGGCTGAGGCTGAGGCTGAAGAAGGCGGGGCCGAGGGCGTAGGTGCTGTGGCTTCTGATTGGCTTTGGGGTCCAAAGGGGCCGGTCTGAGATGCTTCACTGGAGAAATTACTATACAGGACAGAGGAAAATGTGGATTAGCTCAAATAGAGTTAAAATTGCTATAAGAAGCATATCTCTATCATTACTAAAATCTTTTATATTCTATTAAAATATTATATATACACACATGAACAATACTGTTCAATGGTTTGGGGTCAGTAATTGCTTTTAATACTTTTATTCTGTACTTTGATTTTTTAATTGATTTATGATACTACAGAAGTTTTATAATTCATGTAGATGCTACTCTTTTGTATTAACTATCAAAGAATCCTGAAAAAATGTATCACTGTTTCCACAAAAATATTAAGCAGCATTGGTTATTATGATATATTTTTTTAATATATATTTTTCTAATTAAAAAAATACACTTCCAGTCAAAAGTTTTTGAACGGTTAGATTTTTCATGTTTTATTGTGCTCACCAAGCCTGCAATTATTTGATCCGAAAACAGCAAAAGCAGTAATATTGTGAAATATTTTCACTATTTAAAATAACTACTTTCTATTTGAATATATTTTAAACTGTAATTTATTCCTGTGATCAAAGCTAAATTTTAAGCATCATTACTTCAGCTTTTTTCAAAAATCATTCTAATATGCAGAGTTGCTATTTAAGAAACATTTCTCATTTTTATCAATATTGAAAAAACTTGGAAAAAGTGATTCTTTGATGGAAAAAAAGTTTCATTTATTTGAAATGAAATCATTTATAACATTAGAAATGTCTTTACTGTCACTTTTGATCAATTTAATGTGTTCTTGCTGAATAAAAGTATTCTTTTTTTTTTTTAATAAATAAAATAAAAATATTGCTGACCCCAAACTCTGCAAGGTTTTTTCCCCAGTTAGAACCAAAACAATCAGTCTTGTAAATGGCGACTGGGTTATTCCTGTTTTGCAGTACCATTTGAACTTTGTAAAATGTTAAAAAAAAAAAAAAAAAAATCATAATAATTTAGGAAATTATTTCTATAAAGGGATATCCTATTTAAACTCAATTTTTTTTGTTATTTAAACAATGAAAAATAAGTGAATGAGAACTTAAAACTTTATTTTACTTTATTGCACAGTAATTTTGTTTTTATTATTACCAGTACTTATAAATAAAAACACCAAACAAAATAACTGAATTAATTAATGAGTTAATTAATAATTAATTTTTCTTTCTCCCTGGCATTTATGCCATTTTATTTATGCTGTAAAAAAAAAAAAAAATCCTACCAATAAAATATTTTTTACTTTATTAGACCAGCATTTGTGCTTTTTTTACTAGATGAACATTTGTGGTTAAAAATATTTTTTTTAGAAAATTACCAATCATTTCACCTTTTTTCAGGATTCTTTGGTGAATAGGAAGATCCAAAGATCAGCATTTATCTGAAATAAAAAGCTTTTGTAACATTTTACACTATACCATTCAAAAGCTTGGATTCGGAATAATTTTGTTTTCTTTTTGGGAAGAAATTATAGAAATTAATAATACTTTTATTAATTTAAGCAAGGATGCTTTAAATTGATCAAAAGTGATGATAAAGGCAGACAAATGCTATTCTTCTGAACATTCTATTCACCTAAGAAACCTGCCAAAAATTTTCAACATAATCATAATAATAATAATAAATGTTTTTTAGCAGCAAATCAGAATATTAGATTTATTTCTGAAGGATCATATGACTAAAGTAATGATGCTAAACATTCAGCTTTGAAATCACAGGAATAAATTACATTTAAAAAAATATTTAAAAAGAAAGCAGTATTTTAAATAGTAAAAATATCAAAATTGTACTGTTTTTGCTATACTTTGGATTTTTTTTTTTTTTTTTTTTTTTTGAAAAATTGAGGCTTGGTGAGTAGAAAAGACTCATTTAAAAAAAAATCTTACTATTGAAAAACTTTTGACTGGTAGTGCATATATAAAAATATATTTTATAAATCTTTTTTATAAATTTATTTATTTTTAAATCTGACCATATACTGTATATGTTATAAGAATAGAACATATACATTATTACTGACTGTCTGGATGGAGCGTCCTAGGTTTAAAACCCTAAAATCATGAAAAACTACCCATGTAATGCATTATATGAGGAACAGAATCTCCTGCCTTTCTGTATTTGCTTTATGATCCATTGTGAACACTGGGTCTCCTGACATTTTTATGTTCTCTTTATCTAACCACTGTAAGCGGAAACTGATTTCAACATCCAATTATTAAACGTTGTTGATGAGTTTAGAAAAGGGGACTTGGAATAGAGAGAAACAGATAAAGTGAGGGAGCGAAAAGAGAGAGAGCGGGGAAAAAAGCTTGCACCTCCTTACACCACTCTGCATGATCCACAATGGCGGCAGTGCTGAAAACCAAACAGTATCAGACTCAATGTAAACAGGCTTTACTGGTATAATAATATGGGCAGGGCCCAACAGACGCTCGATTGTCCGACCCAGAGAAAATCACCCTTTTTTTGCTCTGCTGAGGACACAAAACGGCTTTTTCTGGCACTTGCTCTCACTCCCTCTCTCTCTCTCGTACTCTCTCAGCGGCTGATGGCTGAATTCCCCCGTGCCCCCGTGTTCCCCTGTGGCAGTAAATAATGTCTTTTCTCTGAGCGCTGGCGGGACAAAGGCTCCTCTCTTCTCCTCCAGGGTCAGCACATATCGCTGTAAGAGCAGGAGCGGGGGGCCAGCCACAGCACACAATGCCTGACTTTATACCACCTTATTACAATACCAAAAGGTTAAAGACGTTAGGCTCCGGGGGCATTCAGAAACTCGTTAGACACAAAAAGGAAAACCCAAACATTGGATAAATTAAAGAAATGTCCAGAAAAAAAAGAAAAACACAGGCACTGCTGCAGCCTCAGTGACATCTATAGGTCAAAATAGTCACATAATTCAAAGTTTATAATTGGACAACCAGACATGATGGAATAGCATGATGTATAAAATCTGAGTAGCTTAGTATGAGGAACCAAAATCTAATTGAAATGTCAAGTCAAATTTATTTGTATAGCGGTTTTCACAATACACAGTGTTTCAAAGCATCTTAACAGAAAATCATAATGTTAATGTTTTTAATATCTTTATGCCTTCTTGTTGTGTTTAGCAGATTACAGCTGGGCTATAATATATATACACTGCAATTAAGCAGTTGAGGTAGGGCTGGGCGATATGGCAAAAAAAATTATCACGATAATTTTTTTCATATCAGTCGATATCGATAATTATCATGATAAATGTCAAATCTTTATATCTATCAATTTTAAAGGCAGATTTTTACTCCTGAATGAAAGAAAAACCAGACAGTTAATTATTATTTATGGTTTATTGTCAGAACATGACAAATACGTTCCAAATAATGATCAATTGAGGTAGAATACAGATTAGAATATTAATAGTAAAATCAACATCAATAGAATACAATATTATTAATATTAATAGAATATATTAGGGATGCACCGGTTGACCGGCCATAAATCGAAACCGGCCGGTTTTTGCATCTAACGCGCGATCGGCAACCGGCCGGTTTTCGTTTTTATCCCGGCCGGTTTTTTTCCGGAAGTGTGTACGCGGGCCGCGGCATTCGATTCATTCAGAAACATGTCACTTGTGAGGCGGTTTTTCGAAATCTGTGAGCAGGACGTGAAGATTGCAATCTGCAATGTCTGCAAAGGACAGCCGCTTTTCTGTGCTCGCTGAAGTTGCGCAAGCGTACCTGTCCTCGCCCTGCACAAGCGCAGACAGCGAACGTTTGTTCAGCTTAGCTTCTCACGTGACAGATGAAAAAAGAAACAGACTCACTTGTGTGACAAAGCTGAGATGCTTATTTTTGTAAAAAGCATTACTTTACTTTTGAAAAGCCAAAAATAAAAGTCTGTTCTGTTAAGAATGATTATTATTATTTTACATTAAAATGCCTGTTGGCTTGCTGTTTTACTTTACTAAAAGCATGTTTTACTTATTAAACTGTATTTACTTTCATATTTTTTATTTATTATGTAATTTCAGATGTCAGATGCTATTGATTCAATAGCCAAAGCCAGATTGGCCTGTTAAATACTAAATAAACATGTTGTTTATGTTGTTTACTTGCATAACTTCTTGTTTTTGAAAAAATCGGAAATCGGTATCGGAATCGGCCAGCTTGCTTGTAAAAAATCGGTATCGGAATCGGCCATGAAAAATCATGATCGGTGCATCCCTAGAATATATAAAACGTTTTTATAAAAAATAAGAACTGTAATATGATACAACACCTGTAACATGGCTCTGACTGTAAATGCAGAGTTAAAGTGATTTTTAAGTATATTTATCATTCAACAAAAATAAAAATAGACAAATCTTTTCAGCATGCCAATCCCTTTGTGCAGCTGATTTAACACATTTTGTAAAATGTTTTAGCTGTCTGACAATATAAATAAATAAATAAAAATGGCTCAGGGCTCTATGCTTACTTTTCTTGCTAGGAACACTTGTGCTCCTAACTTAAATTTAGGAGCACAGTCAAAATTTTAGGAGCACATTCTAAACAATAATCAAAACTCGAAAATTATCTCAAAAATTACGAGGTGATATCTGACTCCTCAAAGTGATTTACAGGGGAATTTAGTTTTTTTACCTTTGTTTTTATCTTTTCATAAGTTTAATGAGGCTCAGAGGTGACATGAGTGCAATCAAAATCATATATTCATGTTAAAATCAATGTTTTAAATATAAAATTTTGAATACAGAAATATTAAAGATTTAAATAACTGAACAGATCTGCAAGCAGGTGGCGTCAACACACTGATTTAATTACTAGGGCTGGGTAAAAAATATCGATTCTCCGATTTTAATCGATCTTCAGTTTAAGGCAACGATATCGATTCGGGAAATCCCCGACATGATGGAATAGCATGATGTATATCAATCCCCGACATGATGGAATAGCATGATGTATAAAATCTGAGTAGCTTAGTATGAGGAACCAAAATCTAATTGAAATGTCAAGTCAAATTTATTTGTATAGTGGTTTTCACAATACACAGTGTTTCAAAGCAGCTTAACAGAAAAGCTCTGTTAAGCTGCTTTGAAACATCGATTCGGAAATCCCCGAATCGATTCTTAATGCAGGTGCTTCACGTAAGAGGATATGAATATTCACCTCTCGTCCTGAAGGTGGCACTAGTGTTCCTGCTGAGAGAGTTTTGTCAACCGCTGGTGATCTAATCACAGCGCAAAGGAGCTGCCTTAGATCAGATCAGAACATGTTGATCAGCTGCTTTTTTTTGCAGAAAAATCTGGTGATCAAAAATTATTAGGCTGTAGTTAAGAACTGTTAGTTTTATGAACAGTTATAATGTTTTGTATACGCAGACAAGGGCTTTATGATGGGCCTGTTTTGAATGTTTTGAATTTAGAAAAATGTTTTATTTCTTAAACATGTTTGAAGTTCTTAATAGATTTTACTGTTGCAGTCTTTTTATTTTTTTTAGAGTGATGTGCATTTTGCAGTTTGTTTACATGGTGTACAATGGATGCACATATTTATGACTTCTTGTTACAATGTGCATTTAAAATAAAAGTTGTTTAAAATAAACAACTGTGTGCACCCTATTATTAATGTAGATGTGTATTTCAGTAATAAACTTAAGTAGGAGAGTTTCAGTTATCAGCATTTATATCAAAATATGGATCCCATGTCTGCAAAACTAACATTTTAAATGAAATATTGATAGCTAATCGATATCGAATCGAATCGAAATCTAAATCGAATCGAATCGAATCCATAAAAATAAGAATCGAATCGAATTGCCAAATTGGTCACAACACCCAGCCCTATTAATTACTGAATCATATCATTCATTTGATTCGTTTGAACAGATGGTTCATTCGGGAATAAAGCAAGTGTCTGTCTTTATGAATGGGAAATTGAATCATTTCACTAGATTCGGAAATGCACATTCCTTCATAAACGAAACACCGCTGTGTTTAAATGGAGATGCGCGCAGTTGTGACTTGTTTCAGACTACTTTTGACAATGAAATAGAGCAAAATCAGGCATAGTGTTGTAGTCGGTCAATGTAAGTCACTTAATAATAATTTCTTGTTTATTTAACTGCTGTATTAGATCAGTATCTCATTTACAATCTCCCTTAAAAAAACGATTAAAAGCTGTCACTCATCTTAGTTCGCGATATCACAAAGCTCTATTATAAACAACGACGCTCTCTCCACTGCACAATCAGTCTCTTATTTACACTCTCTCTACACTTTATTTATGAAAGGATTCGTGAGATATGTCCGTGATACATTATTACTCAATGTTGCAAAAACACGTAGAAACCTTTGAAACTCCGCTGAGCGCAAACACAAATATGCTGATCGAGTCAGTCGCACATGGTGCTCCTAAATTTTTTTGTACAGTCGCACGTACTAATTTTTAGTCGCAAATGCGAGTGAAATGGTCGCACTGTAGAGCCCTGTGGCTGTAAACTAAATACTGCGTGCGGCATCCGGAAGTGCAGGCTGCAAAATGCTGCACAGCGTTACGCATAGTGCGTAAACATTATTGAGCGCTTATCGAACTGTCATTATCGTTTTATCAAAAAAAAAAAAAAAACTATATCGTGATAATTATCGTTATGGAATTGTTGCCCAGCCCTAAGTTGAGGTATGCTATGTACTATATAACATTCTTCGTGTATACTGTATGTATGCAAGTTAGACATATGTGACCCTGAAACACGAAACCACTCCGCCAAAAATACATTGTATATACATTGTATTAAGTAAAGATCATGTTCCATGAAGATATTTTGTCAATTTTGTACCATAAATATATCAAAACTTAATTTTTAATTAGTAATATGCATTGCTAAGAACCTTAACAACTTTAAAGGCGATTTTCTCAATATTTAGATTTTTGTGCACCCTCAGATTCCAGATTTTTAAACGGCTGTATTTTGGCCTAATATTGTCCTATCGTAACATCCCAACAGGGTCACATATTTATCTATCTATCTAACCTTATATAAGTGTTACATTTTGTGACCAAAAAAAAGAAAAAAGAAAGAAAAAAGGAAATCTGGAAGTCTGCCCTAGCTGTTAAGTGTTCATTCATTTAGGTCGGAAAGATATCACTCAAGCGATTGGTTCAGTTCACAAAACCAGTCTAAATGATTTGTTCACAAAGCTGACTAATCTCGATGATCAATTTTAGAATTTGCTGACTCAATCCAGTCGTAGTGGTTTATTGTTTACTGGAGGGAAACATTATTACTGAATAACAACCAAAATTTTGGTCCGTTTTTTTTACACAAAATGATAATATGAAAAATATAAAGACTACATGCATTTTAATGACTACAGTTTTAAAGATTATACTAATTTCCATTGAGGAAGCACAATATAATCAGATTCGGCCTATAATGGCTTTAAATGTAAATATCGGCCTGATATGAAAAATTGTCGTTATGTCATATGTCTAAGAGGAATAACTCACATGTTGCCAATAAGAGGCTCAGGGTGTGCTAGCCATTCATGTCAGCAGTGTGGCTTATTCGGTTAAACCAGCCTCCCCTGGGTCCTAATGCCCATTCGGTACGGAGTTTTAATTCCATAGGGGGCGCTGTTGGCCTACTTCTAATAAAATGAAAGTAAAATGCACAGATAATATTTAGACTGTGTTTCTGATTAAATAAAACAGTAATTGATGTCATAAAATCATGAGTATGTTTTGATTTAAAGTTCACACTGTAAAAAAAGTGACCGTGAATTTAACGGTAAAAGTCTGCAAAAATGCTACAGTAAAAGCCTGGTAAAAGAAATGTAAATTTAAGTTAAAACCGTAAAACCTAAAACGCTGCTACCTTATTTTTAAGGTAATATTCTGACAACCACAGCTGTCGTTTTTTACCGTAAATTTTATGGAATTGTTTTTACAGTGCAGAAGCTATAGCTTACATGAATACAAAATAAATAAATTCACAAACATGACACTTTGTAAATTAAATAATTTTATATATACTGATTTATTCATTAATGTCTAATGTTATATTTTTAAACAAATTATACGCTCTAAAAGATTTTCTGAATTTTTACAACTCTTTTGCTTTAGACCATCTACAAATGTTAAATCTTAAAATAAAATATGTTAAGGTTACCACTGCATTTTTCTAAAAGAAAAAAAAAATGCAGCAATTGATTTATAATTTATTTATAGTTATTTTCAAAGCTTCAATTATCATTATGAAATAACTTCATTATTGTTTATATAATTCTAACAAATAAGCTATTGTTACTAAAAAAACTAACCAAAATTAAAAATAATTTGCTTATAATTTCCGCACAGGAGAGACTTGTTGTTTTTCCAAATAAAAGGAAATATATTAATGTCTGTATCGGTATCTGCATCGGCCAAAAATACAATATCACGCATCCCTAATTTCTATTACTTTTAGGCCCGGAATTCACAACTGTAAAATTCGACATTTCCAGTTTTTCCATAACTGTATAAACTGTTCAGTAAAAAAAAAAAAATGCATTAACAAGTAGTATTTAATGGGACAGTTCACCCAAAAATTAAAATGTATTTACTCTATATATACACTATTTACAACACTTAGTCTGTTGATGGTAGCTATTGCCTTCCATAGTATTTTTTTTCCATACTATGGAAGGCAGTTGCAACATATCAACTGTTTGGATACCTGCATTCTTCTTGTTTAAAAAGGTCATAAACTGAGAAATAAAATTTCCAAAAACAAAGGTCATTGTACAATATACATCCTGTAAGTTTCAGAACTCGAAACTTCCCTGTTATTCTAAAAACAGCTTAGAATAAAGCCAATCTGAAAAAATGACAGGCAATTGCTTTATGATGCAATTGCTTTATGATGCAATTGTGTGGCTAAACACCACCTCCATAGAAGTAGATCAGAACCTGCGTCTACATCATTTTCTGTTTAGCCCCACCAACCGATTCACGTATGTAGTAGGTAAATAACAATGAGAGAGACAAACGGAGGTCTACACAGAAACCAAACGCTGAAGATCACTCTGAAGACAAAATGTTGTGCAGTGGTAAATTGTGGAAAAACTTTGCATTGCCTTCTTTCTGATCCCAACATGAACTTTACTTTTAATGAAGTTCCAGACCGAGTCAGTAAGAAATTGGTCCTTTTTTTCACTTCATTTTACCACAGATTCATTTACAAACAAGACAATTCTATGCAGAATTTTAAATATTGCAGGAGATTGAAAATAAATGTCAATGCTGTGCCAACTATATTGGATGCAACAGTAATGTCGCACCAGATCGTTTCATATGTACTGAGTATTTATGCATTTACAACCTAAATCACAACAGCATCCATCTATGAAAAACTGTAAAAACGTAACCCAATAATACCAGTGGGCGTTTATTTCAGAACCAACAATCTGCCGCGCCTATTCAAATGGAGCGTTCGATAAAGGCGGTCAAAACAGAACAATTAGCCTATTACATCTAAATTATGACATATTTTGATGTACAAAGCTAGATAACATTATAAGTGGACCTCAGAGAACAGTACAAAATAAAAAAACAAAGGCAATTCATGACCCCTTTAACAGGAGAAAGAAACTCATAGTGGTTTGGAACAACCTGAGGGTCAGTAAATGATGACAGATTTTTCATTTTTGTGTTGGATGCTTCTAAAACAAAAACAAGAAACAACTAGGCCAATATGATGACAAAATACAAATCTGGTAAACCTCAGACATTAAAGGATGAGGTTTCCTTTGTACTTATTTCAGAGTTCAGCCTACACAAGATGACATTTGTGAAGTTCACATGGTTAGAAAAAGACTTCAAAAATCAGACACTACCTCAAGAATATTAACGATTTTAGATGTTGGTTTTTGCACTATGATATGGAAGAGCTGTTAATGCACCTCTTTCTAGAGCAGAGTGCAACAGTAGAGTGCCACAGCCTGCGGCATCTTCAACCCATTTTTAAACAATCTTGTGATCTTTATATAATTCTCAACCGCTAATATCTCTCTCCATTTTTTTCCCTCCACTCTCACAGACACTGGCACTCAGTCAACAGTTATTCCACTGTGAGCGTCTAGATGGCAGTCTCCACACACGCTTGGCTTGGCAGCAGCGCGTAGGTCCCCGGGTCCCGCCGAGCAGAGATCCAGCTGGCGGCGGGCGACTCAATGGGGGCACTTGAGTGAACCGTGCCATCCTACAGCCTGCAGTATGGTGCCAGCCACCCACTGAATGCACAGGCTGGAAGTCGCCATGCCAGGCTCCATTCATAATTACGTGCCTTTGAGAAAAACATGTCCTCGCGTCCAAGCTCTTACATTCACACACCCTCTAAATAAACCGTCACAGATCGCACTCCGTCTGAATATATTTGTTCTTAAGATTCTTGGGCATTCATGAGCACTGACCGTTGAGGAAGGAGAAATAGACGGCGGACACAATGAGCGTTCACAAATGCCTTTTGTTGGCCAAAGTTTCAATTCCTGTTATTGGGTGAGATTTTTTTGCTGTTGTGTTTGTGTGCGTTTCTGTTCAATTTCTCTCTCTTTCAGGCCAAGGCGACCGAGGGAAATCTCAATACGGCTAAATGCGTAGTGTAACACTTTACAAACTCTTCAAGCGAGACAGACAAACAACAAGAACTGTTTGTTGCTTTTTCAATTGTGGGTGTCAACGGTTTAGTGCCCAACGCTGTGCCAAGGTGGTTGGCCCCTCTATATACCTTCACAACTTAGTGAAGAGTGCACAACAATGAAAGCTGTCAACTACTTTTCTTACCCACAATGCAACTGGCAGAATTTAATTGGTCGATGGAATGCTGAAAAGCTTTACATTCAGCCTAAACACACCATGAATGAGTTCACTGCGATCCAAAGCTAACCAAACTAAAGAAAATGGAAAAAGGACTAGAGGGGAAAAAAGAAGAAGAAGAAAATCTTGGATGTATGAAATTGTGGTGAGCATCTAAACAACCCTACCGCTGGTCACAAACACATCACGTTAAACTGTATTTTTAGGGCACTGTATTAACGCACTGAAATGTGGCCAGCGGCGCAAAACCCACAGTTGGCTACATCCGTGCTGAGTCCTATAAAAAGCTCCCAACTTTGTTGGTTGTTCTCCTCCATTAACAAGGTCATCAACCAACCGCTATGAAAACCCCCGCAGTAAACTTGATTGTTTGATTTCCTGTGACTCTGGTGTTGAAATGGCACGAAGGGGGTAATTGCTGGGGAGCAGACTTCCAGAGGGAAATGAGATGACAGCCTTCTCTGCGCTGCTATTTCACCGCAATTATTTCCGCAACACACTTTAATTCTCACTTTCTTTTTCCTGCCCTCATGTTTTTTTCATCTTGGTTGTAACCCTCAAACTAAAGTAGAAAAAAGAATGGCTTTAAGACATGGTGCCAAAGTGATGTACAAAAAAAATTATATACACTACAGTGTAAAAGTATGGGGGCTGTATCACTATTTTTTTTGATAAAGACAGACATTGGTACAAAAATAAATAAATAAATGCTGTTCTTTTGAACTGTCAAAGTTATTTTTTTCTGTGATTTCCACAAAAATATTGAAGGGTCAGGTCATATTCAGAACACAAATTTAGATATTTTTGATGCAATCCAAGACTTTCTGACCCTGTATAGACAGCAACACAACTGACGTGTTCAAGGTCAAGAAAAATAGTAAAGACATTGTTAATGTAATTCATGTGACATCAGTGTTTCAACCATAATGTTATGAAGCTTTCTGTGTGAAAAAAGAAAATAAAATAACTTCATTCAACAATTTCTTCTTTTCCATTCACAAGAGTACCACGACGATGTATGTGAAGTAGAACCCAAATGTACTGTGCTTTGTTTACAAGCAGAAGATTACACACACTGTACATAAAACAGTCTCTGCAAAGTTGTCTGAAGATTTCTACAGAGAGGATGACTTGCAATTTTTGCCCAGGCTTATTTATTTTAACCAGAATATACAGACAATGAGCTAAGAGAGATGGATGTTCTAAGTCAGAATGCCGGCAGCACCACACGCATGCGTCATAGTACTCTTGTGAACGGACGAGAAGAAATTGTTGAATAAAGACATTATTTTTGTTTTCTTGTAGCTTTATAACATTACGGTTGAACCACTGATGTCACATGGACTATTTTAACAATGTCCTTACTACCTTTTTGGGCCTTGAATGTTTCAGTTGTGTTGCTGTCTTTTGCAGGGTCAGAAAGGTCTCGGATTTCATCAAAAATATCTTAATTTGTGTTCCGAAAATGAACGAAGGTCTTACTGGTTTGGAACGACAAGAGGGTGAGTAATTAAAGGAGACGTTCATTTCCAGAATCAAAACTTACAGATAATTTACTCACCCCTCCTTGTCATCAAAGATGTTCACGTCTTTCTTTCTTTAGTCGTAAAGAAGGTTTTGAGGAAAACATTTCAGGATTTCTCTCTATATAGTGGACTTCTCTGGTGCCTGCAAGTTTGAACTTACAAAATGCAGTTTAAAAGCCGCTTCAAAGGGCTCTAAACGATCCCAGCCGAGAAAGAAGGGTCTTATCTAGCAAATGATCGTCTACTTTCTAAAAAAATTAACAATTTATATACTTTGTAACCTTAAATCTTGTCTTGTCTAGCTCTGCGTGTACTCTGTGTATTCCGGTTCAAGACAGTTAGGGTATGTAGAAAAACTCTCATCTCAATTTCTCCTCCAAATTCAATATCGTCCTACATTACTGCAGAAGTACCAACCAAGTGTTTACAAAGTGAATGTGCAAAGAAGATCAAACGCCCTTTACAAAAAAAAAAAGGGTAAAACAGTGATGTACGACAATTTTGAAGTTGGAGGAGAAAATGAGATGGGAGTTTTTCAACATACCCTAACTATGGGCACCATAGAATACCACTATATAAACATAATTATATATAAATATAACATAATTACTTCACATCTAAAGAAAAAAAGTCATGAACATCTTGGATGACAAGGGGGTGAGTACATTATTTGTAAATTTTTGTTCTGGAAGCGAACTTCTTTAACAACAGAATTTGAATTTTGGGAGAATTATCCCTTTAAATCATCCTTTTATCCGTAAGTCTTTTTAACATTGATTTCTATGGGATCATGTGACACTGTGACAGATATTGGCTACTGAAAATTTAGCAGTGCCAAAACAGCAATAAAAGATATTTTAAAATATATTAAAAAAGACAAAATAGAGCTATTTAAAATTTGACAATATTACTGTATTTTTGATCAAATAAATGCAGGCCTGGTGAGCAAAAATGACTTTTTTTGAAAACATTAAAAAAAAAAGAAACCTTCTAAACTTTTGAAAGGCAGTGTAATATAGCCATATAAAAAAATAAAATAATAACAACAGTAATAAGCAAAAGAAAAAAAATAGAGACTCTTTCTGTAATATTTCTAATAATTGTGGATCACAAAGAAATTACATTATATTATAATACAGTGTATATAAGTATACATATATACAATGCATTATAATGTAATTATCTGTGACTGAATTATTTGTTTCCACTATAATTATTAAATACATTAATTTTAATAATCATAGTAAATATAACATTATTATATTGCACCACTGCGTTCCAAAAGCTTTAAATACCTTTAGAGTGAAGGTGGATCATATCAATATTGCTTTGTCCTGTCATGCAACACTTCCTCAAGATTTTATTTTGTGCTTAATTTTCTCAAAATGTCCACTTACACTGCGACACCAGACATTGAAGTGGCCACCTAGGTTAATTGTGGAAGAGATCATTATAAAAATGAAAATGAATTATGAAATGAAACTAGATCAATATTTCAGAGCAGGATTTTGTGTTCGGCAGTTAGCTTGCTGATAAGCCAGCTATAAAATGGAAGAGCAGACTTCTGATTTGACTAATCAGATGAGCAGACATGATAAGAGCTCTACCAAAGGCCCTACAAGCCAAAACACACGCTGCTCTGACATTTCCCCCTCGATTCCTTAACATCCAGGGAACCAGCAGCAGCCACAGCTGGGTCTCATTATAGCTTAGAGACGAATGCCCTTTTGAGAGGAGGCCAGTTTCATTTTACAGGGGCATGAAAACAGTAACCACCTCGTTCGAGCCATCAAGCTCGGCCGCGTCTTGATTCAGGTAATGTGCCGTCTTTGGAGTTTACCAGAATTAATCTCTACTCTAAAGGCTACCACATGCAAGTCAATGGAGTGGAATCTCTGCCATAATCTTGTAAAGGGAAAGCCTGAGTTGATGGTTTTAGACTGATAGGAATGAACAAATCAACATCATACCTTTGCAAGATCCCATTTTCTTGTGGTATCACTCCATTGATGGCTGCCTACAAAGAAAACACAAATACATATTTGAGAACAAGAAATAACGGCTGGGTTCAGATAAAATCAAAAGTGACATAACATGAAACTTCTTAGCCACTATCATATTTTTTTATGTTTTAACACCCCATGTCTGAATATGTGCACTTCCCCACTATATAGTATGCAAAAGAAGTCCATATATCAATGGCAAGATGTAATGTACTACAAAACATACTAAACAGTAAGCAAATTTGGAGCATAGTTAATCACCCTGCTCTTCTCAGTTTATGTAAATAGCCCTGCAATGTGACTTTTAAAAGCAAAAATGTAGTCTTTAAATTAATATGAAGTCATAAAAACTCTTGATTAATGACATCTTAAATACTTGTTTCATAAAATTCTGTAAGATTAAAATAATAATAATAATAATTAATTAATAGCTTTATTCAGCAAGGATGAATGTTTTTTTCCATCAATAAATTCAGGAAAGAAGTTTTCTTTTGGTTTTCACTAAAATATTATGCAGCACAACTGTTTTCGACATTGATAATAAGAAGAAATATTTCTTAAGGAATAATGTAGAGCTGTCAAACATAATCGCATGCAAAATAAAAGTTTGTGTTTGCATGACAGTTAAACCAAAATGTATTCAGACACCTTTAAAATTTCTCACATTATAACAGTTTATTTGCTATAGTTTGGAAAATGGTAACAGAATATGACAAGAACTTAAGAGTTTAACTGTTTCAGAATAAATTTTGAACAAAAAAAGCTTTGATAGAAAGGTATGAAACAAAACACGGCCAGGTCAAAGTGTCACATCAAGTTTTTGTTCTCAAATTATCAGTTTTATTGGTGGTCCAATGTATGAAGTCACAGTTTACTTTATTTTGCTATCCTCACTTACATAAACAAACTATATTATAATAAACAAATATTATATCTGGTGTCTGAATAATTTTCGGTTTGACTGTATGAGTGTGTATTGTGTATATTTAATCGCCATTAATCATTTGACAGCCCTGGAGTAATGGCCACTGAAATTTAGCTTTGCATAACAGGGGTAAATTCCATATTAAAATGCATTAAAATAGAAACAATTATATTACATTGTAATAATATTTCACATTATTGATGTTTTCCTGTATTTGCTTTCAACAGTAACAGTATTGCTGTCAACACTTGAAATTTCACATTAACTACCTAAATAAATAGTGGTCTAAATATACTGAACCTTTTTTAAGATAGTAAAGTAAATAACAGAGATACACAGCAAGCCATAAAACCCAAACATAAAACACACAAGCAGTATCCAGCAATGCGGGCCACATATTTCCCCTTCGCTTTCTCTCATCAGGCTGAAGTGGAATGCACAGAGATGGGCCTGATGTGTTTGTGTCTGTGCGTGTGTGAGCAAGTGGGTTCTGGAGCCAGTCTGTGATAAGGAGACTTACTCTTGGTGGATACAGATCTGAATGGAATGGCTTCTGATTGAGCCAAATAACAAAGTGTATACAGAGACGTACATCGCAATGCTTGCTATGCTCCCAAATTTTTTCCATGCCGGTAGAGGCCACAGAAATTATGTTTTGTCTGCAGTAGAGACAGAACATCAGATATTTTTAATGCTTTAACGCTTACAAATATGTAGAAGAAGTGCTCAACACATCTAAGGCCATTTGACTCCTCATGAAAGATTTGCTCAGGTGCAGCACACATCCTGGCATGTTCAAACACTCGCTGGCTATCCCGTCTCCACATTTTTTATTTGATTTCATCAACCTCGCAACCAAGAGTATGAACAGCGAGTCATCACATTCACAGGTGCACTTAACCACAGCGTGGCTAGGGCCTGCTTTTTGCTTTTGGCAAACAACCAGCTTCCTGCTAAATATAGTTAAACAGCCTACTTTTAAGATAAAAAGCAACTTTGTAGAGGAAAATCTGTCTGCAAAACCACACTTTCTTCATTTTGTTTGAAAACTGCCGCTTTAGATCTGTCCTTACACTGCATTCTTAATACCGTCATTACCGTCTGTAAATACAAGATGGCCTTTTAGGCCAAGAGCGGGTCACACACAGTCCCTCATGCAAATTAGCACCACAGAAACTGCCAGAGGACATGCCTCTGTTACATTTTCTCAGACAAAACAAGCTCTGCCCGTCTGGCTTTGACTGTAGTGTGACACCTGTCACAGCTGCGTAGTTTTCAGGCTCTAGAGGTGAAATGTTTGTACGGCGGCAAATGAAAGGTGATATACCAGACTATAAATCACCAGGATGCTTGCAATAAGACTTCAATTACAACATCCACATTCAAAGGGAGGGATGGGCTCCTGCAACAAAACATGTTTAGGGCCATTTTGATCTGTCTAAATGACCTGTTTGCAATAGATAAGATGAAAGGCTATAAAAAGGTGTGGGTATCTGCAGAGACATTACTGTCTGTTCAAATAACATTATCGATTGAAACAGACACTTAGACACATAAGCTCAGCACAGTAGGAGCAACAAAGGGGCTACTATTTGTTCACTAGGAGTGAAACGGTTCCTGCTTGGAGAAAAAAAAAGGTACAGATCTTGACCCATGATTGGGCATGCATTTCACTACCGCAGGTTATTGCCTTTAATGATGCTGCTAAAATTAAATGTGTAGGAACTGTAATGTTATTCTGTGTATCACAGAATTGGTATATAAATAGAGAAGGAGAGAAGAAAGGGTAACACAAACTAAAACGCAAATCTTGATGTAACAGGAGTAGAGGCAGTCAGACTGAATCCGACTGAATTTAAGATGCAAATTAATAGAAACAGTTTGTGCTAATGTTGACATGTCATGTTCTGCAAATGTTTAGTTACTTTTGTTTTACATCTCCAAACCTAAAGAAAATCCTAAAAGAAGGCAAATAATTTAGAGATACTATTGCTTTCCCAATGGATCAGTTGAAGAGCTAGTATTAAATAGACTGTCTGTATGTTTGAATGCAATAATCTTTTAAAATCTGTCTCATAATTTTATAGTGTGGAGCATTTTTATGTGGTACACGTCTTAAATCTTGTAAAAGCATTTAAAGGTACAGTGAATGTTAGTTTTTACCTGAAATGTCCTAATTCATGCACCCCTAATAATGGCATTTCAAGTATTTAGCATTTGATAATTAAGTTGTTAAATTCCGTAGCCAAAATATGTCATTATCCTAAGTGATTTATGCAGAACCATGGACTTGTTGCATGCAGGTGGTTGAGCGAATTTGTCAAAAAACTAAGGAATCTGTGTTGCAAAGGATGCACTTACAGTCAAACAAAAAATAATTCAGACACCTGATATAATTTTTTATTTTATTTTTTACTAATGGGTGCAGGACACTATAGTTTATGTATGTAAGTGAGGATAGCAAAATAAAGTAAACTGTGACATATTATACCCAAAATTTAGACTTGACACTTTGACCTGACCATGTTTCGTTAAATACCTTTTTAATAAAGAGTTCTTGTCATATTTCATTGCCATTTTCTAAACTATAGCCAATAAACTGTAATAATGTGAGAAATTTTGAAGGTTTCATAATAAATTTTGGTTTGACTGTAATTCATTTGTGATTATCAACATGTATTTACAGACGGTAATGAATTTCTCTAAACTATAGAGAATAAACTGTGACAATGTGAGAAATGTTGAATGTAGAAGCTCAGATATAAGGCACAGTTTAGCCTTGCAGTGTCCAGTTAGTTTCTAAAAGATACAGAATACATAAATGCAGTGCTTACAATATTATAAATATTCTGAAACAGCAAAGACTTAATATATTTTTATATTACAGTTCATGATTCAGAAGTATATAATTGGCCCTGACGACATTGCAGTAATTATTTTAGCGAAAGCTTATGTTTCATTATAAATAATAATAGTTATTTTTAATGGGGGTTGTGTTTTTCCAAACGGTTAATCCTACTGTTTTCCATGTATGAAAATGCAGGGTGATCCCTGGCAGTGAAGCATAGCTGCAATTTTGCTTGGTTCATCATAAAGATTTATATTATATTATCTGAACTATTCCACCATGCATACCATAAAATTACAGCACTACACAATCATGACTCACAGTTTTAAAAAGAACTGTGTGAGAACGGTTACTGATGACCCCTAAAAAAACTAATTATAACCCAGTTGTTCACGGGTCAAAAATATAAATAAAAATAAAGCCTTGAATTACAAACACGTCAGACTAGGTTTTATTGATGACTAATTTCAGCTGTGAGTCAATGTAACTGGTATATGGAAACGCAGCTACAGAACTGTGCCAGAATGTCCTGTGAACAATGGTACCATTAAATAGCGTTTGCACTAAACATAGTGGCTTTGTCTCCGATGGATCACCAGTCCACAAACAAACAATAAGCAGGAGACACACACACACTTGTTAAAATGGTTTTTGGTTCGAAACAAATCTAGCTGTGTGTCAGTCTTACAGATTTAACAAACAAAGTGTATCTTACCACCAAGTCCCAGTTGTTGAGTTCTAGAAGTGTGATCGCCTCAGCAATGTTGTCAATTCCGGTACATGCCTGAAATAAAAAGATATTAAAAAGACCAAAAAGTCATCTTTATATACTGAAAAAATAAAATAACAGAACAGGCCGAAAATACATTTCTGAGAATGATAACTGAATTTCTGTTTTGTTGCAGGCTACACAAATGTGCATTAAGCACTTAAAGGAGTAGTTCACTTTCAGAACAAAAATTTACAGATAATGTCACCCCCTTGTCATCCAAGATGTTCATGTCTTTCTTTCTTCAGTCGTAAGGAAATCATGTTTTTTGAGTAAAACATTTCAGGATTTCTCTCCATATAATGGACGTCAATGGTGCCCCTAAGTTTGAACTTCCAAAATGCAGCTTCAAAGGGCTCTAAATGATCACAGCAGAGGGAAAAAGGGTTGATCTAGCAAAACGATAGGTTATTTTAAAAAATAATAATAATAATTACAATTTATATACTTTTTAACTTCAAATGCTCATCTTGTCTAGCTCGGCAAGATGAGCGTGATTAAAAAGTATATAAATTGTAATTTTTTTTTTTTTTTTTTAGAAAATAACCTACCGCTTTGCTATATAATACCCTTCTTCATCGGCTGGGATCATTTAGAGCTGTATTTAAGCTGCATTTTGTATGTTCAAACTCTGGGGCACCATAGAAGTCCATTATATGGAGAGAAATCCTGAAATGTTTTCCTCAAAAAACACCATTTCTTTATGACTGAAAAAAGAAAGACAGGAACATCTTGGATGACAAGGGGGTGAGTACATTATCTGTAAATTCTTGTTCTGAAAGTGAACTACTCCTTTAATATTTCATATATATTTACACTATAAAACAAAATGCATTTATGCTTTACATATAATGTCATGCTAAAACTTTCTTCAAAATAACATAGGAAAAGCTATTAAATTGTATGAGGGATGTTTATTGTAAACCTTTAAGTTTATAGTCACAATGAAACAGTAACCTTTAATTTTGGTGAATGCCACCTCAAGATATTTGTAATTGCTACATGTTTCAGATCTCTTTCGGTTTCTATGAAAGTTTTCACATCATAACACAAATGTCAATACTTGTAAAGTGACTCATGTTTAAAATCTCAAGGCAAACAAACTGAAAAACATGACTGTGACAGGTGATGGCAGCGAAGAAACAGAGGAAACCGTACAGAGTCATCTGACAGCTTCTAGCCTTTACAGGGTCATAAAAACAAAGATCAGGCTTCAGATGACAGTCCAGTAATGTTTTCTAGTCCCAGATGAGCAGACGACAGCAAAATTGTGTATTTTAAGCCGTCTATTGTTCTTTTGTCTGGTTATGTTCTTTCCTGATCTCATTTTTGCTGAATAATTCAAACAAAGCCACTGACAGCTGATCATCCCGAGATGTCAACAAAAAGAAGTGCCTTCAATAGCCGTTACCCGGCTAGCACTGAGCAGCCACATAAACGGCTCTGATCTACACATCCAGGTCTTACAAAATCACAGATCATCATTATTTATCTGAGGAAACCCACCTGAAAGTCGGCCAGGATCATTTCTCTGTCCATGTTGCTGTCGGAGGCCATTGCAGTGAGAGGCTAACGACTCATGTAAAAACCTCAAAAATATCAACCTCCGATTTCAAAAGAGCAGCTTAGGACACGGTTTATCAGTGTGCGGCACGTAACTGAGTCTAAATGCTGCTCTTCGGGGCCGTGTTGTCAGTGTTTGGTGGCTTTCTGTTTTTCTGTTATCGTCACTTTGCTGTTCTGGATCGGCGTTCAAAGCAACGAAAACATCTTACGGCTGCCGTAAAAAAGTGCTGTGAACTGTCGCGCGAACTCACACGGTTGGAGAGAGCTGTGTATTTTTAAAGCAGCAGCAGGGCCGCGCTTGAATTTTAATAGCTGTCATACGAGCGACTTGCCTTATCACATTTTACAACAATAAATCTGTAAAAAAAAAAGTATATTTTATCAAACATGTTTATGGGGTGGGTAGGCAGTTCCAAAACAATAACTGTTTTGTCTGTAGCAATTTTTCACAGTTCACTACCCAAATACAAGCCCTCCAAAATGAGTTTTTATTTTGTAAACATGAAGATGATGTATAACACTGCCATCCACTATGAACAACCAAATGTTATTTTGAGAAGGACTGGTTTAATTGTACTAATGAGTACTCTGACTAAACTTCATGTTATCTATGCTGAAAAAAACCTTAAACCAGTTTAAAGTGGTTTGCTAGTCTTAGCAGGTACATGCAAGCCCTACCAGACTGGTTTTAGATGGGTTTAGAGCGATTTTCAATGTGTCAGGATGAGAAAATAGCTTGTCAGCAGCAGAGCACCATCTTGGCCAGCTAAAACCAGGTAAAACCATCCTAAACCAGCAATATATAAACTTCCATTGCAATTAAACTTTCTTAAACTTTAACTTACAAATGTAAAGTTTGTCTCAAAAATGATAATAAAACAAAAACAACCTAGTCTACGCTGGTCTTTGCAGGTATGCCAGCCCTACCAGACTGGTTTTAGATGGGTTTAGACTGATTTTCAGTGTGTCAGGATGAGAAATTAGCTTGTAAAACAGCATAGCATCATCTTGGCCAGCTAAAACCAGGTAAAATCATCCTAAAGCTGCAAACTAGGACTTTTTACTGCAGTTAAACTTGCTTAAGATTTGTGTATGTAAAGCTTGTCTCAAAAAAATAATACAACAAAAACAGTCTACACTGGTGTTTGCAGATATGCCAGCCCTACCCGACTGGCCAGCTAAAACTATCCTAAACTAGTAAACTAGAAACTTTTATTGCAATTAAAGCTTGTCTCAAAAATAATGATTAAACAAAAACATATTATTAAACTAGTCTACTCTGGTCTTTGCAAGTATGCCAGTATACAGTGCTGGTTTTAAAGTGGTTTAGAGCAGTTTAAAGTGGGTCAGGCTGAGAGGCCTTGATCTTGGCCAGGCTTGGAGTCCAGCTAAACCATCTTAAACCAGCGAACCAGAGACATCCATTGCAATTAAACTTTCTAAAGTATTTATAAACCTTGCTTTGGCCTAAAAAATAAAAACATAAATACATAAACCAGCATAAGATGGTTTGCTAGTTTCACAGCCTTGTCTACTGAAAAGTGCCCAAAATACTCTAAACCACAGCAAATTTGTCTAAGCTTGTTTAGTTTTTATGATAAGGGATGTAGTTGTATCTCTCAGTATATTACTAATATATAAATGTGTAGTAGTGTTAATGTAAATATATTAGGCAGCTATTGCAATGAATAAACAAAATGTGATGGTGAAATATTGAAAAACCAGCAAACCAGAGACATCCATTGCAATTAAACTTTCTAAAGTTTTTATAAACCTTGCTTTGGCCTAAAAAATAAACAAATAAAAACATAAATACATAAACCAGCCTAAGCTGGTTTGCTGGTCTCACAGCCTTGTCTACTGAAAAGTGCCCAAAATACTCTAAACCACAGCAAATTTGTCTAAGCTTGTTTAGTTTTTATGATAAGGGATGTAGTTGTATCTCTCAGTATGTTACTAATATATAAGTGTGTAGTAGTGTTCATGTAAATATATTAGGCTAGCTATTGCAATGAATAAACAAAATGCAATGGTGAAATATTGAAAAACTGTCCATTTTCAGACAGATTGTACCTGTGGTGCGCTGGAGGGTTTCATCTCGGCATTTCATGACTGAATACAAGCCTCGCTCTCTTTTACAGCCCTTTCATCGTACCAGTAATTTGAATAAATTTCACTTCAAACGCACTTTTATGGAGAGAGGAATTTTATATTAGTAATACCAACACTTCAAAGCCTATCCAGCTCAAGGATGAATGTTTAACAGGGCAGAACCTGTGAGAAGAAAGCAGAAAGTGCATCTCTCTCAGCCTGCCTCTCCCCCCTGCAGAAGCTTTACCGTTGAGTCCCGCCTCGCTCGCGTCTGTTGTAAAATGGGCGGAAGTGTGTTGGCCCTTTATTTCAAAAAACGGAGTGATGTTAAACAACAGCGGCACACTCTCTGACAGAGTCAGCTGTCTTCCAACGCATATAAACCGGCCGAAGAGGATAAATCGATGCCCGCGACGTAGCCTAACCATTCTGCAGGTAGTGGATACACTGTTTCAGTTTAAATGATCCATTATGACGTCGTCCATCATCGGCTGAACCGTCACAGCGTAAACTGCACCTCCGTGCGAGACGAATCACATTTGTAGATATTAACTGCAGTTTGAAACGCCTCATCGCAGACGAGAAGCTGTTAACGCGTATTTCTACACGTGTCAGTTTGAAATCCTAGTGTCAGTATCAGTTAACAAGTTTTGATATTCCTTACTCCAGCGTTCTTTGATGTTCTCATCAAAGATACGCTTTTGACGTTTCATATTCAAAATGGGCGGGAAGCGTGAATAAAACCTAGAACGCATCCTTGCAAAGCCATTGGATGCATAATAGACATTTCCTCGCGGAATTAACAGTCTTCTCCTTCTATTTATCTGTTTCAGAGGTCGTTCGGAGGCTCGAAATGACAACATCTGCGAATGCAATGAACGCATCGCAGCTCTCCAGCCTATTGCACCTGCATGTAGTTAATATCAGAGGACTCGTGAAAGGAAAGTTTGGCTTTCGGATACAAGCATTTTTCATGTGACTACTACAGATCTGTTTGAATGTGAGATCATATCTGGACCGAGACTATAGGAGAGCTGTGTGCCATTCATGGACACGGGGAGGAACTTGACGCATTGATCAAATAATAGAGGATGTTTCTTTTCTTTATCTTTATTTTTCCCCACATAATTCTTGATTGTGCCTAGATTTGATTAGAGATGGCATGGCATCCCTGTTTTCTCCGCTGGTTCCGCTGGCTTCGTTAGAACGATATTAATATGGGTGGACCTTGGCGCATCTCCAACGGATTTTTTTTTTAGGGGGACTGGAGGACTGGACTATTTACTATAGCTTTGTAGTACTTTTTTTTACATCTAAACCAGCGGACATTTTTTTAAACGCGAGCATCAGAGATATTCTACCTCCTTTGTCGGGATACAATGGCCGAGGGCACAGCTATAGATAGGCTGAGCACTGCAGCTGCGATTGGAGATCTGAACGAAATTGAGCAGACACTGCAAAGCAACGTGAACGTTAATGAGAAGAACAAGTACGGAAGGACCCCACTGCAGGTTAGACTCACATCTCCACGAACGACTTTCAAATCTAAACGCGATGTTTATAATGCATAGTGCATCAGCCTCAGGAAAACATTTTGTCCTTTCCTTCTGAGCAGTGGCCTGGTTGATTTACTTCTAACCAAACCTGTGTTTTTTTATAACGTTTACCTGCGAACCAGCATGTACGCACCTGTTACAAATGATCTATATTTTATTATGCAAATAAATTAGCGTCTCTAGTGTTCTGGTACATAGAAAATGTATTGTGGACACCGAAAAGTGATTTATTACACCACAGTCAGCTCACGAGCTAAATAAAATCTGACATGACAGTTTCTGGCAGGCTTTTACACTTAAATTAGGGTAATTCAGACATCATTGTATTTGTATGTATATTTTTTAAACAACGTAAGTATAACAACAAAGTTAAAGTGTATTTTTAATCATCATGGGCTTTCTATAAAGGCCCGAGGTGATTATAGATGCTTATGTTTATTAATTCATTTTATGGGGTAGGATAACATTCTAGAATTAAATCAAATAAAGACATTAAAATCGTACAAGGCTATGTTTTGCGTTTTTAATTATTTCAGTTACACAAAAAATATTCTGCTTATCTGAAGGCCGTCTGGACTTACACCAAAAACAATATAGCTGTTAAAATTTCGGTCAATATAAAATATACTGATAGGCTATTACTCATAATGTTATGTTCACACAATATATTCTTTTGGCTTCAGAATGAGTGATAATCTGAAATGGGTAATCCCCATCTCGATGCTATAGTAGCAGTAGCATATTACAATTTCTGCCTATTTGCATATGTGAAGTATAATTACATGCCACATAAAATATTCATGAATTTTTGGTTTTAACAACATTACGATTTTAAGTTAAAAATACATGAGTGAATAAGCTAAAGTGTGTATTTTAGGTGTGACTGCTCACTGCTTTTTTTAGATTTTGACCGATCCATCACCTTTCACTGGGTCATTGGAAATGGTTCAGCGATGTGACAAATGAATTTTTTACGAAAAAAAAAACAATCTCGTATGGGTTCAAAAAATACATGCATAATAATTATCCGAGAATGAGTGTAAAATGGAGCCTTACCCATATAGACAATGCGTGTGGTGCAACTTCCTCGTAAAAATTTTCCATTAACAATTCATAGTATAAGGGATTTTTTTCTTGGTTATGTCGAATAGATACACGCATCACTTCATAACTTAATACCTACTATCATCAGAGCTCAGAGAGTCATAATTTAGAAGGTCGTTATGTGCCTAAAACGTATAGATTTCCCCACAAACACCTTTTTCATGTATGGTGGTTATTTTTTTATTTATTTTTTTCAAACTTTAGAAATTTCTGTCTTCGATTTCTTTCTGTTTACATGATAGTTACATAATAATTAAGTGTCTTCGAAAATTTATAATAATAGGTACACACTCTAAGATGCACAGTGTGTATTGTGACCCTGGACCACAAAACCAGTCTTGAGGGTCAATTTTTTGAAATTGAGATTTAAACATTATCTGAAATCTGAATAAATAAGCTTTACAGTGATGTATGGTTAGTTAGGATAGGACAATATTTGGCCGAGATACAACTATTTGAAAATCTAAAATTTGACGGTG
>NC_133375.1:30813282-31048152 GCF_049309525.1 Garra rufa | reverse complement strand
AAAATATTTGTAAGCACCTTAACACATTTTCTTTGCGTTGTATATCTCAGGTGATGAAACTTGGCTGCCCTTTCATAGCGGAGGCGCTGCTTCGAGCGGGCGCCGACCCAAACGAGCGCGACCCCATCCTACAACTGACCGTCAGTCACGATGCCGCCCGAGACGGATATCTGGACACTCTACAGGTGCTAGCGCAGAATGGTGCTGATGTCAATCTCCCCGACAACGACGGCAACCTGCCTCTGCATCTGGCTGCGCGGAGGGACACCTGGATGTCGTGCAGTATCTCGTATCTGACTGCAACACGCCGCCTTTTCTGCCTAACGCGAAAGGCTACACGCCTCGTGACCTGGCGCTCATTCACAGACAACACAGAACTGTGGAGTGGTTAGAGAACATTGCGCCTTTATAATCCAGCTAGAGATTATGACTATGGGCCTGTGTGTTTTGTTTTGTAACAGAGGTAGCATACAAATGCTGAATGAACGAGTTATTGCATTGCAGACAATTCAGCCAACTACCTCTCATTGCATTGTAAAATATTGGGCTCAGGGGCTTGTCTTTGTGGAAAGAACATTTAACATTTCAGTTGTTGGACGTTGCATGTTATTCACTTTGACCCCAATTCATCCGGCTAAATGGATTTTGTTTTATTTTAATGAGATTTTTTAAGGTTATCTAAGTCTCTATTTTAAATTTGTGGTGATCATTTCTTTAACTAACTTTCAGGCAGGTCACACCTGTCCTGTATGTCCTTTTTTGTAACAAGAATGAATTGATGTGCTCCAAAAACAAATCTCATTTGTCTTAAAAAGTAATTGCACTTATAATGGTGAACATCTACTAAGCCTAACCCCTGACTGCTCTGTTTTTGTTGTGTTTAGTTTTATGTCGTTGAATTTGCACTTTTGCTTGCTTGTAATTAATGTCTTTTAACTATTGATTTACTGTGAAATATTGTCTTTTGTCGCATTGAAAATATTAAAACCTTGCAAAATAACCAAAGACAGCTGTTAAACGGTTTCGGTATGTTTTCGTGACGTTGTGTGTTTTAACTCTGGCCTCGTGTCACTGAAATACGGGTAGGCCTAGAAAACATATATGAGACTGTATTAAAACATGAAATATAATTGGTTGAACCCTGATAACTGTTGTTTGTTGTTGTCGAATGTTTAAAGAAGAAAAATAAAACGCTGTGACGGTCGCGGTGGCGGTTGTATATTTTTAGTGTACAAAGAAACTTGTCTGCCGTTCCCTCTGTAAACATAAAGAGCCTTACAGAGGACAATAATCCGTTTTAGCTTTCATTGTAGCGAAAAAGCAAAAGTAAATTAATATAAGCTAATTTCTATTGTCCTAAAATCTATTTGATGAGAATTAGCTAGCTACATTTCTCTCACCTTTAAGTCAATGACACAATGACTTGTTTTCAATTTCTAAAAAGAAAGTCATTTTAAACGGATTAAAATAAAATTTAAAAACAACTAGCGGTGTAACTGATAAAAGATTGTAAAATCCAATTACATTTTTGTTGTTAAAAAAGAGTAGTTTGGCATAATCTGTTACTTCTATATATTTTAAATGAAAAGTCTAATATAAAAATGTCAATAACAAATACTGTTGCAGAAGTATCAAACAGGAAGAAGTTTTTCAGATATTTTGACCTTTTCATGGCAAGGCACGTCTTATCCAGGTCAAACGGAGTATAGGCCTTATCCTCCAAAACATATTTGATTTAAAATAATGCTTTGCGTTGGTTACTACGAGATATGTAAACTCACATTCAACATGCAAGGAATGTGTTTTGGTACTTCTATATATTGTATAGTCACTAAATCAATTTTTATAAAAAGGTATATATTCAGTTTTACTAGGAATATATGAAACTATGAATTCAAAGATTACATATCCATGAACTGGATACATATGGATTATTAAAAGATCCTTTTCGCAATTTCGAACAGCCGTAGGCTATTTGTTACTGACCCATATAGAAACAGCAACAGCAACAGAAACGCGTGCACAATTGAATCTAAATATGAGTCATGTGGGCACATTATTTCTGTGCTTTCTCTTGCAGTAAACTAAACCAAATATTTTGACGTGTGGTGTGTGGCACTCATTCATTTCAAAATCAGAAAACAACAGCAGTGAGTGGACACGTTTTAGCCACGAATTCGTATGTAATAATGTGCCATATTTTCTTGGTGAACCAGTGCGCTTTTATTTTAGAATTTGTGCGTCGTGGACGCATGGATGGTTGTTATTAAGTTTGCAGAATATAAAAGGACAGACGATGAATGATAAAATGGTGACTCTCTGAGGGTTTTCATGGTCGAGCAGCAGAAATCCGTTAGATCGGTGGGAGGAAACAGTCCGGCGCTCAGAGTGCCAAGATTTTTTTAAATTTAGGCGCTTTCGGGGTAAAAACGCACACGAATGTCTCCAAACTCACCCTGCGAGAGAAGACGACAATATAGCGTGTTTGGCGTTTCAAAACGAACTTTTCTTGTTTATGGAGATGCCATGCAGTAATGTTCTTCCTGGTTGCGCGGCTGCGTAAAACCTTCGTAAAAACGCACGATGCTCGTCAAGCTTTATCTTCCAAATCTAATGAATTACATTTATGAAAATTATTCAGCTCACGGCATGGGTTTATATCGACTGACAACGAGAAAAAGGTAAATAAATCCGCGTCTAAATGTGTAAACACTCTAGTCATGTTTGGGCATGTCTGTGGTCAGTTTATCATTCATGTATAGTTTACAATTAAAAAGAAAGCTTTTTATGTTTATTTGTAGAACTGTGTGTGCGTTAGTCAAAATAATAACGTATAATCAATATATAATATGTTGAATGTATAGCATTATAATGTAAAATCGAAAGTCAAAACTGACCCAATGCAAAAATATAGATTTTACTAAAGATTTTAATAGCTGTCTGTACTGAAAAATATGAAAGCAAAGATGATGACCCTGCATTCTCAATCATATCAACTCAGACTATATTGTATAAGCATATGTTCTTATATATGCATATATTTGCTAACATCCTGCACTTAAAAATGCTAACCTAAAATGGTGACATTAATTTACACTAGCAAAACTCAATCTCAATGGGTTAAATTAAGTAAAAAATTGCTCTAAATGCAAGTCATCACTTTTTACAGTGTGGCTTTTACAATATGATTGAAATTGTGATATTTTGTTCAATGATTGTAGCATATGAGGGTGTAGAGGTCTCCACATCTGACCTTTCAGAGGAGTTTGATTGAGCTGACAGTTAACAGTTATATAGCTTGCTAGGTTTACAAAATGAGTGAAAAATGCTAAATATAATATTTTTATATTTAAAAATATTTTAAGAAAGGCCTTTTATTATTTTAATACTAGTAAAATTAAAAGCATAAGGGTTAATTCTAATTGCATTAATATTGGTGTAAACAGCTATTTTAAACATGTTATTGGTGGCATAGAAAAACATACACAACAAAAACTATTTATAGTTGATAAAAATATATATTTTTAATAAAATATTTACTCATTTATTTAAATATTTAATTATTATTTTAAATTAAATGTATTTTTTTTTTAAAGTCACCCTGCTACAAGATCAGTTCAATTTGAACCAAATGGAGAAAAAAAAGTGCATCATGCGGCAGACCTTTCATCTGCATTTCACAAACTGTTTGCCCGGGCATGTGTCAGATTTTTTTCCCCCAGTGTCTGATGTTAAATTGCTCAACTGCAATATTTAGTTTTGTCCCAGTGAGGTCACTGAGTGTTAACATCTTTCATCTTTCCATTTTTTTAAATCTAAACACTTGTTTGTCATTGTATTGATCTAGTTTATTTGTGTGCATATCTATTTATATCATGTTTTACATCAATATAACATAATAGTTTAAGTGTGCGCATGGGATTATTGCTTTTCAACCCCGGTGCTTTTCTAAAACACTGTTTTGTAATTCAATATATGTAAAAAATACACTGTAAAAAGTGGTAACATGCAATTATTAACTATTTCTACCTGATTTAACATATAAAAAGTAGTTTTGTTGGTATAGATGAATATATACAAGTTGGTTTAGTGATGTTAAATAGTATTTTTGACTTGAACAAAACTAATTATTTTAGATATTATGTGTGTGTGGTAATATAAACGGACAACCGGTGTTGTTTTATGTTTGAAAGTGAATGCAGAATGCTGAATAAAGCACCCGTTGCATTACAGCCAAAGTGTCATTGTTTTTGTGGCCAATATAACAAGTTTGGTGCTTTGTAATTTATGAGTGTTACAAGAGCTTGTGTGAGCAGCTGCCAGGTGGAGTGCCACTTGAAAACTTTGTTTTTCCCACAGAAGGGGTGATACAATATGTCCAAAAGCCCTGTGGTGGTGAGCCATTGGCCAGTCAACAGGGCCACTTTTATCAGAGTTTTTTGGGAAGAAGTGCTGTGCATTTTGCTTTCCATTTTCATGAGAAGTTTATTTGTGGTTGTACTAACTGACAGCACAGAACTTAATTCAAGGCAGCTTCCTTCCACTTTCTGTACAGGCATTGGGGGTTGTGACACGAATACACAAAACAAGATGAGCAGAGTTTGCCGATGATAGATAGATAGATAGATAGATAGATGATAGATAGATAGATAGATAGATAGATAGATAGATAGATAGATAGATAGATAGATAGATAGATAGATAGATAGATAGATAGATAGATAGATAGATAGATAGATTTTTAAAACTATAACTACAATATGTACACATGTAATCACATACACACAATGTACACACATATAACAAAACATAAAGCCTCTGAACTGGCTGAAGGATTTGTCAAATTTGCTGAAAATGATCTGGCCGGATTATCTGATGTGTCCCTGTCATGATAGCAATAGAGCTGCCGACTCAACCGTGACTAACAATGCTGATAGATGACATGCCAATGGCCTACTTTGCTCTTGGTCACATACAAAGTATTTCGAAATGCACCTTTTTAAGGTGCCGATCAGGAATCGTTACACCTAAGCCTTATTTGTTAAAAGTGCATCTAATGAGGTTTTGTGCTGCTGGCAGTTAGCAGGGTGTTTATGCAAACTATAATGTTGGACAGCAGATATTAAACAAATATGTATTTGCTTATATAATTTGGTGTGTATGTAAATATATGTAGAGGAGGCATTTTGGGGACTTTCAGGTCAGGTCAGGTTAGGTTGCCACATTTATAGTAGGAGAAAAACTGTAAATTTTAACATTTTTGAAAATATTTGTGTATTCCTAGATATATGTGACCCTGGACCACAAAACTAGTAATAAGAGTAAATTCTTTGAAATTTAGATCTATTGATCTATGGTTTGTTAGGATAGGACAATATTTGGCCATGATAGGACTATTCGAAAAACTGGAATCTGAGGGTGCAAAAATCTAAATACTGAGAAAATTGCGTTTAAGGTTGTCCAAATAAAGTTCTTAGCAATACATATTACTAATCAATTAAGTTTTGATATATTTATGGTAGAAAATATACATAATTCTTTCATGGAACATGATCTTTACTTAATATCATAATGATTTTGGCATAAAAGAAAAAAAATCTATAATTTTGACCCATGCAATGTATTTTTGACTACTGCTACAAAAATACCCATGCTACTTAAGATTGTTTTTTTTAGGGTTGTTTGTTTATTTTTAATTATAATTATATTGAAAAATGTTATTTTACTTAAAATATTTTCATGAAACATGATCTTTACTTAATATCCTAATGATTTTGGCATAAAAGAAAAATCCATAATTTTGGCCCATACAATGTATTTTTGACTATTGCTACAAATATACCCATGCTACTTAAGATTGGTTTTGTTATTCAGGGTCACTTATTTATTTTAATTATAATTATATTGAAAAATGTTATTTTACTTAAAATATTTTCCTGGAACATGATCTTGACTTAATATCAGTATAATAGTCAGTTATTATAAAATTCATATTTTGGTAGCTATGAATTTGACCTGTCAGATTCTGTGACTCTCTACAGATTTCTCAATTTCTAATCAATATGCTTTATAAAACAGAAAGGGGAGATGGTCACACATCACATGAGTCACTTTATTGAACATTAATATATGAAATAAAAAGAGGTCACATATTTCAGTAGTTGTGCATTTGACCAGATCCAGTGACCCATACTATATAGGCTTAAGGATATTAAGGAGGTGAAGTGAGGCCAAGTATGGTGACCCATACTAGGAATTTGTGCTCTGCATGTAACCCATCCAAGTGCACACACACACACACACACACACACACACACACACACCTGGAGCAGTGGGGGGTACAGTTTGAGGGTGAAGAGAATGTTGGTTATTCACTCTGCCCTACAATCTCTGCTGGACCTGAGACTCAAACCTGCAACTTTTGGGTTACAAGTCTGACTCTCTAACCATTAGGCCACAGCTGCCCCTCAGAGAGATATGACTATATTGGATAATTGTATTTAATAGTAATAAGAACAAATATGAGCCTATCCATCATACAACGAGAATGTTATTTAAACCACAGACAACAACAGCACAGCATTAATGATTAATGTCTTCTCTATACAAGCATTTCAATGGCACAATATCTAGCTTGTCCAATTGTCGTTTTTCTGTAAAACATAAAACTTCTTTTACAGCATCACTGCGACAATGATCATTCCATTTTAGCGTCTGATCTAAAGTGTGCGCGCTCTCGCGCCAATATTTGCTGAACAGGGACCCCTGGTCACAGATTTCGGCACGGCCTACAACAAAGTGACTCAGCAGTTCATGTGCTTAACACCCTCTAGTGACAGACAAGCACTACTGCGGAATAAACAGTAACGGTCCAGTTTTTATGATGAGCAGGTTTTCAGCACGCAACGCAACACATAACGTACTGACGTTATATTACAAAGAATGAGTTACAAACAAGAATAATTTGAAAGAGAGAAAGGATTGACTTAGATTAACATTAATCATGAATGTACAGTGGCAGCAAGAGTATGTGAACTCTTTAAAAACATCTGCATTTCTAATTGAAAACAAATCCTATACTTACAAACAATTATAGCTCGTTGTATTCGTTTAAAAAATGTAAATAAAATAAATAAATTTGTTCGTGTGCTATTAGTTTAGTCAGGCAGTGTTTGTCTCGAATTGTGACATATTTAATGGATAGTTCACCCAAAAATGAAAATGTTGTCATTAAATACTCACCTTCATGTCGTTCCAAAACCTTGAGACATTCGTTCGTCTTTGGAAGATAAATTAAGATATTTCTGATGAAATACGACAGCTTTCAGACCCTGCATAGACAGCAACGGTAGTACCATGTTCAAGGCCTAGAAAAGTACCAAGAACATCGACAAAATAATCCATGTGACATGGTATAACCACAATGAAGCTATGAGAATACTAAAATAACAACTTCATTCAAGTAATTGATGTAAAACAGGCTTGCTGTGCCTTGTTTACGTTCAGAGCAACGCATCGCGGTAATCTCCAAAAAGGCGCTAGGGTGAAATAAAAAAGTGGTTAAAACCACTAATGTCACATGACTATTTTATCGATGTTCTTGGTACCTTTCTGGACCTTGGCTGTAGTAGGAGCCTTAACCTGTCTCTTAAGACAAGACCACATTTTAGAATTAATAAATAGAGAAATCCATTTTTTTTCTTCTGAGGGTTCAATGGTGGTCAAAGTATTTTCAGCAGCTAAAAGATGTTTTAAGTCAGTTATTTCTGTCTTTTGCTGTAGTGTGTCAGTAGTAAATATCAGTTTACATTTCCAAGCATTAATTTAGCTATTAATTGTAATATAGTGAGATTTTTGTTTGCATAAGGAGTCAACACACTGCTGAAAAAAACAGCATATGCTGGAAGGTATGTTTTTGTGCTGGGATGCTGGTTTTAGCTGGTTTATGCTGGTCCTTTGCTGGTTAATGCTGGACATGTTGCTGGTCAAGGACCATCATAAACCAGCATAAACCAGCAAAGGGCCAGCATGAACCAGCAAAGGACCAGCATGAACCAGTATAAAACCAGCATCCCAGCACCAAAACATACCTTACCAGCATATGCTGTTTTTTTTCAGTAGGGCAGCCAGTGCTCCACACAGAGATCTGATCTCATCATCATCCAGTCCGTCTGGAATGACAAGAAGCAGAACAGACTGAGACGAAATCCAGAAGAACTGTGACAATGTCTCCAAGATGCTTCAAGAGACCTATACCTGCAAAGCTACAGGACAGTTAAAGGTTTTGGACACTTGTGTAAAAATGCTGTAAAATAAGGATGCGGTCAGAAACAATGTCATAAATAGATTTTCTTTATCAATTACCTTATATTAACTAAATTAAAACATTTGATGACCATCCTTTGCGTTTAAAGCATAGTTTTTCAGGTAGGTTTCTTCAAGCATAACATAAACATAATGTTTCACTACATATTTGACTAAATTTTCAATGAAAGTGATCTTAATGTGTTACAGAAAACCTTCCTAATATTAAAAAATGGTATTCAAACTAAATAATAAACGCACGCAGACAATTTCATAGCATAAATTCTATTTATTATTTGCCCGAAGTACATAGAAGATGCATAATTTTATATATACATACATGTTTATGTATATATATATTCACAGACAGACAAACGGGAGACTCTCACAGCCTTACACACACGTGTCACAAACAAACAGATCACAGATAAAGTCCATGTGCTCCCAGCACATCATGGAGAATCAGTTTCATGTATGGCATTGCATTGATGACATGTCTCTCAGGAGCGAAAAGTGTCTGTGAGCGCGGTTTATCATGTCCAAATGCTTATTCATCATCATCACCATCATCACTCTGTCCTCCCGATGCTGGTGTAGAGCCTCCGTCAGCCCAGGATGTCCAAAAGCCTCCTGCTTGTCTGGTCTAAGGCAATGGAGCTCCACGTTTTATGGAGAGACAGGAAAAAAAAAAAAAAAAGACAAAAACTACAACTAAAAGTACTGTGCAAAACCATGTCAATGGATTTTCTATGAAGAATATATCCCTCACCTTCATTAACTACACACTTACAGTCACTCCACACGAGGCATGAGTTCAAACACGAGGAAAAACCGAAAATCTTCACTTCAATAGCAGCCACTAACCACCAGAACTTTTTTTCCTTTTTGAATAATTAAGGGGACAGATTTAATGCCAAAAGCGCATTACCTACTATCACTTCTAATTTCTAGCAATAACTTTGTTTTTATATAAAATTTGAGAGTTAAGAAAAATAGAGACTCCTTGATTTCTATTCTCTCTTGTGCTTTTTTTTTTTTTTTTTTGAGCGCAAGGGCTGGGCAAAATTTCACTAAGAATAAACCAAAACATCAAACAGCTACTCAAGCACATCCCAGCTTTGGGTGTGATCATACTGCCCGTGATCTTATAGTCAACAAAACCGCAAATTAATGCCAAGAATTTAAAGTCTGTGAGAAAACCTTTGTTACCCCCACAAACAAGAGGGGGGGGGGGGGAACTCTCATATTACTTGGCTGAATCCATAAGGATTCAAAATGACTTTTTAAAATTATTTCTAAGCATCTGAGTCCCTCATAAAGACTTATTTTAAAGTATCTGGTACTGAAAATTCAAATAAAAGTCACTAAAATATATATATTTCATTGCATTATGTACAATAAAGTTAACTAAACACACAAGTGCACCAGCGAAAGGTGAAATTATAATTGAGCAGTTTTGCACACTCATACATGTACTTTCATGAGTCACTACAGCCTATATTGCATTATTCACTCAAGGCTGACCCCACTTTCCGACTTTCGTTGACTTCAGTGTTTTTTGTCGATAAATACATTTTTCGGTTGTGTTACTACATTAAACAGTATTGATGATTTTAAAACTAAAGGAAAAACATGATTCACAAAGCAAAAAGCAACTAAACACTTCAACTTGACCAATATGTGAGTTTTTAAATGCAAGAAAGAAAAAAAAAAAAACTGTAATTCCAGTCAAAAGATTTTTTTTTAATAAGTCTCTTTTACTCAACAAGCCTGCATTTATTTGATCCAAAGTATAGCAAAAACAGTAAAATCTTGAAATATTTTTACTATTTAATAACTGTTTTCTATTTGAATACATTTTAAAATGTAACTTATTCCTTTGATTTCAAAGCTGAATTTTAAGCATCATTACTCCAGTCACACGATCCTTCAGAAATCATTCTAAAAAACATTTATTATTATGTTGAACAGCAGTTTTTTTTTTCAGGTTTCTTTGATGAATAGAAAATTCAGAATAACAGCATTTATCTGAAACAGATACCTTTTGTAACATTATATATGTCTTTATCATCACTTTTAATCCATTTAAAGCATCCTTGCTAAATAAACGTATTAATTTTCAGAATTTTTTGTGAACGTTTTTATTTCAGATAAATGCTGATCTTTGGATCTTTCTATTCATCAAAGAATCCTGATAAAAAAAGGTTTTTAGAATGATTTTTGAAGGATCATGTGACATTGAAGCCTAGAGTAATGATGCAGAAAACTGAGCTTTGATCACAGGAATAAATTACATTTTAAAATATATTTAAATAGAAAACAGTTATTTTAAATAGTAAAAACATTTCAAAATTTAGTTGTTTTGCTGTACTTTGGATCAAATAAATGCAGTCTTGGTGAGCAGAAGAGACTTCTTTAAAAACATTAAAAATCTTACTGTTTGAAAACTTTTGACTGGTAGTGTACATATAATTTATATATATAATAATAATAAAAAAATTATACTTAATAAATCAAGAGAAATGCTGATTTCTCAACACACTGAGTAGCTGAAGTGTTCATTGTGTAGTTTAAAACAACCAAACAAATATACAAACTCAAAAGCTAACATGTGGTTAAATAAAAGTCTTATGTGATGCACATTTGCATGTGTGTGTGTGTGTGTGTGTGTGTGTATATTTATATATATAAAGTTGGGCTTAATTCAATGAGTCAAAAGTGCAAACTTCATGATGAGACTTTTTTTCTTTCTTTGCATGTGTATGTGCAATACCACTGGTTTTGCTCCACTGCAGCTTCGGCAGAAATCAAACGAGCCCTTTATGGAAACAGACACTGAGAGAGAAAGAAATAAATAGAGATTGAACATTAAAGATGTTTTACAAGTCCTCCAGTATGTTTCTCGAAGGTTCGTCTCCTTCCAGTGTAAGTGTTGCTACAGTGGCATGGTGTGTGACCGGCTCATCTGGGTGTTGTCGATGAGAGACAAAGGAATCACATGATAAAGTCGTCAGGGTGCAAAAGGGCTCCTGCAGATTTCCCTGTCCAGCAGGACCATGCAGGAGAGGTTTAATTATCATTGTGGCCTCCCTTATCCCATGATGCCACAGGCACATCATCCCATGCCCCAGTTGAGCGGACACTTTGTCTCTTTATGCAAAGGGGCCGTGTGAGGACAGAGCTCAGGGGTTGTGTGTGTGTGTGTGTGTGTGTGTGTGTGTGTGTGTGTGTGTGTGTGCAGGGCTGGGATCAGTGCAGGCAGTAGTCAGTTAGTTTCGTAGGATGAGAGCAAGGCAGCATCTACAGGCTCCATACAGGAGGGACACGTGAAGGACCTCATCAGCCAGTCATCTATGCAGTCCAGGTGGTAGATGTGCATGCAGGGGAGGAACCGGATGGGGTCTCCGTACACAAAGTCCATCATGCAGATCACGCACCTGTGCAAAGAGAGAACATGTTAACACACACCTATAAGCTTGGCAACAAAGGGCACAGGGTTTCTATAGGCTGCTGCCAGGGTTGGGCGTAACGCAGAATTTAAAAGTCGGTTACGCCCTGTGGGACGTTGAATCGGAATGACAGAAAGATGAACTTACTGAATTGTAATTCAAAAACAATTCAATAATCACTCAACAGAATGTTCAGGAACACTATTCTGGGATGTGCTTTTTATGGTTTCCATCTTGTAAATCTGCTTCAGGTTGTTTGGCTTCATTTAAATTAAAGATTTTTGGGAATTTATAAACTACAATGAAGTTTGTGTTTGTGTTTTGCTTGTAATGTTTTTCAAAGAAATCTCTCATACTCACCACGGCTGAAGCTTTTTGTATAAAGTAAAATTAAGTAAAAACAGTAATATGAAATACTGAAATGCTGATAAAATGCAAAATAACTTTTCTAATTTAATGTATTTTAAAATCTAATTTATTCATGTGACAGCAAAGCTTATTTTTCAGCAGCATTACTCCCGTTTTCAAGGTCACATGATCCTCCAAAACTCATTCTAATATGCAGATGTTCTTTCAGAAATCCTTCTAATGTTTATTTGCAGCTCAAAAACATTTCTTATTTTTATCTATGTTGGAAACAGTTGTGCTGCTTGATATTTTTATCGAAACTGTGATTCATTTTTTCCAGGATTCTTTGAATAGAAAGTTCTAAGGCAAAGCATTTATTTGCAAAGGCTCAAAAGTTTGGGATCACTAAGACTAAGAGTTTTTAAATGCTCATCAAGACTGCATTTATTTGATCAAAAATACAGAAAAAAAACCAAGACTGCAAAATGTTAAAATAATATAAAATAAAATAATGTTTTCTATTTTATATATATATTAAAGTAATTTTTTTCCTGTGATGCAAAGCTGAAATTTCATCACATGATCCTTCAGAAATCATTCTAATATGCTGATTTATTATAAGAATTATCTATGTTGGCAACAGTTGTGCCACAAAAATTTTTTTTTTAAACCTGTTATATTTTTTTAGGATTGCTTGATGAATAAAAAGTTAAAAAGAACAGCATTTTTTTTTATATAATTCTTTTCTAACAATATAAGCCTTTGCGATCACTTTTTTATAAATTTAACACCTCCTTGCTGAATAAAAGTAATAATTTCTTTAAAAAAAAAGAAGGAACAAACATTTACTAACTATCGTTAGAAAAGATTTATATTTTAAATAAATGCTGTTCTTTTAAACTTTTTATTCATCAAAGAATTCTATCACAGGTAAAAAAAAAAAAAAAAAAAACATTAAGCAACACAAAAGTTTCCAGCCCTGATAATAAATCAGCATATTAGAATGATTTCTGAAGGATCATGTGACACGGAAGTAATGATACTGAAAAATTCAGCTTTCATCACAGAAATTAATTCGATTTTAATGTATATTAAAATATAAGAATGTTATTTTACATAGTAATAATTCACAATATTTCACTTTTTTCTGTATTTTTGATCAAATAAACAGCCTTGATATTCAAAATACATTAAAAATATGTTTTTTAATAATTTTTATTTTTTAAATGTAATTACTTATTTTAATGCTTTCATTCCATATACAAGAACACTTTACATTCATAACAAAATTATGAATGCAAATAAATACAGTTTTCCTTGCAAAACAATGTGTATCGTTATTGTGATTGCATTTTCAAAATAATGACTGTTTTTTAACTGGTTTACTGATCATCTTAGCATTGGTCAGACGAGTGTTAATTTCATTAACAAAAACAAGCTTTCATCCCAGAACTATAATGAGATGATGACGAGACGACAATAAGGTCAATAAATGATAACTGTGACTATATCAACTTGCAATATCATTGACAATAAAAGATGAGACTAAAATGTATTTTAAATAATGCTGTCAATCAATATTTTTTGCACATTTTTTCCTAAATTAATTTATTATTTTTATTAATTATATTTGTTTAATGGCATCATAAGACGAGTATCACTGATACCAATACTACTGATGTCTCTAGGAAACTTATTTTTTTCTTATATTTAATTAACTACAGCCATTTAACATTACAGTATAATTGAGTGCTATCAATTTTAACATTTATTAGACTTTAAAAAAATAACAACTTCTAATTTAAGTGAACTTAAAACAATCTTCATAAAAGCCTTTTATGTACATGTGCCCTTCAGCAAGTAGGAAATACACAGAAATTGAATAAAGTCAAACACTAAATACTAAATTATGTTTAGACGAATCCTTAAAACTACAAAAGTTATTAATTTCCTCTTTTTGTCTTTTGTTCTTTGATTAATAGACATAAAAGCAGCTGGGTTATTTGGTCCTACTTTACATTAGGTGGCCTTAACTACTATGTACTTACATTTAAATTAATCATTTGGTACAATGTACTTATTGTGAACATTTATATATTTTTAAAAACCTATACGTAAGTACATTTGTAATTAATTTCTGTAATTACCACTGTTGAACCAACCCTTACACCCTAACCCACCCTTAAACCTACCCACATACTACCAAACCTGTCCATAACCTTACCCATATCCCACCTTAATAGATGCAAAAGTGTTTTGCAATGCAATATGACCACATTAAGTACATTGTACTTAGTTTTTGATGCAAGTACATAATAGTTAAGGCCACCTAATATAAAGTGTGACCGGTAATTTGGCTGCTATTACTTTAAGAGCTGCCGCTTCGGAACGTGACATGGATCTGACGAATATTCATCGCTCTTTCATATGAAATGATAGAGGCTACAGTGTGCGTTGTCACATTTTTGCGAGCTACGAGCACAGTATAACAGCTGACAGGACAGGAAAATTAATTTTTACTCACATATAGCCTGACATCTCATCTGACGGCAGTTTACTGTTATTTTGATGAAGCTCCCTCGCCACCTGTACTGTTTCGTGTTTGTTTAACTAGCGCCTGGCACTGAAGTGAAGTTGGAGCGCACGTCTGAAAAGTTTCCCTTTTAATGTGGTTGTAAAGATGTTCTGCGTCTAAATAAATGTAATTCTTGTCAAGAAAAATGAGACGGAAGCAGCAGCTGTGAGTGGGGTGGCCAACCCAAGCCCCAATCCTAAGTTAACTATTTTTACCGCCGTTAAACTGGAAAAATCTCTTTTTATTTTTGTCGAAAGAAGACAAAATATTATTGTGGATTGCTACATGCCTCAGTTACTAGAGCTTTCAAGTGTGAGGTCGCCAGATATCAAGAATTCAAATCCCCAGAAAATGTGAGAAAAGTTTTCATTGATTAAATGCTCAGACATTTAGAGTGTGTTCACACTTGTAGTTCGGTTCATTTGGTCAGGACCAAAAAGGAAAATTATACATTTGGTCTGGTCCACTTAGCGTTCACACTGGCATTTTTGACAGCGAACCTAAAGATACTTAACCTAAAAGCATTGTGTTTTACACTAAAAAAGCATAGTGAGACCTGATTGGTCGAGTTGAATCACGTACATTTTGTGATGGAACTTACCAAACATTCCAAACAAAAGAAAAACATGCAAAGTACCCATTTACTGATCGGTCTGCTCAGCACCGCTTTAAGTCGTCTACACCTTCTGCTAGACTAAGCGTGCACACTAAGCATGAATTTGATTTGATTTTCACCACCTGCAAACTCACAAAGAGCTCATAAAAGCCACTTTACCTCATCGTTGCTCCACATTTGCCTTCTGCTCATTTTGTTTTAGATACACCGCTTGTTCCCTTCATGAAATCATATCGCATAGCATCGCATCTTATAATTCATCCTATTTTTGGTTCATTTAAAAGTGGTCCGTGTTCATATTTCCACACCAGAGTTTATTTGGAAGCAGACCGAGACCCATCTTTTCAGCGGTCTTGGTCTGCTGGTTTTGTGTGCACCAGGGTTCAGATGGCAGCGTTCACACTTAGGTGAACCGCACTTAAAGAGCAATCGCACCAGAGTCAGTTTTAATCAAACTTAACATGACAAGTGTGAACACACTCTTGGTTGACTAAAACATGACTAAACAAAAACAGGACACGGTTGACTAAATATGATAATAACTAAATAATAACTGTTTCACCACCATTGCTCAAAATGTCGCCCCGTGTATCATCACCGTAAGACTAATTTAAAAGACTAGAGACAGATTTACTAAACAGGGCAAATTATCATAAGAATTAGAAGTGCAATTCCATAAAAGTGCAGATGGGAGGGGAAAACTCTGACAATTCGCACATTAATGAACACAGACGGAGCCAGATCATTTCCATAATGACCAATGCAACCTACCAAGAGACATGTTTTAAGACATGTTTTTTGGGCGTCAAATAATGGCGCAAATACCAGTAATTTGATGGGTGCAAAGTTGATAAATCAAATTGCGTGATTCATTTTAATGACATAAATTGAGTCTGAAAGGGAAACTCCTACAAATGCATATTCGATAAGGTCAGGTGCAGAAATAACTGTATCCACAGCTTTTCAGTGGTAAATTTTCACTGAGCGTCTTTAGTATTTTACCGCCAAAAGACAGGTTTGCACTGGCGCAAGCTGTTAGTAAATCTGGTCCTAAGACTAATTTAATAAAAAAGCCTGACAAAATTATCTCTAGGTCAGACAAACAGTTTCATCTCAAACATGCACTAACAGTTAAACAGCTTTATCCATGTGTTTGGCTGCACTGGTGATATTTTCTACTCTCTTTGATGATAATTAAATTCCATTAAGGCGGTGCCTATGCCTAAAGCCTAATGCCGTTAAACATTTAAATAATCTCATAATTTCAGCATAGTCCTAGTCATAGCATATTTCATCAGACAGACAGACACAGTATCGTCACTTACTCTCGAATCTTCTTCTCAGTGCCGTCACTGCCTGGATCATAGACACCTTTGGGAAGATGCTGGATGAGGCCGATCCTTTGAGCAATCCGCACCTGCTCCTCTTCGGTCAGCTGTGTTGCCAGCCGGGCCTGGCTGGGAGTGGGGTGATAGACGGGCACATGGATCTGCTCCTGAAAACACACACATATAACAATAGTGAATATTCATGGTTTTGGTTATTCATGAAATTATTAACCACACCTATGCAACTTAAAATAACACTCACACTCATATATGACTAAATGAATCCGGAATTGACTACACAGGTATATAACGCTCAATACAGTTATGAGTAAGCATCTTCATATTTGAGACATGTGCCACCAATACTCCACCAGGGGGCGATCTCTCCCTTTTTGCATCATTTTGATGTGAGAAGCCCAAATGGGACCATATTGAGTCCAAAGGGTACTTATGAAGAGAGGGAGGTGAACAATAGCTCCCAGTGAGACAGGTGCCTGCTCAGCATTCACTAATGAAAGCTGTTTGGGAGACTGTGAGTATGTTTAAGCTCTGTGTGATACACATTCTGCTAAAAACTGCACATAAGGCTCTATTGTCATTAGAACAAGTACAGCACTGATACAACAAATTTAAATCAAAATATAAACATTTATTTGAATTTCTTAAAGAGCAAAACCTTTTCATACACAGAAAAAAATTTCTTTAACAGCTCTTATAACTTAAATTTAGTGTAGAGACAATAGTTAGTCATTAGATTACACACCCATGATATTTTTTCTTAGCACTGCTCTGATGAATATATTTATCTGTCATACTGCTTATTCAGGGCTACAATTATAAAATATAACATAATAATATATAAAGTATAAATATATAACAATTTATAGAAATTAAAATTATTACATTAAACCAAAAAAATAGAAAATAGAAATGTAAAATATTATATGTATATTCACATATATAATACAAAATAAAATAGAAATTAATAGAATTGTGTATGTACGCACACACACACTTACATATAAATAATTTTAATAAAATACATAAAAATATATAAAATATACAAAAAATAATTATGTACACACATTTAATATCTTACACATATGCACACACATTAAGAAAATATAACAATTAATTTACATACATACATATCGTTTTTTTTAATATAAACAATATAAATATAAAATCAACTTTTAATACAATATGTAAAATATTATATACATACACACATACATCATCTGAAAGATTAATAAATAAGCTTCCATTGCTGTATGGTTGTTAGGATAGGGCAATATTTGGCCAAGATACAACTATTTGAATATCTGGAAGTGTGCAAAAAGAAATCAAAATACTCAGAAAATCGCTGTTAAAGTTGTCCAAATGAAGTTTTTAGCATTGCATATTACTGATCAGAAATTAAGTTTTGATATATTTGCTGTAGGAAATGTACAAAATATCTTAATGGAACACAATCTTTACTTTTTATCATTTTGACCCGTACAATGTATTTTTGGCTTGTGCTACAAATATAACTGTGCTACTTAAGACTGGTTTTGTGGTCCACGTGTGTGTGTGTGTGTGTGTGTGTGTACAGTAAATTATTATCCCTTTTTTATTATTTTCTATATGTTCTGCTAACAAGTTTATGTACCTTTCTTTTCTCAAAAGTTTACATACCCCTGTGCATAATCTGTATTAACGTAACTACATTAGAGCACAATACCATTAAATTACCACTACACCCAAGAGAGGACATTAATATTTCGTTTCAGGTGTCAACAATTGTACCCTAGAGTTCAGATCACCTCTTTAAAATACAATAAATTAGCCTTGTAAATCAGTGTTGATTTGTGAATGGTGGTGTTGATGGTTATTGGACTGGAGGTTTCACACTCAGAAAGCTTGCAGTCTTGGGAACAACAGCAAAAAAAAAAAAAAAAAAAAACAGCACTGCTTTGGCTCAGAACAGCCACACACAGCCAAAGCTCAGATATTGCTCCAAGGATAATCAGACTTGGTAGATATTTATTACTTCCTTACATTATAAACCTCTAACCCACATTCATATACGCAAGCACCACGATAACGATTAATCAGAAGTAGGACGTGTTTCCACACAGGGGAGTAATGCCCATAGGCAGGAGTGAGACACGTTCTGTAAAAACCAGGCCTGAGGACTGGGAGGTGCTGCTGGGAAACGCAACCATGGCGTAGTGCAGTTCTGATTTCAGATCAGATTAAAGGTGAGCTTTGAGATCAGGTTCAGCACTCACTTGAGAATTAGGTCACACAGTGGCCATACAGAATACAATCACATGACAGACACATCAGACAGGTTACACTGCCTACTTGAAAACACACTTATTTGTACTTCGGCAAAAGACTCAACCAAATAAACAGAACATCTGTGAGGCATGTACACAGTCATAATATAGTGATCAGCACTCTGCAATCCAGAAATAAATAAAGGTGTGTGTTTGAATGTGTGCGTTTAGTTGGAAGCAGAAGCGAAACATGATCGTTCTGACAACGACAGTGTCGTCTTCTGACACAGTCTCTGAAACTCTTGTATTTCACATTATGGAAAGCTAACAAAGGCTGAGTCGTTGCCTAGTCAGCAAATGACTTCACAGGCAGAGTTTAGTATGAAGTTACATCTTAAAGGCAATGTGTCATTTTTGTAACACTAGCCTCACCAAACGGAAGAGCAAAAGTAATCAAATTTAATCAAAAGAAATGCAAGATATAAAGTCAGAATTGCGGGATAAAACCTCGCAATTCTGACTTTTTTTTCAAAATTACATGATATAATATTGCAATCGCGAGTTAAAGTTAGAATATAAACGTACAATTCTGATTTTCTCACAATTGCTAGTTTATACTAGCAATTTATAGTTTATATCTTGCAATTCTGACTTTTTTTCTCAGTATTGCATGATACAAACTCGTAATTCTGATGTTTTTCACCCAACAAATCTGACTCACAACAGTGTTCAGTGAACACTATATAGGGCATTACAAAATTAAATGAAAATGTCAAAACAGTAGCCTTGTGGAAAGCTGGAGTGTATATATGCCTAACCTTGTAAATATATCAATAAAACAAACCTTACCATGTTAATATATCAATAAAACACTGACAAGAAAAAGAAAATCATCGCAATCAAGCTGTGAGGTTTACATCTACTGTACACCACCTTCAAACATTTACCAGACAAAGGCATCCTAACTGACAGTATGTGGACATATCATATTTCAAGCATTAAGAGCACAGAGCTGTTAAATTGCTCGTTTGAGAACAAACACAAACAGCATCAGACACTCCAACACCACGAGTGCAAGACTCAATGATTTGATTGGTTCAAAAAAACAGACAGTCCGAAACAAAGAGATGAGGGAAGCGCGAGAAAAAAAAAAAAAGAGAGCTGTGAGCGGGGAATTCTGTTTGGTCTGGTAGGCTTTGGGTGCTAAACAAAGCATGTCGTCCAGTATCCGGCCCTCCCTCATTACTGGAGCAGACAAACTGTCCAGCGGTCCATTTTCTGCTCTCTTTCTCCGACTCGGTTCCAGTAAAAGGCTGAAAGCACCACTCCCTCTCTTGACTCACTGGACGAGACAAAACCATTCAGACCTTCACCTCACTGTATGCTTCTATTGCCTCAAAATCCAAAAAGATAATAACACAGAACTATAAACCAGTAAAACAGCTGTTATTCCTGATAACAGTGTCGTCTACTGACTTCAACTTTATCAGAAATCAAATCATAGTCAAGGCTAATTCAGTGCTTTCACAACAAACCCAGAATGCAAGACATCCGTGCTTTACATTCCTGTATGTGTACCTCACTCCATTAGCCAAAATAAGGCTACAGGGTAGCATGACTCAGCCAGACGCTCAACCGCCCTACACAGTGGACAGAGACTACAGACAGTGAGGAGGAGCTACTTACTTTTAACATTACACTGTAAACAAAATCTGTAGAAATTACAGTATTACTGGCAGCTGGTTGCCAGTAACTTACTGTAGATTTTAATTTATGCTATTTACTGGCAACAGTTTGTTCAAAGTTAATTGAACATTAAACATTAACAAGTCTTTATCTTTACAGAATAAAACTAAAATAACAGCCTCATGCAAAGCATTCTGGGAACCAAAATCTGAAGGAAAAAAACAGAAAAAGGTTGATGAAGGTTTCTGGTTCCCAGAATGCTTTGCAGTAGGTTGTTATTTTATAGTTTTATTCTGTAAAGACAAAGACTTGTTAATGTTTAATGTTCATTTAACTTTGAACAAACTGTTGCCAGTAAATAACATAAATTAAAAATCTACAGTAAGTTACTGGCAACCAGCTGCAGAACTACAGCAATTTTTTTACAGTGTAGCTTCCAAAGCTACTCATAAGCTAACAAAACAAAGCAGCTCACTATACTGAAGATATCTTTGTATACTGTATTTATGCAGTCAGAGTGATATTTATCTGGCACAAAAGCAATTAAGGTCTAAATTATAGTAATTTTTTTTTGGGGGGGGGGGAATGTGATTAATTTCTACAAATATAAATAAATGAATCATTTTAAACTGTTACTGACCCTGGAATTTAGAAAGAAAAATAAAATGTAGTAGGTAAAATATTAATTCCAAGTAAGAGAGTCAGATAATGGTCATGTAACACCAAAAATATGACTGAATTTGATGTTTGAAATATAGATTTAAATTAGAAGAGTGTGAGAAGAGTCAAAATATGTTTTGACATCACAAAAAACAGCTGCATTTGCATTTAAATTATATTTTAAAAACATTTTGTTTAAAATATTCAGGCTGAAATCAAACTTTCAAAGTGTATGCAAACATCTCGACAGTGTTACAGGAACAACAATTTTTTGCCATCAACTTTCTTTTTTTTTTTGGTCTCCAACACACTTTGTCCTACTTTTCTTAGCAGCGAGAGGGCTGAGGAGGTGGCTGCTTATCTGAGCGCAGGAAGGTTAAACAAACAGCTGTTTGAGTGCTACTAAGTCAGCGGTGCAGGAACGGCTTGTACCAGCTCAGCACAAAATCAGGTCTCCATTACCAAACACTAATACATGTGTGTATAAAGGCTCTTAAAGGGATAGTTCACTCAAACATTAAAATTACCACATGGTTTACTTGCCCTTAAGCTATTTTGGGTGTATATGACTTTCTTCATTGAATGAATACAATCAGAATTATATTAAGAAATGTCCTTGCTCTTTAAAGCTTTATAATCGCAGTGAATGGGTGTTGAGATTTTGACGTCCAATAAAATACTTCACACAAAGTACTCCAGGGGTTAATAAAGGCCTTCTGAAGTATCCATATTTAAAATATTATAAACTGTAATCACTCTAATAATGCTGGGTTATTATATTTTTTACACAAATGATTAGATTAGATTTCACCAACACACCGACAAAAGAATGAGAACTATTTCAGTTAAAAGTGATTACAGAGAACAGTTGAATACACTTCCATTTTAAGCCAACAATATAATAATTTTTTAAACCATAGTTGACTTAAATAAAAAAAAATCCAGCATGGTGGGTAAAAACATATAACCCAACCAGCTGGGTCAAAATAACCTAGCATGTGTTTTGTCCAATATTTACCCAGTGCTGGGTTGCCAAATAACCCAAGTTGGGATGTGTTTCCCCAGCATTTTTTCACATGTAGCTTCCGCTAACTGTCATATGCGCATTTACCAGAGAGTGGTATTTTTGCAGATGATGTAGGACATAGGCGAACGAGGAGGAACGCAGAGGAAAGAGCAAGGAGAAAACAAAACATCACGAATTAGAAGCACAAATCAAGGATTATATAAAGAAAAATGTCGAAGTAATTTGACATAAGCCAAAGGGAGACCGTTTTCCCATTGCTGTAAACAAAACTTAGGTTTAGGTCCTACTTCCTCCACTGGAATGCCATTCGCTTGTGAACGCTTGTACAGTTATAGTGAAAGCTAGAGATTACAGTTTATAAAGTTTTAAATATAGATATTTTCCTGACACATATGCATCGGTTCGCTTCAGAAGGCCTTTATTATCCCTCCAAAGCCATGTGGAGCACTTTTTATGATGAATGGGGTTTTTTGGGTTTCAAAATCTCAACCCCCATTCACTGCTATTATAAAGCTTGAAAGAGCCAGAACATTTTTTATATAACTCCGACTGAAAGAATGAAGTCATAAACACCCATGATGTTTGGGGTAGAGGTCGACCGATATATCGTCCGGCCGATATATCGGGCCGATATTTGCCATTTTTTAATATATCGGCATCTGCCGATATCCATGTTTAGTAGCGCCGATTTAAAGTCGGGCACGTCTGCGGGCAGCCCCGTGTTATTGGTGCGGTAAAACGCGCTGCTGTGAAGGACCCCAAGCCAAAACTTTTGTAAGATTCAATAACATTTCTGAGAGATCAAGGTAAGGATTAAATTCTGATATTTCAAAGTCCCAAAATGATTCAATTTCTCATTCATAAAGAGAGTCATTTGCTTTATTCAGGAATGAATCAGCTGTTCAAACGAATCAAATGAATGATATGATTCACTAATTAAATCAGTGTCTTGCCGCCATCTGCTGGCAGGTCCTCTCAGTTACGTATATAAATCATTTAGGCCCAGTTTCCCAGACAGGGTTTAGACTAAACCAGGATTAGACCATAGTTCAATTAGGACATTTAAGTAATTTTTATAAACATGCTTAGAAAAAAACATTACTGGTGTGCATAAAGGCACTGATATATTTTGAAATCAATCAGTGCAATTTTATTTCAGTTGAAACAACTCAGACTTACATTTTAGTCTAGGACTAGGCTTAAGCCTTGTCTGCGAAACCGGGCCTTAAAGTTTAACATTAATCTCAGCTCTTAAACTTTTATGTAAATTATTGACAGTTTTTATATATTTAATACTTGGTCAGTTTGATTTGATTTTGGTTAAATCTTTTATAACTGTGCAGTGCACAAAATCAAGATGGTTCATTGTGTTCATTGTTCATGATGTTAAGTTTAGAAATGATGTACATCCATTAGTGTGACATTTTAGCATGCAAATAAAGGGGAGAACTTCAAGATATCGGCCCTAAAAATCGGCCCAAACAAATCGGCAGCACATATCGGCCATCGGCTGACCCTGACCTCTAAACATCGGCATCGGTTATAGAAAAACCCATATCGGTCGATCTCTAGTTTGGGGGGGTGAGTAAATCAAGGGGTAATTTTTAATTTTTGGGTTTACTATCCCTTTAAGCAGTGTGAGGCAAAAATGACATTGACACACTGTTTAGAGACACAAGTATTCACAACCAATTTTAGCAGTGCCAGACTGAGGGGAATTTGGTTACAGGGAGAACTTTGGTTACAACTACTTGCTTATGCAGTGCACAAGCTAAATGTATTTCTGGTGAGTCCTTTAAAAGGTACAAGAATGATGTGGTTCTTCCTGTGTGTAAATCTTCTTTATAGTGTACTATATGTAACGTAACAAGATTCAAAACACTAAAAGGTTAAATGTTTAGTTTCCAACACTTTGCTCCACAAGCTGCAGGCCTGTTTCTTCACACTTTGCAGAAGTTTATCTCAAATGAATGGTTCATTGTGTAAACTGCATGGATTTCCCCTCATAGAAATCCACACCTTTCTTCAAATCCCTCTTTCATAAGCAATGAGCATATCAGCCAAGCTAAGTGGAGAGAACGCTCTCTTTCTACCCTGCTTTACTCTAGTCATTCTCACCAAGATTTTTGCTTTGAAGAATTACTTCTGATTTTTTAATTGTTTTTACTTCATTGGCATGGCAAGGACCTAAGATGATAACTAAAAGACTGCAGGTTTGAACCCCTAAGAATTTGACCCATCCAACTGACCCTAGTGGAAAGGTTTATGACGTATTACCTAAAAGAGGTACTACAGGGCCAAAAGTGTCCATGTCAGAAGAACCAGTGTATGCAGGTGAAAGCAGACAGGTAAAGTAAGGGTAAGGATTGAGTACTTCCACTTTGAATGAGCAGTCTGGCTACTAGGTAAGGTGAGACCTCAAAGTCAGAGAACAGAGAAAGCAGACTGATAAATCAACTACAGCATGAAGTAAACAGAAAAGCGAAATGAGAAAAGAATCGATTGATGAGCAAAGAGGTGAGGAAGCCACAACACTTTTTGTAAGGCCAAAGGGAACCTCCATTATTTTTAATGTTGGCACCTACATGCGCTTATCTCACCACGTCCAGCCTCACGCGTGAGTCAGCAAATGCTGTCAGCTGCTGCCCAGGAAGACCTCATATTACACTACTGTCTGTCTTCTCATCAATACCCCCCAAGTTCATTTCCCATTTCAATTAGATGCACTATACAGCATCAAAACACTAATGCATTTTGGATTTACTGCATAAACTGTATTTACTGTTCAGTCACGCAGATCGGAGTGGAAGGGATCCGGCTGTTGTTCTGAAATAGACTCGTTCTGTTTAGTCTCCATCTGAGACACAGGGTGTGAATCTAGGCTAACTCTACTGAGCTCCTTACACAATGGTGCTAATGCTTCTTAACACAGCAGCTAAAGAAAGCCAGGAACCATGAGAGCTTTGATAAGACATCAACTGCGACAGAAAACCTAAAAGTGAAATGTTTAGAGAACAGATAAGTAAATATACTTGACTGTTAAAACGCTCAGTCAGTAAGACTGGGGTCAGTAAGAATTTTTTTTTCTTTTATTCTGCAAAGATGAATTCATTTACTAAAATGAAAGTAGACATTTATAATGTTACAAATAAAATCTGTTTCCGATAAAAGCTGTTCTTTGTACTCAAAGAATAAAATAAGTAAATTAATCCAAAAAAATAAAACGCTGTTTTCAACATAATAGTAATAAAAGTTTCTTATTAGAACAATTTCAGAAAAAATATTGGTATGCATTTCACTTCTTGCGAAAATTTCCCACAGGTGCTTTCGTCATTTTTCGTCATTTTTTCTGACATACGATGGGTTCAACATTACTTTTTGCACCATGCAAAATTAAAGTATGATATTCTAAAATTTGCATAACATTTTCAAATCAACTTTTAACTCAAATTGCAATGCTCTTCATATAATCTGTGGATTTTCCCCCTGCATTTTCAGACTGCAAATTGCAAATCTGAACTACTGTAGAAGCTAAAAAAATCCATTGAGCCTAGCTACATGCACACATACTTATCTTATTCTGCACACAGTTAATGTGACATGCAATGAGAGAAACCTTAAAGGGATACCAGATCCAAAAATTAAAGTTCTGTCATTATTTACTTACGCTTATATCATTCTAAACTCTAAACCTTCTTTTCATTCTTCTGTAAGAAGTCATTTTGAAATGTGTTATTGTTTTTGTCCATACAATGAAAGTCAATGGGGTCCAAGGCTGTAATTGTACGGACAAAAATGGTATCGATATTATTCAACATTAATTAATTTGTGTTTCACAGAAAAAAAAAAAAGAGTCTGTGTATGTTGTGTAAATGACATGAGCGTGAATAAAACCTAATTTTCTTTTTTGGGTGAACTATCCTTTTAACAGAGGACAACTTGGAATAGCGGCAAAGCAGTGTTAATTTCATTAATATTTTTTGTCAACAACATTTTTCTATTTCTAAAATCTATTGACATTTTCGCCAACGAATAAAAAGACAAAAATGTTAGGGAAGGACGATTTGGGAAGATGAAACTGAGAAATACACACAAAATAATGTTGAATGTCTGTTTTGATGAGTATTTATGTAAAGACACTGAATCTGAGCATTCGGTTTTAAAGGGACAGCAGCCTAGTTTAGTTGCTATTTTCTGTGGCATTTACGTTAATCAAGCAATCAAAGACAGAAAATCACTCACTGCTCTTGACTAAATCACCTTAGTAGCACTAATAAAGATGAATCTAAATTTTATTTATAGAAGTACATACAACTGCTTGAAAGAATGAAGAATGCGGTAAACAAGCTGTTATAAAGAATGCATAATTAGCCTATATAACTACTGACATTTCAATGCAAATAAGACCATGTTCTTGTTTCTTTATGAGAACAGCAGTTAAATATGTTGAATATCATGATAAAACCTTAATATTAAACCTATATAATGAGTTTGGTAATTTTAGAGAAATGCTTAATAAACGCATTACACTGTAATTAAACCTATTAGATTTTAGCCGACTAAATCCACTGAAGATTTAAATCAACTAAAAATTATGATATTTACTTGACTAAAACTAGAACAATTCAGATGGCTAAAATATGACTAAAGCTAAGGAATTTTAGTCATAAGACTATGACTAAGACTAAATCAAAGTACTTGAAGCATGTTTTTGAAGGCCTCTGAAGGAGGCAATTTACAACCATCTATGACTGAATTTTAAAGATCCCTTTATAACTTAAAAAAAATAAGCCGGACAGTTTTCGTACATATTTGAGAGCACAGACAGCCCCTTCTAGCTCCCTGCCTGAGACTCTGGGGGAAAAAACGTCAGGCATTCTTGGCAAGCGACACAAGAATGTGCTGAGATTGGGAATGATTTGGGTTCTCAAGGGGGCTGTGCATTTTTTTCATCCACTGCGTGGTTCAAACAGACCTCCTGTCTGTCCAGCATTCCGACAATAGGCTGAAGCGTGCCATCGGAATATTGCACAGAGCAGCAGTGCCGTTAACAAACGCCGGGTGAATTCAGCACGGTGCTGTCTTCTTCTGCTCTTTTTTTTTTACACCCTTGTCTGATCGTGCACCCCAGAGACTCAATAACTTCACAAAACAGAAAGCTGAGCACGGTTTTTGCTGGCGTTCAGCAGAAAGGTGCCTCCTCTTGAAAGATGCGGCCTAGTAATACAAGAAAGAGGGCGTTTATGCTATAATGAAATTCTGTTTGCATTTCAACTCTTGAGCTGTAAGAAGTGAGAGATTTGCTTCAAAAACTGTGCTATATCTTCCCATTTAGCATTTGTGACTCTGGACCACAAAACCCTTCATAAGGGTCCATTTTTTACAACTGAGATTTATATATCATCTGAAAGCTGAATAAATATGCTTTCTATTGATGTATGGTTTGTTAGGATAAAATCTGGAATCTGAAACATTAAGAAAATAACCTTAAAGTTATCCTAATGAAGTTTTTAGCAATGCATATTATTAACCAAACATTAATTTTTGATATATTAGCAGTAGTAGACTCACAAAGTATCTTCATGGAACATCTTCACTTAATTTACTAAATGATTTTTGGCCTAAATCAATCATTTTGACCCATACAAATATACCTTTGCTACTTGACTGATTTTGTGGTCCATGGTCACATTTAATTATTAATTGTGTGGACTGCAAATAAACAAAACACAGTTCGCTGGAAAATTACACAAAAACAGGTCCTCTTCTGCGATCATGACACATTAACACTACCTAGAAATGTTTCAACAACACGCCTCTATAAGCTATTTTATAAACTGTAGTTCTCTGAGTCTCCTAGCCCATCAGAACATTCAGACTGTTTCGAGACTATGTGGAGGAGGAAGTAGCAGAACGTTGTTAGTACAGCTGATAAGCGCAAAGAGTACAGCACAAAACGTCCCACTTCTACCTTCATTGGCTGGTTGCTTCCAATCTGTGCCAATTAGCAACTAGATTATCCAGCCAAAATTGAAACCAAGAGCAGAGAGAATGTTCTAAACTTCTCATGAGGCGGTTACGTCACAGTACTTACTGCATGATTATTTGAGATGCATGTGATTACCTATCATTTGCAACCTGAAGCGTCGATGGTGGTTTGCTAATGGGGAAGCACAGTTTGCTGGTGTCTTTTCGTAAAGTGAATAAGATCAATACACAACTAAGAGGATGTAGCAGCTTCCACAGCAAACACAACAGAGGCTGAACTTCCTTTCAGTTCACAGTATAAAAAATGGTTTGCTTAATGCGCACAGATGATCATCTGTTTAAATGTGTTTTGTTTCGCCCTACACAAAGACATCCATCCCATCAAACCCAACTCCCATGGAAGAGTTACAACATGCTGACATGAGATGAATGCCTTCCTTTTAAACAAATATGCAAGATGACATCATTTTAAACACGATCTCATGACTAATTCCACATGTCCATAAAAAAAAAATGGGAAAATCCCCTAGTGAGACTCTTAAGACAATGTTGGAAACCTTATGAAAGTTTGCAGAGACTCCAAGCCCCTTGGTTGCCCTAGTACAGTGATTCCCAACCAGGAGTATGTGTGCAACAGGGGTACATGGCAAGATTTCAATTAGAGCAGTTATAAAACTGCCAATAGACTAAAACAAACATGACTCTTCTCTTTTGTTCTTTTCAGGAAAGAAAACGCAATAATACGTCCAAGTTTTATAAACACCAAACAGGACAAAGAGGGCTGGCAGAATAACATCATGACGTCACAATTGCAAACAAAGCGCGTCACAATCAGAATTGTTACTTTGTCGCAATAAACCTGGTGCTGGTGAACCAACACGCCACGGAGGCGGCAGTAAAAATGAAATAGCAGGCTGTCCATCTGTCTGGACGGCCTGGCGTGAATTGTAGGCCAAGTTTATGTCGAACAAAGAGGATTTAGTATGGCACACTGTCTAGGGCGAAATTAAACAGATGGAGCTCCTGCGGGAGCCTGGTGCCACTGATAATGTTTTCGTTTATTAGTATGGATTCGTTTTTGAAGGATTATTATTGTAGCAATGTGAATGTTTACATTAAAAGCAGGAGCGTGGACTCGAGGCACAGTATTTTAGTCAAATGAAAACTTTCTTTGTTTATTTTATAACGTTAGATTTTATTGTCTTTACGTACCTGATATGGAGGTGGCGGTTCCTGATCCGGATCGTTGGCGTCGCCGAAACTGGCCCTGTCTGACTGTGATTCGTGGAGCAAGGAGATATCATCCGAAGTGGGAGATTTCAGACAATTCCCCATCTCCTTTCCAAACTCCTTGTTGTCTAAATGTTGAAATCTCTTCTATCCTCCTCCTTTCTGCCCTTAATCACTCCAACCAGACTACCGCCCTTTTAAACAGGATGACTAAAAGCTCTATCATTCATTTAAAAGGATCCGATGATCATCACGAGAGATCCTGACGGAGAAAAACAAACCATTGTCGACACACAAAGAACCCTGGCAAAAAGTGTCAGACACGGATATGAAACGATGTTTTTGTAAACACACCGTATCTAAACCTGTCAAGTACGACTATTTGTGCTATCGCCGTGTTATGTAGTGTTGTCCTTTTTTCCTGGCCTCAATAGTAAACACTGGTTAGCCTTCAATGGGTAATTTCTACAATATCAAATAAGCGCTGTCTTTCAATGGCGACTCAGGCAATGTTGCCTTTCAGGCAGTCATTCTAAGTCCCGCCTACGTGCTGTATGGACCAATCAGCGGACGTCTTCTTTGGTAAGTTCGTTATTAGTGGCTATTCGTCACCCAATCAGATTGCCGATTTGCAACACCAACAACAGGGGGTTTAAAGCCTGTAAACTTGACCGCATTAGGCCGATTTAAAGGCATAGTTCGCTTGGTATTGAAACTTGTAATTATTTAACTAATATTGTTGCGAAAACGCACGATGCCTTTTTCATGGAACAATAAAGGCAGAATTAGGCAGAATGACAGTAACCAGTGACTGTTCACTTTTATAACAGGTAATATGATGTGATGAAAATGAATGACGACTTTAATTTTAGTTCAAGTTTTATTTATTTTTTTATGTATGTTTTTGTTTTTGAAATGTTTCTATTTAGCTATATATTTTTCAGGTTTTATTTTAACTTAAATATTTTATAGATGGTTTGCACTTACCTCACGTTTTTTTTTTTTTTTTCGTTACCTGGATGCGTGGCCATATTGGAGATACTTGTATGTAAACAATAGCATGGATTGCACTGTTAATGTACTACTGAATATGTCCTTCTGCTAATTTATGCTGTCTAAACCACAGGAGCAAAAATGTGTGGAAGCTGCAATATATAGAGAAGGACTTTCTTCTCTTTTAAGATTAAGATTTTAGCCTAATATTTCACCTACCTCACTGGAAATGGTAAGAATAAGCTCGAATGTTGTCAAGATTCTTGCCCTGGAAATCCTGGTTTAGTTTAGCCAATCACAAACACCCTCTTTCCTCAGACAGTCTTTTGCACTCTTCTCCTTGATTTGTTACAACATTTGGCAGTGTATAGTACTCCAAATGTTTGACCCGGTCCAACCGATTAGTACAGCCCAAAACATGATAATAACTGACCATTTCCAGCAGCAATAATCATCATAATTTGCGAGTTCTGTTCAGTTCAGTAGCATTGTTTACATTCAGTACCGCCAATATCGTGAAAACACTCTATTTCAGTTTGTTGCCAACACACTTTTTTAAGTATTTCAGACAATATTTATGTTTTATTCTATGTAATATCATATAATATCAGTTTCATGTCAGCTTTATTTAAATTAGCGAAAACCATTTTTAAAAGTTGTGGTTTACTTACAGTAACAGTGCTAAAGAGTATTACAGATACAGTGTATCAAGGATGTTTTTTTAATTGATTAATGTGCCAGACTAGTTTTATTTTTCAAATCTATTTTTAAATCACCCTTTTATGTTTATAAACATAAAATGGTGATTTAAACATGTTTTGCAGATATGAATATTCAGAAATAAACCAAAACAAAAGGAGAAGCTCAGCAGAATGAATGTAGAATGACAGCCTCATTTACCTTCATCTTATTTCCATACAATGAAAGTGAATAGCAACCGAGACTGTTATTCTGCTAGTGCTAAACATCCCCTTTTATTTTCCATGGAAGAAAATCAATGATGAGAGAATGTCATTTTTGGGTGGACTATCTCTTTAAGAAGCCAGGACCCTTAAAACAAACAAGGAAAGCAAAAGAGGTGTGTTTTGGAATGCTATCATATCATTTAATTTTAAATTAGAAAATGTAGGTTCAGTATTTACAGGAATGTGTTTACACAGTAGCCATGCACCATATACAGGATTTGCTGACCTCTATAGCCCAAAGCCTGTAAAATCAATCTCAATCAGGAAGAATTTCAATGAGGGAGAAACCAAAGCCATTACAATGAAAAACCCACATATTGTTCGTTTTCAAACATTTTGTTTTTGCCACATTTGAAACACAGCATGTTACAATTTTGAATGTTTTTGCTCAATGTAAATTTGACTTTGATAGAACTGGATTTCATAAAACAGGCACTATACAGATTACACTGCAGAAGAACTAAAATCCATGGATATTTTTCAACTAAAAGTCTCACAAGCCTTAAGATGCAGGACTGTCTGATTAAAACTACATATGTTGTTTGAACTCCACACTACAGGGAAAAGCTCCATGAAGTAGCATTCATATATTGAACAAAGTGCAATCCTCTGTTCTGAACCAGCTCAAATTTTCTTTCTCTTCATTGTGTAAGGCTGTAGTGCTTGTTAATGCATCCCTCACGTTGGCTGGAGCTGGCATGCCAGCCTGTCCTGCATGTATCTAAAAGACTTGTTTGTTTGAGCTCAAGTACGATCTGGACCAGGTCCACATGAAGGGGACTGCCTTTCTAAAAGACACATTCAGCTGCCCACTTAAAACGGGACAATTTTGAAAGGCGCCATAATGGAGAATAAATACTAAAAAGAAACTAAACCCACAAAACTTCCAGTTTACATTCTGATAGTCCTAATTTGCTGTTATGAAGATGCTTGTTTAACACATTGCTAAATTAAATATATGTACACAGAAACACAAAGACAATGTTAAATGATAAAAATTAAGCTTAGGACAGGAGCCCTGTCCATGAGATTTGACCACAGTACTCACTAACCATGATATCAAAACTTGCGTTCATCATATTACCTCTGGACAATAGGCTTATTTTATAACCTATTTATACTCCAAAGATTAAAGTAAACTAATATTTGTGCACATGTGCTTTAAATCCAAATTAAACAGTTAGCCGTAAGGCACAGCCACGTCTAGGCTACTGAACTGACCAAAAGTGGAGAGCATTACCAAAAAGAGCTTCGAAAGCAGCCAAAATGATTGACAGATGGCCTTACTTTTGTTCTGAATGACAATGTTCTTAGCCTGAAGTACCAGTATAATATTAGTATTCATAATGTTACATTTACAATATTCTAATAGCACTATGTTTGTTATTTATATGTCATCATAACAGCATGATGACGCTTCTGTGTCTTGAGCGAACTGCACTGCACTTCATGTAACATTATTCATGCAGCTGTTGTCCATGTACTGTATAATCTCTGTGTGCGTCATTCGATGAAGATGATTTGTCACTATTAGCTCAGTTCGGGTCTGATCGGTCATGTGCTCCTTTAGTCCTCCTCTTGGCATATGGCAACCCATGTCAAGCCTGATCTTGGCTTGCTGTGACCCCAGCGGTGACCCCAAGCGTTAAGGGCTGGAGGGTGAGCAGTGGTCTCCGTTCACAGCTGTGCCGCGTGCCTTATGTAGTGCTGCCTGGATCCGGAAGTGTGTCCGTGATTCCATGGAGTAGTTTTTGTAATTTTGCCTGGCAAAGAAATTACAGTGTTTAAAATAAGGCAATGCGTGAGTATATCATGTATCAAACAAGATAAAGGTATAACATACACGTCAGATCAAACACTGAGTGTTTCCGGGTGAAATATGTGACTGTTGTTAGAAGCAAATTGATTTATTTGTCTTCAGAAGGCTTTTGTCTTTCAAACGCATTAAAATGCACAAATTCACAAACATTTTTTCTCATTTGATCCTCGTTCTCCTAATATATTTACTTGAAGTACCCCTGAGATTTTAAAATAAATACTTTAATAATTAAATAATAATTTAATAATAAGTATCACATTTGCATGTTCATGGTTCTCTGACGTTGGTTATGTTACATGACATGATCGATTTTATAATTACTTGTTTTAATTTAACATAATATTAATTATTCACTTTTCATTCAACTCATAAACCCCCTACAGTTCATTCACAATCCCCAGTTTGGGAAACCTTGATGTAACATAATGTTTAATGGACTTTATGTTGTTAATAACAATGAATGGAATATATTTTCTTAATATTTGTATTTTTAGATCAATATGTTACCAGATTATACTATTTAAATCAATGCAATAAATGACATACAGATGAGAGTTTACAAACACCTTGCAGAATCTGCAAAATGTTAATTATTTTACCAAAATAAGAGGGATCATACAAAATGCATGTTATTTTTTTATTTATTACTGACCTAAATAAGATATTTCACATAAAAGATGTTTACATATAGTTCACTAGAGAATTTTTTTTTGAATTTATAAAAAGGACCCTGTTCAAAAGTTTACATACACTTGATTCTTAATACTGTGCTGTTACCAGAATGATACACAGCTGTGTTTTTTTTTTTTTTTTTTGCGATAGCTGTTTATGAGTCCCTTGTTTGCCCTGAACAATTAAACTGCCCGCTGTTCATCAGAAAAGCAGAAAAATCCTTCAGGTCCCACAAATTCTTTGGTTGTCAGCATCTTTGTGTATTTAAACCGTTTCCAACATTGACTGTATGATTTTGAGATCCATCTTTTCACACTGAGGACAACTGAGGGACTCATATGCAAATATTACAGAAGGTTCACTGATGCTCCACAAGAAAAAATGTGCATTAAGTGTCAGGGGGTGAAAACTTTTTGAATTTAAAGATCAGGTTAAATTTAACCTATTTTGTCTTCTAGGAAACATGTAAGTGTCTTTTGTAGCTTCTGAAGGGCAGCACTAAATGAAAAAAAGAAGATTTTTAGGCAAAATAAGAAAAATGTACACCTCTTCATTCTGTTCAAAAGTTTTCACCCCCAGCTCTTAATGCATCGTGTTTCCTTCTGGAGCATCAGTGAGCGTTTGAACCTTCTGTAACAGTTGCATATGAGTCCCTCAGTTGTCCTCAGTGTGAAAATATGGATCTCAAAATCATACAGTCATTGTTGGAAAGGGTTCAAATACACAACAATGCTGAAAAACCAAAAAATATTTGTGGGACCTGAAGGATTTTTTGAAGAACTCATGAACAACTATGACTAAACACAGCTGTGGATCGTTCATGCAACAAGACAGTATTAAAAATCATATGTGTATGTAAACTTTTGAACAGGGTAATTTTGATAAATTCAACTATTATTTTCTATTGTAGAATTATTTAAACAGAAATATCTTATTCAGATCAGTACTAAATAAAAAAATAGCATGCATTTTGTATCATCCCTCTTATTTTGGTAAAATAACAAACATTTTGCAGATTCTGCAAGGTGTATGTAAACTTTTGACCTCAACTGTAGGTCAAAGGTAATCTTAAAGTAGTCTGATTATATTACCTAAAATGTGTGATGTAATGGTTTTATCATGTAATTTGAAATCAGTAAGAGATTACAATCTGCCCAGCTCTGTCCACACATTATGGACATTGCTATCTTAAGAGGTAAAAACAATTACTGTCAGGATTGAACTTACTTTGCTGTCTCCAGAAGTTTAATGGCCTCGTCTATTCTGCCGTTCTCCAAACACAGTAAACCGTGTTCCAGAAGAGCATTGGGCACCAGGTAGTGGTCATATTTAATCTGACTCTCACTGTACAAGTACAAACACAAACAGACAGGAAGAGTATGTTTAAAACATTTTCTATATTTTCTGTGACATGCTGGAGATTAAACCTTTTAACATTTCTTATTCTACGCAGTCAAATCTCAGAAACACTTCATTTTATGAGTGAGACTCTTTCCGCTTCTGTAGAGTCAGTACCAGAAAATAGGCCATGTCTGCTTAAGTCTTCACAAGAAAAACCACAAACACTTCTATTTATATTAGTGTGATTTGCTGTACAGCAAAAGAGCAAGACTGACTTGCAGAGGACGAGGGTGAAGTAATGTTCAGCTTCTTCCTTGAAACCCAAGTGTTTGAGACAGAGCCCCTTAAGCAGACTAACCACACACTGGTCATCTGTGGTGAACTCGGTCCCTGAGGGCAAACACACAGAGACATTTATATTACTGAAAAAAGCTAAATGTGATACAGAGAGTGTCTGTGTTGATTTTTTTTTCAGTCAAACACACAGTTACATTGTTACTTTTTGCTCCTATAGTCACTATCAATCATTACAAAATATAATTTGGAAAGACATGACTAAATAAATAGTACTGCATTGCTTAGAGGGAAATTTTACTTGGTTGGTGCTCAAGCGTCTGCTGGGCCTCATTCAGTGTCTTCAGCATGCCCTCTGTCAGGTCCTTGTGCTTCCCAATCACAGTGTAGCCATTCCAGATATACATCATCTCCTGTTGTTACAAACGTGTCACAATGAGTACGAATTTAAGACTGTGTCTTCTCCAGGTGTTTCCCTTTATTTATTTTGCAGTGGGATTACACAAATCAGGATGCTCCAATTCCTTACTCTTTGTTAATTAAATGGCCATTTACACAGGACGTCTTCTAGCAGTTAAAAATAGCTAAACGGAACACAATGGAATACAACAGGAAGCACATTTATAGATGCAGTTGACTACTGCCAATGTATATTATCAGACATGACACATCTGAATGCTCTCAAAATGCAGTGAGACACAACATGACAGCCAAAGATGTAAGAACATATCCTGTGTGAACCACGCAAATAAGACGCTTGCAGTATCAAATAAATACTAAAAAAAAACTGACCAGTGGAGGTGCAGGAAGAGGAATGGCATTATCTGTATTATAGCGTCGAGCTTTTCTGATGGCAAACTTCTCTGTGGGCAATGACTTCCCAGCTATTTTCTGCTTCAGACTGGGAACTTGCCTGAAAAGTGCAAAACAAATCATAGTTTGTATTAATACAGTAAAGTCCATATAATGTCCATTTTATGTTTGCAAGAGGGTGGGTTACATTAGAGGTTCAAATATGAGATTTATGTGACCTTGCTCACAAAACCAGTGATAAGGGTCGATTTTTTTTTTTTAAATTGAGATTTAATCATCATCTGAAGCTGAATAAATAAGCTTTCCATTGATGTATGGTTTGTTAGGAAAGGACAATATTTGGCCGAGATACAACTATTTGAAAATCTGGAATCTGAGGGTGCAAAAAAATCTAAATATTGAGAAAATCTCCTTTAAAGTTGTCCAAATTAAGTTCTTAGCAATGCATATTACTAATCAAAAATTACGTTTTGATATATTTACGGTAGGAAACTCACAAAATATGTTGATAGAACATGATCTTTTACTTAATATCCTAATTATTTTTGGCATAAAAGAAAAATCGATTATTTTAACTCATACAATGTATTGTTGGCTATTGCTACAAATATACCCATGCTACTTTTTGTGGTTTTGTAGTCCAGGGTCACATATTAGGTCATTTGCAATGCTTGCTTGAACTGAATGGCTGAATGGCTGTATATAATAAAGGACTTTTTCTTGATCTGATCCAATTTATAGATTTATATTTAATCATATGATTACATCCTCTTGTGAACAAACATGAACACACTCATGCACATCATTCCCTTGCCATTACCTAAACAAAGCCACCTCGTTCTCCCCGAACGGCTGGCATTCCTCACGACTCAGCATGCTGAGGTAAGCAGCTTTCATATACGCATATGTGGCCTAAAAAAGAGTGTGTGTGAGAAAAAAAAGAGAGAGAGATGAGTTCCGAACTGCACAGTAAACACAAACAACATCCCAGCGGGAGATTAATTGTCCTCAGCCTCAATTCATGTTATATCAGCAGGCCTTCTAAACCCAGAGAAAAATCTTCAATTTTATTAAAAAGTGAATTTATTATACTGTATACACTACCGTTCAAAAGTTTGAGATATGTAAAATATTTAATGTTTTTTTAAATAGGTTTTTTGTTCATCAAGTCTGCGTTTATTTAATCAAAAACACAGGAAAAAAATATTGTGAAATATTATTGCAATTTAAAATAGTGATTTTCTATTATTATATATTTAAAATCATTCGCTAATTCAGATGTGATTATTTAATCCATTCAGTCCTAAATGGCACCTTCCCGTTTTACATACAGATCAAGCAACTCTTCAGTGCACTAGTCGACTGTGTATTTTAGGGTTTCACCTTTGACCAGGCATTCTCTTTGCTAAGCAGGTCTGCGTAGAAGTAGGCCATCTTCCAGTGCCTTTTATAGGTGAAACACCACATCAGTTCCCAGTAACACATGTGATGGAACTGCTTCCAGTTCTGCTGAGCTTCACAGCACTCCTCGAAACGCTTGATAGCCTACAGAACAAGAACATGCACATGAATACAAGCACTCATGCAGTTAAACATAAATATACAGTGGTGGCCAGAATTATTAGAACACTAGTATTTTCACCAGCTAAAAATGATTTTAAGTCAGTTATTTCTATCTTTTGCTGTAGTGTGTCAGTAGAAAATATCAGTTTACATTTCCAAACATTCATTTTGCCAATAATTGTAATATTCTGGAATGACATGAAGAGACAGACTAAATCCAGAAGAACTGTGGCAACGTCTCCAGGATGCTTCAAGAGACCTACCTGCAAAGCTACTTGAAAAACTATGCGCAAGTGGCACCTAGGGCAAAAGCTGCTTTGAACACAATGGATGGTCACCACAGTGGTTGATTTAATTTAGTTAATAGAAGTTACCTGATGAAGAAAATCTATTTATGACATTACTTTTGACAGCATCCTCATTTGACAGCATTTTTACACAAGTGCCTAAAACGTTGCCACAGTTTTCTGGATTTAGTCTGTCTCAGTTCTGTTTTATGTCATTCCAGACAGAATGGATGCAGATGAGATCAGATCTCTGTGTGGAGAACTGGTTGTTGTCAGACTCCTTGTGCAAACAAAAATCTCACTGGATTATTACAATTAATAGCAATATAAATGTTTCGAAACGTAAACTGATATTTCCTACTGACACACTACTGCAAAAGATAGAAATAACTGACTTAAAACCATTTTAGCTGCTGAAAACACTAGTGTTCTAATACTTTTGGCACGGCCATTTGTAAATTTACCGTGCAAGGCTTCTGTAATCTGCTTCCAGCTATTATTAGCTGTACAAAACAGTTCATTTTGCATAATACTGTGTTTTATCATGATATTTTAATGTATTATCTTAATTATGAACACACTGGTTTATAGTGCAAAAAGATTCACCATTTACTGCAGTTTGTTATTCTTCTCGTTATTTCCCTACAGAACTGGAGGTCTCGCACATTCACAGAAAAAGACTTACATCCACGTTAAAAAATAAGGTGGATAAATAAGAATCTAAACAAAAAAAAAACTCTTTTTATGCAATAGATAAGAATAACTATCACTTACAGCATCCAGATTTCCTTTAATTTCCTCTATTCGACCAGCGAAGAACAGGAAAATAGATCCCTGACAGGAACACAGCAGTTGTCAAAAATAAAATTAATACTCTGCTATGTAATAACAGTGATTGCTGCAGAGTATTTTGGGATTTTTCACTGGAAACTTTGTTGCATTTGAAAATGGTGGTTTAGTACCTTCGGATACTTTTTCAGATAAGGCTGTAACAGTTTTTCTGCATCTTGCACATCTCCCTCTCCAGTGCCTAAAGGACACACACATACACGCAATGAGATACCAAATAACACAGTGTTACTTTTGATGTGCTACGTATGAATTGAAAATGCAATTCAGAAGCAATTTCCCTTTACCCAGAATGAAGCTCATGAAGGTGTGATAGCAAAGCAGCAACATGTTACACAGGAAAGACCTAAATGTGTGCTCTGCGGAGCCTTCCTGGAGCTGCTGAAGACCAAACTCCTAAAACACACACATACATACACAATGTAAGTTGTAGAATAATGTAACTGTATCAAATGTGCTTAGAGGAATAGTTACCTCAAAAAACCCTCAGGCCATTCAAGATATAAATGAGTTTAGCATTACATCACTTGCTTACCAATTAGTGAATGGGCATCAGCTGTCTGGACTCTCATTATGACAGCACCCATTTACTAAAATAGATCCATAAATTTCTCAAATGGCCTTAGGTTAAATACATTTTCAGCAAATTTTAATTTTTGGGTGAACGATTTTGTTACGACAGACACAACACAGGAAATCATTCACACTTCTGCACTTCGCTACATTCAAACAACTATAAAAAAAAAACATCGGCATGCACCTTGACACAGTTTATTGCTAAGACAGACAGAAAGAAAACAGAGCCAAGCTCAGATTAAATTTCATTAGTACACGCCAAACGTGAGAAGAGCCAAACTAAGCTTAGTACTACACAATACTCACTTTGTTACCAGAGAAGCCCACAAATTCCAACAACCTGAGAGTCCGTGTTGGCAACAACGACAGCATCTGGGAGAAACACAGGTGAGGGGTCGAGAAAACAGACTTGTCCCTAAGCAAACTCTATGCTGGGATTTATAAATGTTCATGGTTTGATTTAAGAGGGAACACTAGAAGGTAATTTAAGGCTAAGACACAAATAACATATGACATAATGCACTCACCAGGTTAAAGGCCCCGACCCCTAGCTTAACGCCTCCTTCAAAATGACAATGATTGTCACTGTGAACATAACTTGAGGACTTCAAGACTGTATGTAGCTCCCTTGGAATTAACACAAACACATATATGAATAAACATACAGATATACTCATACAAAACCATATACAGATAGATAGATAGATAGATAGATAGATAGATAAATGTTTACGCTACCAGTCAAAAGTTTTTAAAAGATTTTTAATGTTTTTAAAGATTTCTCTTCTGCTCACCCAGCCTTCATTTATTTGATCAAAGTACTAAATTTTACTGTAAAACAGTAAAATTTTGAAATATTTTGACCATTTAAAATAAGTTTCCTATTTGAATATGTTTTAAAATGTAATTTATTCCTGTAATCAAAGCTACATTTTCAGCATTATTACTCCAGTATTCAGTGTCACATGATCTTTCAGAAATCATTTTAATATGCTGATTTGCTGTTCAAGAAACATTTGTTATTATTATTATTATTATCAATATTTAAAACAGTAGAGTACATTTTTTTAGGATTCTTCAATGAATAGAAAGATTCAAAGCTCAGCATATATCTGAAATAAAAGTTTTTTTTTGTAATTTTTATACACTATACTATTGTATACCAGCTTGGAGTCAGAAATTATGTAAATTAATACTTTTATTTAGCATGGATGCTTTAAATTGATCAAGAATGATCATTAAGAAATGTATAAGGTTACAAAAGATTTATATTTCAGATAAAGTGTGTGCTTCTGAGCTTTCTATTCATCAAAGAAACCTGAAAAAAAAAATCTACTCAGCTGTTTTCAACATAACAATAATAATGATACATGTTTTAAACAGCAAATCAGCATATTGGCATGATTTTCTGAAGGATCATGTGACACAGAGTAATGATGCTAAAAATTCAGCTTTGAAATCGCAGGAATAAATTACATTTTAAAATATATTCAAATAGGAAACTGATATTTTAAATAGTAAAAATATTTCAAAATTGTACTGTTTTCGCTGTACTTTGGAACAAATAAATGCACGATTGGTGAGCAGGAGACTTCTTGAAAAAAAAAAACATTAAAAATCTTTGACTGGTAGTGTAGATAGATATATGGATATAGATATAAATATAGATATATTTAGTTAACAATAACAACACTGCAGCAGGTCTTACTTGTATATTTGATAGCTGTTTCTCACTTTCATTCCTCCCTTTATGAAGCTCATCATATTTTCATCCTGAAAGAAACAGTAAATAAAGCTTAAATAAGCAACTCAACTTTATCCACAATAATATATTTGACTAACAAACATCGTAAAAGGGAAAACTAGATTTAATATCAGCATTAAAAGAGAATGCACCACTGGGACAGACCTGCAGGAAAGTGAGTGCTGCCCTCTGGAGGAGGCATTCGGCATAGCACACTTCAGCATGAAGCTCCTCTGAGGAGGAAACAACCGTAATTACGCTTTCAGAGTATCTCCGCATGATGGGAGTATGTCACACGGCCTTTTCAAAAAACACCCACATGATATAATCACCATGGGTTGAGGAAGTGATTGCATAAACGTATCGTTACAAGAAGAAGCCTGTGATAAGCTATTTTAAACGATCTCAACTTATTTGCATGATAGAATTTTTTACTGGCACATCCTTATAAATCATTTATTAAAACGTGTATACAGGCACCCACCTTCTGTAAAGTTTTTGCTGTTGAAGCTTGACTTTTTACGATATCTGTAAAGACAAACACAGCCTTATCACTATCAGTCCTGTCCTAAAACAACACAATGATCCATCAGTAGTGGTTACTAGGTAACACGCTTAAGTTGGCACAGTTGGCTGAGGTCAGCCTTATGTTCTCTGTTACCGTCCTAGTGTGTGAAAGCTGGTAGACAAACTTGCACTCGATCCAAAAGTAAAAAAGCACGGTTTGATTCACTGTATCCCTAAGGCCATATAAATAGAGCAGTTGGATCTGAAGAGGACACAATGGCTGTCTGGTTTCTGTCTGAGAAAACCGACTCCCCTCTGAGGGACAAACATGAATAATTCTGAGTACGTTTGGCTTCAATTAAAGTTAGATACAAGACATGCAGATGAATGCCGGGGGGCTAAGATAAGTAGGCCATGTACACCCTACAAAGTTTTATGAGTGACAACCACTGGTCTGTGTATTTATGGAATATAGAAGTCACTCCGTATCATTCAAGTGACGGCCACAGCAAAGAAAACAAGCTACGTGGATGTTAAGTTTAGCCACTGAGCAACAGCTAGGCATTTATTTTACCACTTAAAAACCAACAACAGAAGTTGGTTTGTTTACGCTGTTTAAACTAAGTCAATATTAAAGGAGGTGATAAAATGTGTCTAATATGTCAGAACTATGGCCTAACGATTAGCACATGATATTTAACATTAATGTTTGTAGATTTATAGAGTAAAAATATTATTTAATATCTTCAATTAAAATATGGCCAATTAAATTTGACACTACCAGTCAAAAGATTTTTAATGTTTTTAAAAGAATTCTCTTTTGCTCACCAAGCCTGCGTTTATTTACTCCAAAGTACAGCAAAATCAGTAATATTGTGAAATATTTTTACTATTTAAACATATTTGAATATATTTAAAAATGCAATTTATTTACTGTAATTAAAGCTACATTTTCAGCATCATTACTCTAGTATTCAGTGTCGCATGATCCTTCAGAAAACATTCTAATAATCCGATTTGCTGTTTAAGAAACTTTTTTGATTATTATCATCGATATTTAAAATAGTTGAGTACATTTTTTTCAGGATTCTTTGATAAACAGAAAGATCCAAAGCTTTTATTTAGCAAAGATGCTTTAAATTAAATCAAAAGTAATTATAAAAAAATGTATAATGTTTATTTCTAGTTCTTTTTAGCAGTAAATATTAGAATGATTTCTGAAGGATCATGTGACTGGAGTAATGATGATAAAAATTCAGCTTTGAAATCACAAGAAAAAAAATTAAAATTTTAAAATATATTCAAATGGAAAACAGTTCATTTAAATACTAAAAATATTTCAGAATTTTACTGTTTTTGCTGTATTTTGGATCAAATAAATGCAGGCTTGTGATTTTTAAAACATAAAAACTTTTGACTGGTAGTGTATATCAAAAGTAATTTATACATTCTGTAAAAGTTTACCTGAGGGGAGTTTCTTGCCCCATGTGAGGGACAGTTTTACCCCAGTAGTGCTACATTTTGTGCTATGACAACTAAATTAGTACATTTATTTCCCTTAAAGGCATAGTTCACCCAAAAACTCAAATTTTGTCATTAAACACTCACCCTCAAGTAATTCCAGTGAAACAGTGAATAAAACAGTGAGACCTATGTTTATCTTCATATTAAGATACAGTACAGACCAAAAGTTTGGACAAACCTTCTCATACAAAGAGTTTTCTTTATTTTCATGACTATGAAAATTGTAGATTCACACTGAAGGCATCAAAACTATGAATTAACACATGTGGGATTATATTTAATTCTATATATACTATATATACTTCTGCACAACACAACTGATGGTCCCAACCCCATTTATAAGGCAAGAAATCCCACTTATTAAACCTGACAGGGCACACCTGTGAAGTGAAAACCATTTCAGGTGACTACCTCTTCAAGCTCATCAAGAGAATGCCAAGAGTGTGCAAAGCAGTAATCAAAGCAAAAGGTGGCTACTTTGAAGAACCTAGAATATGACATATTTTCAGTTGTTTCACACTTTTTTGTTATGTAAATAATTCCACATGGGTTAATTCATAGTTTGTTACAATTTTCAGTCATGAAAATAAAGAAAACTTTGGTTCAAAGGTGTGTCCAAACTTTTGGTCTGTACTGTATATTTTGATGAAATCCGAGAGCTTTCTGACCCTGCATAGACAGCAACGCAACTCACACGTTGAAGGCCCAGAAAGGTAGTAAGGACAACATTAAAATAGTCCATGTGACATCAGTGGTTAAACCGTAATATTTTGAAGCTACCATAATACTTTTTGTGCACAAAGAAAACTAAAATAATTACTTTATTCAACAATTTCTTCTCTTCTGTGTCAGTCTTTGATGTGCATTCACAAGAGTAAAAGAGCAGTTCTATGTCAGAACACTGGCTCTTTCGATAGCAGCCTCACACGCATGTGTCATGGTTCATAACACTACGGTTGAACCACTGATGTGGATGGAGTATTATAACAATGTCCTTACTACTTTTCTGGGCCTTAAACGTTGTAGTTGCGTTGCTGTCTATGCAGGCTCGGAGAGCTTGTGGATTTCATCAAAAATATCTTAATTTGTGTTCTGAAGATGAACAAAGATCTTATGGGTTTGGAACGACATGAGGGTGAATAACTAATGACAGAATAGAATAGAACTATCCCTATAAAGGTAGTAAAGTCTATACAGTATGCATTGTGACATAACTGGTTTATTATCCTGCCTACGTGGTGGCTATTATTTGAAGCAGACAGTGTAATTGATGTGCAGAAAGTTTGTGTGTGATCAGCTGACAATGGCATTCCAATGCTACAGGCCCTGGATGACGTGGCAGAGTCACAGAGGTGTGAGTTGCCTGGAAACGCAAGCATACACCAGATTGTCACACCCCTTCAACACAGCGTGTCATGGGCCTCTGAAATTCCTCTGCCATCTGGGATGTGGTGATAGCCTTAGACCTACTGCAGCATTGTGGGATTACATCACAATACAAATGTGACATAACCGAGAAAACAGGGTATGGATGTTAATAGTATCACCTGCGCCCTGAAATGCAATAAAAGCCCACTGGATGAAAGAACACCTGCTAACTCTTTTTCTTTCTCTCTCTTTATAAAATATGTAAATATTTCAAATATAATTATTTTAAATGCATTGACAGCTCCAATATTACAAATGCAGTTGAAGACAAAAGTCTGACAGAATCTGCAAAATGTTATGTTTACCAAAAATAAGAGGGATCATACAAAATGCATGTTATTTTTTTATTTAGTACTGAGCTGAATAAGATATTTCACATTAAAGAACTTTACATATAGTCCACAAGAGAAAATAATAGTTTTAATTGATAAAAATGACCCCGTTCAAAAGTTTACATACACTTGATTTTAAATACTGTGTTGTTACCTGAATGATGTTTTTTTGTTTAGTGATGGTTGGTTATGAGTCACTTGTTTGTCCTAAACAGTTGAATTGCCCGCTGTTCTTTGGAAAAAATACTTCAGGTCCCACAAATTATTTGTTTTTTCAGCATTTTTGTGTATTTTAACTCTTTCCAACAATGACTGTTTGATGTTGAGATCCATCTTTTCACACTGAGGACAACTGAGGGACTCATATTCAACTATTGCAGAAGGTTTAAATGCTCACTGATGCTCCGGAAGGAAAAACTATGCATTAAGAATCAGGGGGTGTAAACTTTTGAACAGAATGAATATGTGTAAATTTTTCTTATTTTGCCAATTTCTTTTTTTTTTTTTTTTGCACTGCCTTTTAAAAGCTACAGAAAATACTATATATAACAAGTTAACTTTACCCTGATCTTAAAATTCAAAAAGTTAATGCATCGTTTTTCCTTCTGAAACATCAGTGAGCGTTCTGTAATAGTTGCATATGAGTCCCTTAGTTGTCCTCAGTGTGAAAAGATGGATCTCAAAATCATACAGTCATTGTTGGAAAAAGTCCGAATACACAAAAAATCTGAAAACCAAAGAATTTGTGGAATCTGAAGGATTTTTCTGAAGAACGGCAGACAGATTAACTGTTCAGGACAAACAAGGAACTCATGAACAACTATCACAAAAAAAAAAACAGCTTTGGAACATGCAGGTAACAAAACAGTATTAGGAATCAAGTGTATGTAAACTTTTGAACTGCGTCATTTTTATAAATACAGCTATTATTTTCTCTTGTGGACTATATGTAACGTCTTTTATGTGAAATATCTTATTCAGGTCAGTACTAAATAAAAAATAACATGCATTGTTTATGATCCCTCTTATTTTGGTCAAATAATTAACATTTTGCAGATTCTGCAAGGTGTATGTAAACTTTTGACTTCAACTGTATATAATAAAGAAGATTAAAAAATAAATACAAGAATATTTCGAATACAAAATAACTGAAAAAATAGAAAAATTCCATTTGACTTTAAATTAATAAATTAAGCACAACACACCGTTGGCATACAGCCTGTGCCTCTTTCATTGTGTTGCCTGCTGCCAAGATGTCCTCCGGGTCGAAGGTCATCATGGCCTGCATTTCCAGTATAGTGGCATACGTGAGCGCATGATACATGCTCTCTTTATTCCTGCCGAAGAACACAAAGGAAGACAGTGCATTAGATCTATATATGGAACAAAGGAGAGGGTGGTGTAGCAGTGACGGTAAAAGACAATTCACCTCTGAGACACTCTATAACATCATCAATAACACGAATGAGATCGGAAAATGGAGGAAGGTGTTTGCGTAACCTGACCATCGTCAACAGAGCATGGCAACGTAATATCAAAAACCACCAGAGAAACACTCATTGCCAATTAAAAATGTGAACATAGTATTTTGTTTAAATACACTATTATTATTTACCTTATTACAATAATTTTTCTAATTCAACTTGAAGTGGTCAATTTGGATTTTTACACAGGTTTTAACTTTTTATTTTGCTACATTCTAGGCAGCAATTAAACTGAATTTAGTGTCTATTTACAGTGCACTTTCAGTTCTTTCAGGAGCAGAATAGAATGTGACACTACTGGTCCAACATTCCTGGGTAGAGCAATGTCTGGATTAACAGGTTTACCAGTCTTTCCTTCACACAGGTGGAATTGGAATAATGTTGGCGTGACTGGAACAGGAATGTGGCATATTTTACATTCTTTAGCCAAACAATAAATTTAACAATATACCATGACGCCAACACATACGATGTATGCCAAATTCATACACATAGGCCTACTTTTTTGTCACAGAATGGGATAATTAAGAATTTAGGAATGAGCTGACTCGAAAGAACTCATAAAAGTTATGAGTACTAAAAATGGTCAAACGCTTATAAGAACATAACAGTTGTTGACATGCAAACAAATTTCAGGCTTTGAAATAGTGTTTGTGCCATTGCTGTTTTCCATAACTTCTAACCAATATGTATGCATAATTGGTAATCATCCTGTCAAATCAGATGTCCTGCAAAACACACCACCAAGTAAAGAAGTGTAGAAGGAAAGACAGAAGCCACTTTCACACAACTGTCAGCTCTATTTGGAGTGCTAATTATGTTTTCTGTTTATACTTATTTTAGTTATGAGGTCCCTCAGCCTTTCAGGTCAGGAAATATGATTTAAAACAAGTGGTAAGAAACCTACTAAATACTTCTGTTTAAGGAATAGTCCATTGTGTGATTGCAGGAGGATCATCTCTACTATTAGAGTTGTTTTTAAACTCTGAACCTGTACAGACATGGAGTCTGATAGTTCTACTTTCGAGTCAGTCTCTCGTTCTGCCTCTGTTTGTAACTTTCTCTCTCACACATGTACCTTTCATTAGCTCCATGCCTGTAAGCGGCCCTGCCCTGCTGGCTGGAATGGGGTGGGACACGACTAAAACAAACCTATTAGGTAAATCACAAAACTGTGACTTCACTATTGGCAAGTTCAAACACTGATCAGCAGAATGTTTAGTGAGATCCTCTGATTGTCAAATCAGTAACTTGCTGAACAGCGTGTTTATGTTTATGTATTACGTGTGTTAAATTGTACAGACAGTGCCTTTATTTATTTTTTCACATTTTATGTCGCTGACTTATGTTAAACTGTTTTAAATTACTTTTTTCCACAATAATCTACACTTCTACACCATAATGGCAAAGCAAATAACTGTTTTTTAACATCTTTGCGAATTTATTCAAAATAAAACACAAAATGTTTCCAATGCATAAGTATTCATACCCTTATCTGGGACACTCGATAACATTTAGCTCAGCAACATTCATATTGCTTGTAGATGTTACTACACTTCGAATGAAGTTAACCTGTGGCAAATTAATTTAAATGATCATGATTTGTAAAGGCACACATATCTTAATAAAAGGGTTAACACTTAACAGCTAAAAATGCATATCAGAGCAAAAACCAAGCCCTGAGGTACAAAAAACTGCCTGTAGAGCTCAGAAACAGGATTAGATCAAGCCACACATCTTGGGAAGAGTTCAGAAAAAAATCTGCTGCATTAAGGGTTCACAGTAGCATCTAGCCTCCATTACCCTTAATGGAAGTAGTTTGAAACAACCACAACTCTTCCTAGAGCTGGTCTCTTGGCCAAACTGAGCAATTCATAGAGAAGGACCTTGGTTAGAATGGTGACCAAGAACCTGATGGTCACTCTAGTTGAGCTCCATGATCATATGTGGAGATAGGAGAGACCTACAGAAGGACAAACATCACTGCAACACTCCACCTATCTGGGCTTTATGGCGGTGTGGCCAAACTCAATCATCTCCTCAATGAAGACACATAAAAAAACAAGACACGTGAATTTGCAAAAAAAAAAAAAAAAACTAAAGGACCCTCAGACTGTAAGAAAAAATATTCTGTGGTCTGATGAACCTCAATTCCAAGCATCATGTTTCAAGGAAACTGGGTACTGCTCATTACCTAAGAGTAACATCTCAAAAGTAAAGTGTGCTGGTAGCAGCCTCGTGCTGTGGGGGTGTTTTTCAGCGGCAGGGACTGAGGGACTCGTCAGAGTAGAAGAAAAGCTCAGTGCACCAAAATATTGAGACAGCCTTTATGAAAATCGGGATCATTCAGGCTAGTAGGCAGAAGGTTCACCTTCAAAAATTGGTTTATAGACAACTCTGGGAATGCCTGGGCCTGGGCCTGAACCCAATCAAATATTTCTGGAGAAACCTAAAAATGTGTGTCTACCCCCATGCAACCTGACAGAGCTTGAGAGTCGATGAGGAGAAAATGGCAGATAATTTCCAAATGCTGATGAGCAAAGCTTGTCACATCATACCTAAAAAAAGAATTGAGGCTATAAAGGTGCTACAGCTAAATACTAAGTTAAGGGTATGAATACTTATGTAATGTACTTATTTCAGTTTTTGTTTAATTATTGTCATTATGGTGTATGGAGTGTAGATTGATGTGGGAAAAAGTAATTTAAAGCAGTTTAACATAAGGCAGCAACATAACAAAACATGAAAAAAGGGGGGTATGAATACTTTTGCACTGCAAATGTGTCAAACTATTATCTGACCTGATATCCAGACTGACAGATGAAACAGAACTATTTAGCAGCGGTGTCCAAAAATAAACACTTATGAGAGTAAATATTGCCTCTGGTAAGTTGGCCTATGGTTTTTAATTGTAAAAATGATATTCTGACTCTTAACGGTCAAAATAAAATAAAATAAAATCACCATTGCAAGGTGTGGCTTAAAGTTCATTTTGGATCCTGAATGCAACCCAAGACAAGTGGTGTGACACAGGGGACAAAGATGGAAAGATGGCAAAGATTACAAATTGAACTGAATAATTATATAGTTTATAATACACAAAGGCACACACCCAGTCAACATTGTGAGTAGCGAGGAAGGCAGAAATGCGAGATGCTGTAAGACACGGCATACATATGAAAACATGGTGTGGTGTGAGAAGAAGAAAAGACCTAGAGATGAATCTCCAGAGAACTGAACTGATTCAGTAGGTTTTGGGTTATGTGAGATTTACCTGAGAAACACCCAATTATTGTGGATGAAGACTCGCCTCACGAAATTACGTATAAGAACAACTCAACGTATATTAGTAGATTATGCACTTGCGTATGTGCTTGTGGATAAGATACAAAACAACTTAAACACTTCATTAGATACAAAAGGGATTATAAACAGTGATTCAAACTGATTATGAAACAGTACAATCCAAGGTTTCTCTGCCTCACACCCAAACACACAAGGAGGAAGTAAAAAAAAAAAAAAAGAGTCTCATTGTGTTCTGAGGTCTGAAGTTCCATAAATGTAAAGCACAGAAGGTCACACTCTTATTATGAAACACCCAGGCAGTCTTACCTGCTCTTTAGTCTGGTCAAAGCCTCATCAAATTCATTTCGCAGAAACAGATCCAGTGCCGCCATGCAGTCTTGAAGAGCCACTGACAGGTCAGATCTGTCCGACCTAATACACATACAGAAAGAATAAAAGCTTAAAATAACTTATCATCAACAAAAGCCCCTGCCTTAAAGGAATAGTTCAACCAACAATGAAAATTTTCAATTCAAGATATAGATGAGTTTGTTTCTTCATTGGAACAGGTTTAAAGAAACTTAGCATTACATCACCAATGGATCATCTGCAATGAATGGGTGCCGTCAAAATGAGAGTCCAAACAGCTGTTTAAAAAGTAATCTTGTGAAGTTTATAATAAATAAATTCATCATTAAGACAATTTGACTACAAACTGTTACTTCTGGCTAAATATAGTCCTCTATGCATAACATTGCTTTCTCCACTGAAAAGACTATCGCATCTGAATCAGGAGAGAAATATGCACAGATCAAGCACCAAGTCCAAAATTGCTTTAAAAAAATTTGTCGGTGGATTGTGGGAATGGACTTTTTCCAGTGGAAGAAGAGTTAGTATGCATTATAGACTGGTATTTTGACCAAATGCAATGGTTAACAAAAGTTAAAACACCTAAATTATGGATTTATTTCTTAAAAATACTTTTGAATTTTGTTTTCATCAACTTTTTGAATTGTCATTCTGACGGCACCCATTCACTGCAGAGGATATTATGCTTAAAAGAGTAGTTCACTTTTACAACAAAAATTTACAGATGTACTCACCCCTTGTTATCCAAGATGTTCATGTCTTACTTTCTTCAGTCATAAAGAAATTATGTTTTTTGAGGTAAACATTTCAGGATTTCTCTCCATATAATGGACTTCTATGGTGCCCCCGAGTTTGAACTTCCAAAATGCAATTAAAATACAGCTTCAAAGGGCTGTAAATGATCCCAGCCAAGGAAAAGGGGTCTTATCTAGCGAAACGATCGGTTATTTTCAAAAACATTTACAATTTATATACTTTTTAATCTCTACACAGAGTACACACAGAGCTAGACAATACGAGCATTTGAGGTTAAAAAGTATATAAATTGTAATTTTTTTTTAGAAAATAACCGATCGTTTTGCTAGATAAGACCCTTCTTTTCTCACCTGTGATCGTTTGGAGCCCTTGGAAACTGCATTTTGGAAGTTCAAACTCGGGGGCACCATAGAAGTCCACTATATGGAGAGAAATCCTGAAATGTTTTCCTTAAAAAACATAATTTCCTTACGACTGAAGAAAGAAAGACATGAACATCTTGGATGACAAGGGGGTGAGTACATTATCTGTAAATTTCTGTTTTGAAAGTGAACTACTCCTTTAATTCTCTAAAAAAAGAAAACATCTTATCTACATTTTCAAAAACATGATTTTTACATCATCTGAAAGCTAAATAAATAAGCTTTCAATTGATGAATGGTTGTTAGGACAGGATAATATTTGGTCGAGATACAACCATTTGAAAATCTGGAATCTGAGGGTGCAAAAAAAATCTAAATATTGAGAAAATGACCTTTAAAATTAAGTTCTTCGCAATGCATATTACAAATCAAAAATTAAGTTTTGATATATTTACACTAGGAAATTTACAAAATATCTTCATGGAACATGATCTTTACTTAATATCATAATGATTTTTGGCATATAAAAAAAATCTATAATTTTGACCCATGCAGTGTATTTTTGGCCATTGCTACAAATGTACCCGTGCTACCTGTGGTTTTGTGGTTCAGGGTCAGGTGTACTGATTATTTTTCTGGTTAGGTCTAAAGAATGCCATTTGGGACAGGGCCATTATACTCTGAGGCAACACAACAGCTTGTGAAGTAGCTCACGGAAGTAGTGATCAGGTGTCATGTTGGACAGCAGACAGGCTCACTCAGCTGGTCTTTCTGAGCATCTGCTGAAAATCTCACACTGCCCCCTAAAAGCCTGTTCTGTGTGAGTGTGAAGTCACAGCTCTCTGCTGCAGAGAATCCCCCAAGAGTGTCTCAATTTAGATACAAGAGCAGTGAAGCAGATGTCACCTTCAAACACACTGAGGCACAGGTGAGTGAGTATGTGTAGTGTCAAATGAAAAAACACTGTGAATGTGAAGAGGAAAGTATGTAATAATAATGAGAAGAGTGAGAAGAGAAAGTCTAGGGAAGCAAATATCTATTGATTTATACATAAAAACAATACACTGACAGAGTGCTTATGTTTCCTAGAATCCCTATAGTATCATATTGCAGGTATATGATGCAGTAACTTCTGTCTCTTAACTAGATAATGCTGCGGCTCAGACCTGCCAACTTGGATTAGTTCACTTTCAGAATAAAAATTTCCTGATATTTTACTCATCCCCTTTCTTCAGCCGAAAAGAAATTAAGGTTTTTGAGGAAAACATTCCCAGATTTTTCTCTATATAGTGGACTTCAATGGTGGCAAATGGGTTGAAGGTCCAAATTGCAGTTTCAATGCAGCTTCAAAGGGCTCTACACGATCCCAGCCCTGGAGTAAGGGTCTTATCTAGCGAAATGATTAGCCTTTTTTTTTTAAATTTAAATTTATATACTTTTTAATGCTCTTCTTGCACTAGCTTTGAGATGCGCAAGCGTAACTTGACACATTGTGTAATCACATTGTGATGGTTCAAAAAGTTAGAGTACTAACTTTTGAAACTCCATCTCATTTTCTCCTCCAATTTGAAAATCGTCCAACATCGTTGTTTAACCTTCTTTGGTAAAGGGTGTTTGACTTTCTCTGCATATTCACTTTGTAAACACTGCATCGGTACTTCCATCTACATCCTTTCAAACATGACTACGTAATGCACGAGGTTCAGCGGGTGCAAGACAAGCATTTGTGGTTAAAAATGTAATAAAAAATATTTTTTTTTTTTTTAGAAAATGACAGATCATTTAACTAGATAAGACCCTTATTCCTCGGCTGGGACTGCCCTTTGAAACTGCATTGAAACTGCAATTTGGACCTTCAACCTGTTGGCCTCAAAAAACAATTTCTTTGCAAATGAAGAAAGAAAGACATGAACATCTTGGATGACATGGGGTGAGTAAATTATCAATAAATTTTTATAATTAATAACTAATTCTTTAAAGGTACCATAGAATGCATTGAGAGAATATTTTAAATTATTCTCTAATATCTACATAGAAGGTATATGGAATAGGAAATTGCAAAAAATCTCCAGAAATGGTTTTACAGATCCATTTACAACCCTAGGATTTGCCCCTAGAATGAAATGCTCTGTTTTTGCCTTATTTGGAAGCTTCATGAATATTAATGAGTTCTGCTCTGATTGGCTGTTTCACAGAGCTCAATAACTCACACATGGATAAAAAAAAATATATAATTAGGAGCTCTCGCCGCTTTTATATATGCGGTTTGTTGAATCTGCTGTTTTGAATCGCCGACAATTTAGTCTCATTTCTGTGATGCATGTGCTCTGTGTAAAGTTACAATGCAGAGGGAGTGCTTCCTTCCACACAAGTTGAGCTGCTCGTCAGTGATTCTCCAGATCTGTAAATCATTCGCCATCATCAGCGCAGTTATTTCTCCATCATTCACCATCATCAGCGCAGTAATCCGTCTGTTTATGTGGTAAGTGAAATCCTATGTATTGCAATGTAACAGGCTAGCGCTAGCATTAAGCTAACCATGTCCCTTCAATGGATTGCCTTGTTTAACTGATGTGCTGACGTTAGTGATGATTGGGCGATGCAAATTGGGGGCGTAACTATTAACGATCTTGGGAAAGTTGACCTATTTTTCGGTGGTCTTTTGCAAATACTAGATTTATATAAGAAGGAGGAAACGATGGTGTTTGAGACTCATGGTATGTCATGTCCATGTACTGAAGTGTTATTATTTAACTATGCCAAGGTAAATTCAGTTTTCCATTCTATGGCACCTTTAAACATTTGAACTTATTTTACAGTGTATATTACATATGCTCACATAAGCTCATAAATCTATATAAACATTGATTTACACATTTGTATACTTGCATTTGCTAATTAACTGAAATTGTCAGTTTGCAGATGCACTGATAGACAAGAACGGGGTGAGAGCAATCAATAGGACAAAACTGTACAACTCTTACATAACCACACTCTCTAGAGTTTTGCAATTAAACAGTAAAGCAGCAGCCCTTTTTCTCTTCTTCATGGAAGAATAATAAATCACATACTCAGTGGGTCTTTTTTCTGGAAATCTGCAAAATGTTAATTATTTTACCAAAATAACAGTGATCATACAAAATGCATGTTATTGTTTATTTAGTACTGACCTAAATAAGATATTTCACATAAAAGAAGTTTACATATAGTCCACAAAAGAAAATAACAGTTGAATTTATCAAAATTACCCATTTTGAAAGTTTACACCCCCTTGATTGTAATTACCGTGTGGTTACCTGAATGATCCACAGCTGTGTTTTTTTTTTTGTTTAGTTATAGTTGTTCATGAGTCCCTTGTTTGTCCTGAACAGTTAAACTTCCTGCTGTTCTTCAGAAAAGTCCCTCAGGTCCCACAAATGTTTTGGTTTTCCAGCATTTTTGTGTATTTGAACATTAAGAGTCGGAGGGGGTGAAAACTTTTGAACAGAATCTGTACATTTTTCTTATTTTGCCTAAATATAATATTGTCTCATTTAGTATTGCCCTTCAGAGACTACAGAAGATAGTTACATGTTTCCCAGAAGACAAAATAAGTTACATTTACCCTGATCTTCAAATTCAAAAAGCTTATTGCATGGTTTTTCATAATTAACATTTTGCAGATTCTGAAATGGGATGTAAACTTTTGACCTCAACTGTAATACATCCAAATTTCACTCACACTACCCACATTCATACTATATAGAACATACTTTGAATTACAGTAAGTTTCAAGCAAAATACAATACCTAGCAACTATCTTGAGCTGTGATGTGAAAGGCAGCAGACAGGGAAAAATAAAAATCTGCTTAAATGTGCATAAAAGTCTAATGGTCAAATATTTACAATAATGTAATGGCGTACATGTTATTTATATGATATACTAATGGGAAATCAACATTTATAAGCATATACACATAAACACTATCATCCTTTATTAGCGAACAAAATCAGTTTCTTCAGGCACATGATGCGAAGACAAATGTCCCAAGAGTCGAACATGATCAAAGCCCATTGTATTCTCTGTATAAGGGAGACATTCTTCAAATTACAGCACCATTTAAAATGAATTTCTAAATTGAGTTGAAATTCGTAATGGCCCTGACCTCTGCCTGCTAAGATTATAGCACGCCTCCTAATCTAATAAAACCCAACAACCTCCTACAGTTCTTCCGCCCTGAAATATTCTGCTGAAAACAACCATTCATAGAGCGATTCTATATGGGGACAAATGAACTGGGAATTGAGAGTATGTTAAAAGACAATGGCTTTGGCCATTCTCCACTGAAACAAATTAAATCAATAAGTGAGACTAAATGAGAGCCACGTCTTTGCATTCAATACAATGGGCCAACACAGATGCTCTTTATGGGATCTGCTCGGCCAAAAGCAATGCGATTGATAGGTTGGGCTACTGTCCGACCTATAGAAGGAGACATCAGTTTAACTGTCAGGTCTCTCCACCTTCTAATGCCTGGCAAGTGACTTCAATGCTGTTGTCTCCTGCTGCTAATGGAGTATGGCTACCTTCTCAAACAATGTCAAACATCAGCATTAAGTCATGATCTGAAACAGCGTGGTATACAGTACATTAAACAAAAGCAGATCGTCTTGTGGTCAACTGTAATTTAAAAGGCACATTTTAAACAGGGATCTACATTTTACATCAGCACTGCTATTAGTGATGATAATGTATATGTATGCTATGCATCCAAGATAATTCCTGTTTTTATATTTAGATTACCTTTGCTGTTATTTAATGCTCACATTTTCAAATTTACTTGTAAACTTGTAAATGACTGATATCAGATTTTAATGTTTTATTTGTTATTTTTAGACAAAAATACTTTAGAATTTTATTATCAGTCATTTTAGGCACATCATAGAAACAATTATCAGGCAGAGATATTGGTTCATCTCTAACTAGTATGTTAGTGCATGTTAATAAAGTGCCCAAAAAAGTAATCAAAATAAAATAAAATACACACAATTTAAATATGCCCAATTTATCAAAATGCATTAATCAATAACTGATAAAGGCCATTCTACAAAAGTGGTGCAAACTGCTTTCCCACAACCAAAAAACACATTTAAAAAGCATTTAAGCATTCAAATCTTAGATCTTTACTATCTATTGAAAACTACAATAATATTTATAATATTAGTAAGCTTAATATATATAAAATCATCATTTATTGGGCACTTTCAATTGGGTGGTGGCTCTCCTGAACCCTAACCCCTAAATTTCAACATATTGGTATTTTTTTTAAATTGTTGTTTTTCAAAGTATCTGTTTGAATCTTTAAAAAAGTCAAGTAAAAAAAAAAATGTATACACTGTAAAAAGTTTTCGCCAGATTCAACTTAAAAACCTAAGTTCAGCAGCTGCCTTAAAATTTTAAGTTAAATCAGCTTATAACTACAAGTCATTTTAACTTATTACAATAAAAATGAGTTGATTTAACTTGTGAGTTGAAATGACATAAGTTGATTTAACTTAAAATTTTAAGGCAGCTGCTAAACTTAAGTTTTTAAGTTGAAACTGGTGAAAACTTTTTACAGTGTATACATTCATTTTTTATATTTTCTTTGTAAATTATTAAACAATGTATATAAAAAAAAAAAAGTCCTGCATTTTCATGTCACTACCGAAACAGTGTATGTTTTAGTCCACTGGCTGAGACCAATTTTATCTACACCCCTGCATTTACGATCAGGAAATATTCCTGTGTCCCTCTCTCTCATAGCTGTATGGTGTGAGTAGATAGGCTCCATCATTTTAAGGTAAATGTGTTCAAAAATCTGAAAATTCTGTATGTAACTTTAAAAAGCGTTATAACTGAACACATTTTTTTCTGCAATTAAGCACACTTTTTTGGAAGTTATTCCATATTATTTGGTTTTTATATGTGCACCACTGTTCACAACTGTGCTAGCTAACCATGTGCTGAGTAGCATCTGTGAGCTAGATTCAAAAGTATCTAAAATTGTCACTACCAAAACATTTGGCGGAGTTTCAGTAGTGACATCTTTGTTTTTTTGGGTGTTATTCCATAAATTTGTCACTACCGAACATTCACAACCAAAACATGTCATCGTTGTTTCGGTAATGACAAAGGGAAACACATAATCCTCATATTTGGGGGAGATAAACAAAATTTTAGTACAGTTATGCATTTTTTTATTTTAGTATGTTTTAGTTAGCAAGTTCTATAATGTGATGTGGTCACTACCAAAGCATTACTGTCACTACTGAAAATGTGTAGTCACTACCAAAACATGGGATGTTTTGTCAAAAATAAAGTATACTGAATTATCAACAAGATGTTATGATAGTTTTTGATTCAGTGCATATCCAAACTAATGAATCCTTAAGCTTGAAATCAGTACAGTCAAGTTTTTGCCTTTTATAAAATCGGATTCAAAATACAACAAATTACACATTGTTAAAAATGTAATTGGTATTGATTTACCTCTGATTTTTTTTTTAAATAAAATAGCAAAAATATATATTTACAATGTAAATGTAAGCAAAATCTTAATAGGTCAATATAACCCTCTAATTAAATTATTCTTACTGTTTCAGTGGTGACAAATTTGATTCTGTAGAATTAATATTATAGTACTGACCATGTTTTCACCAACTTATTGTGCAGTACAATGCTCAAAATCGATGTAAACCTAGTAGACTTAGTCTTAGACTCCAGAATGAATTAACTAGCCCCAAAAATTCTAAGCAAACCTTATATTTCCATCGGTAAAACATGGAAGAACACAATTAGCAACAACAGCTTTATGCATTTCTCATCCCCCAAAGGCAGAACACAGAGTGAATTTCCTCCCTGATGCTGATATGTGATATCAGAGCAGGATGATTTGAATGAATGAAGAACAGTGCATGCTACATTGAGGCCGGCTAGCAAAAGGAAGTGGTCTGAGATTTGTTCAGAGGTAAAATGAACCTTTGGACTTTCTGTACCCTACAGTGCTCACAAACTAATTGTGGTGATGCTAAGCGATTCTGAAGAGCTGATGACGCCTGAGGACTAATTGACTACTGATGATCATCACCGGAATGATTGGAACAAACAAGCTGACTCTAAAACACATGCACATGCCCAGTGCTAAGAGACTAACGCTCCCACAACAATTACAAAAAGCTGTGCTCTACACTTTAACAAACGAATTCTACGACACAAGCAGCTCTGAAAGCAAGGGCATCCAAAACAATTACCTGTCTAATATTTCTAAACTGCCCCTGTTTTTCTGGTTGTGCAGGCTGTAAAAGCATTCTCATGTTAAGAACAGTTAAATAGTCCTCAATCACTGCTAAACACACAATAACACGCTTTCAGCTGTGTGACGTTCTTACCCATTTGATAGAGTTTCTGCCTCTCCTGACATTTTCATCTGGTACAGTGAGATCAAGGACTGCAGTGAAAGGAAAGAGTAGATACGCAGAGTAATTCACAGTGTGTGAAAGAACAGGCCTTCTGGTTCCTATCAGCAGAGCAGCAGCTTCCCTCTGGCTACAGCACACACACACACACACACACACACACACACGCTCGCACACACACACACACACACACACACACACACACACACTCTCACTCACTCAAGCTGCAGAGAGGACAGCGGGAAAGGAACGCAGAGCTTAATAAGATTGGGATGACTATCACACAGAGAGAAAGTGAATATTCTCATTGCCTCTTTCTCGCAGTCTCCCCGCCTTCTACCACGCACACGCACACACACGCCACCTCAGCCTCCTCCTCTTCTCAGTATCACCCCTCATGCTATACACTACATCCTGGCCTCTGATTGGACAATGATGCAATGGAGGCGGTTACAATTACTTAAGAGTCCACCTCACAAAATGCTCCTTAAGTGGGCATCACGTTTCTGCAGTCAAGTGACAATCTGAACTCCACAGCAGTCAATAACATTCAACACAATGACAGGCCTGTACATCAGTGCTCAACAGTGGGGATCATGAGACATAGAGGACAGATGCAGAATCAGCGACATAGCCTGTGGCGTGTTGGGGAGAAGGGGAATTTATAGAAAGAAAGATTGCAAGATGAAATGCTTCTGTTTTGCACACATGACAAAGCTGATTGGCTGATGGCATCACATCCTGAGCTGGGAAACCAAAAGCAGCAGACAGGAAACAAATTCAAATTGATAGGGAGGCAAAAATCTAGGACCAAAGCCAGCACTGGTGAAATATGTACTGTAAAATAACAGCAACATTTAAAATATAGTACTATTCAAAAGTTTGGGGTTAATTTTTATATGCTTACCAAGGGTGTATTTATTTGATCAAAATTAGTCTACATCTCGCCATTCTGAATTGTGAGATATAAACTCACAATTGCGTGTTATAAACTCTCAATTCTGTGAAATAAACTCACAGAAGTCCCTTTTTTCCTTTGTTTTAACCCTATGATTTTGTTAAGCACTTTGGTCAGCTTGCTAAGATAAATGTGCAATATAAATAAACTTTACTAACTATATGACACAATTTTCAGAAAAATTTCATAATTTTGACTTGAAGGGGAAACATCAAATTTTTTTTGTTAACCAAGCTTAAGATTAAATTTCATATTTTAAATCACCAAAGAAATCCAACAAGAACTGCCTTATAAATATGATTCCTTGTGCTCCAATAGCATTAAAAAAATGTTTATTTTTCAGGCAAGATAAGCCAGTGCGCATGCGCAGTACTGAGTACATGTCTTAAGAGCGCAGATTGTTTCTATAGCAACCGGGACTTCTAACGGCAACTGCAGTGACGCGCTTTATTAATCAACGATTGGCTCTTTCATTAAGAAGGCGGGGCTTCATTTTTCCCCATTCAAAACTATACGAGTGACATGTCTTGGGTATTCTATAGTCTTTGCTATAATTCACAATTCTGACTTTATGACTCACAATAGTGAGTTTATATCACATAATTCTGACTATAACTCACAATTGTTACTTAATAACTCACAATTGCGAATTTATATCCCACAGTTCTGACTTTATAACTCACAATTGTGACTTTATTTCTCAAAATTCTGTAAAAAAAAAGTCAATTGTGACTTTATATCTCACAATTCTGACTTTATAACTTGCAATTGTGACTTTATAACACGCAATTGTGACTTTATTTCTAAAAATTCTGTGAAAAAGTAAATTGTGACTTTATAACTCACAATTCTGACTTTATAACTCACAAATGTGACTTTATTTCTCAAAATTTTGTGCAAAAAAGTCAATTATGACTTTATATCTCACAATTCTGACTATAACTCAGATTGTGACTTCATAACTCACAATTGTGACTTTATTTCTCAAAATTCTGTGAAAAAAGTCAATTGTGACTTTATATCTCACAATTCTGACTTTATAACTCACAATTGTGACTTTATAACTCGAAATTGCGAGTTTATATCCCACAGTTCTGACTTTATAACTCACAATGGTGACTTTATAACTCACATTTGTGACTTTATATCTCACAATTCTGACTATAACTCACAATTGTGACTTCATAACTCACAACTGTGACTTTATTTCCCAAAATTCTGTGAAAAAAGTCAATTGTGACTATATCTCACAATTCTGACTATAACTCACAATCGTGACTTTATTTCTCAACATTCTGTGAAAAAAGTCAATTGTGACTTTATGTCTCACAATTCTGACTATAACTCACAATCGTGACTTTATTTCTCAACATTCTGTGAAAAAAGTCAATTGTGACTATATCTCACAATTCTGACTATAACTCACAATTGTGACTTTATTTCTCAAAATTCTGTGAAAAAAGTCAATTGTGACTTTATGTCTCACAATTCTGACTATAACTCACAATTGTGACTTTATAACTCGAAATTGCGAGTTTATATCCCACAGTTCTGACTTTATAACTCACAATGGTGACTTTATAACTCACATTTGTGACTTTATATCTCACAATTCTGAATATAACTCACAATTGTGACTTCATAACTCACAACCGTGACTTTATTTCCCAAAATTTTGTGAAAAAAGTCAATTGTGACTTTATATCTCACAATTCTGAATATAACTCACAATTGTGACTTCATAACTCACAACCGTGACTTTATTTCCCAAAGTTTTGTGGAAAAAAGTCAATTGTGACTTTATATCTCACAATTCCGACTATAACTCACAATTGTGACTTCATAACTCACAACTGTGACTTTATTTCCCAAAATTCTGTGAAAAAAGTCAATTGACTATATCTCACAATTCTGACTTTATAACTCACAATTCTGACTTTATTTCTCAAAATTCTGTGAAAAAAGTCAATTGTGACTTTATGTCTCACAATTCTGACTATAACTCACAATTGTGACTTCATAACTCACAACCGTGACTTTATTTCCCAAAATTCTGTGAAAAAAGTCAATTGTGACTATATCTCACAATTCTGAATATAACTCACAATTGTGACTTTATTACTCAAAATTCTGACTTTATAACTCACAATTGTGACTTTATTACTCAAAATTCTGACTTTATAACTCACAATTGTGACTTTATTTCTCAAAATTCTGTGAAAAAAGTCAATTGTGACTTTATATCTCACAATTCTGACTATAACTCACAATTGTGACTTTATTTCTCAAAATTTTGTGAAAAAAGTCAATTGTGACTTTATATCTCACAATTCTGAATATAACTCACAATTGTGACTTCATAACTCACAACCGTGACTTTATTTCCCAAAATTTTGTGGAAAAAGTCAATTGTGACTTTATATCTCACAATTCTGACTATAACTCACAATTGTGACTTCATAACTCACAACTATGACTTTATTTCCCAAAATTCTGTGAAAAAAGTCAATTGCGACTTTATATCTCACAATACTGACTATAACTCACAACTGTGACTTTATTTCTCAAAATTCAGTGGAAAAAAAGTCCATTCTGACTTTATATCTCACAATTCTGACTTTATAACTCACAATTCTGACTTTATTTCTCAAAATTCTTTGAAAAAAGTAAATTGTGACTTTATATCTCACAATTCTGACTTTATAACTCACAATTGTGACTTTATTTCTCAAAATTTTGTGAAAAAAGTCAATTGTGACTATATCTCACAATTCTGAATATAACTCACAATTGTGACTTCATAACTCACAACCGTGACTTTATTTCTCAAAATTCTGTGAAAAAAGTCAATTGTGACTTTGTCTCACAATTCTGACTATAACTCTCAATTGTGACTTTATATCGCACAATTCTGACTTTATAACTCACAATTGTGACTTTATTTCTCAAAAATCTGTGAAAAAAGTAAATTGCGACTTTATATCTCACAATACTGACTATAACTCACAACTGTGACTTTATTTCTCAAAATTCAGTGGAAAAAAAGTCCATTCTGACTTTATATCTCACAATTCTGACTTTATAACTCACAATTCTGACTTTATTTCTCAAAATTCTTTGAAAAAAGTAAATTGTGACTTTATATCTCACAATTCTGACTTTATAACTTGCAATTGTGACTTTATTTCTCAAAATTCTGTGAAAAAAGTCAATTGTGACTTTATATCTCACAATTGTGACTTTATATCTCACAATTCTGACTTTATAACTCACAATTCTGACTTTATAACTTGCAATTGTGACTTTATTTCTCAAAATTCTGTGAAAAACAGTCAATTGTGACTTTATATCTCACAATTCTGACTTTATCTCACAATTCTGACTTTATAACTCACAATTCTGACTTTATAACTTGCAATTGTGACTTTATTTCTCAAAATTCTGTGAAAAACAGTCAATTGTGACTTTATATCTCACAATTCTGACTTTATAACTCACAATTGTGACAAACCTAACCCTAACCCTAACAATTCTGACTTAACATACAATTATGAGTTTATACCTCAATTCTGAAAAAAAAAAGTTAGAATTGCAACATAAACTAGCAATTGGGAAAAAAAAGTCAGAATTGTGAGATATGAAGTAGCATTTACCTTTTGTAATTTTTATTCAGTGTCAGAAACAGACTTCCATAGGATGCTTTGATTAATAGAAATTATATGAAATCTTTTGTAACATTATGAATTATTAACTTTTAATCAGTTTAATGCATCCTTGCTTAATAAAAATAATTTCCTTAAAAAGAAATCAGTAGCTTATAAAGCTAATGTATTACCAGCGTCGTCTGTACAGTTTAGACAGATGCACCACTTCACTGTTTACTACATATTCACTGAGGTAGCCAAGACTTTCCAAGAAGAGCTGATGTAATGCATTGGCACAGCTGCACCTGCACATCCACATATAAAGGTACTAAACGACTCAGTACAAACACTGAATAAAGAACGCTCCCTTAAGCAGCAGTTGCTAATGTGAATTGATGGATGGAGACTTTATAGATGTGATGACTTGCAAACCTGCAGGATATAAATCAATAACTTGCAACCATAACCAATCAGCTCTGTGATTTCTTACATTTCTGAAGAAAATGCAAATAGCATGTCCATGCAAAAGGTTTTAGCACATTGCTTTTGACCACAAGCTGCACCTACAGCAATAATGTTGCTGTGCTATGCATTTTCAGCTCTAGATCAGAGTAATCATGATCGTACAGTAACTGTATGACCGAGTCATTAAACTGAGATAATCCGTTTAGAAAATGAAAATTAGCCTTTTGTTGAGTGATGTGATAGAGCTTCATTCTGTATAGGGTTTAGTGTAGCAATGTGGAAGCCATCTGGAGTGAACCTTTGAATAATACATGGAGGATGGTAGGAACCTGCCCTTTATGAGAACAATCGTTAGAGATGTTACCTCCACAGTTTGCCAATGTGAGAGTATGTAATAAAAAATAGATCTTACTATTTAGTCAAATCTTAAAAATATATTATTTTTTATGTTTTTAAAGATTTTTTATGTTTTTAAAGTCTCTTCTGCTCACTAAGCCTGCAAAAACATTTGTTTATTTTTACAATTTAAATAACTGTTTTCTATTTTAATATATTTTAAACTGTATTTTATTCCTGTGGTTTCAAAGCAGAATTTTTTAGCTTTCATTACTCCAGTCACATGATCCATCAGAAATAATTTTAATACGCTGATTTGCCACTCTAAAATATTTTTAATTAGGTTGAAAACAGCTGAGTAGAATATTTCAGGTTTCTTTGATGAAAAGAAAGTTCAGAAGAACAGCATTTATCTGAAATAGAAATCTTTTGTAACATCATAAATGTCTTTATTCTCACTTTTGATCAATTTAAAGCATCCTTACTAAATAAAAGTATTACTTTATATATATTCTTTCCCAAAAAAAAAAAAGGTTTTGAATGGTACAGTGTATAATGTTACAAAAGCTTTTTTATTTCAGATAAATGCTGATGTTTGGATCTTTCTATCCATCAAAAAGTCCTGAAAAAAATTTACTCAACTGTTTTAAATGTTAATAATATTAATAATAAAAATAAATGTTTCTTAAAAAGCAAATCAGCATATTATAATGATTTCTGAAAGATCATTAGACACTGAAGACTGGAGTAATGATGCAGAAAATTTAGCTTTGATCACAGGAATAATTTACATTTTAAAATATATTCAAATAGACCACAAAAAATGCAGGCTCTGACAGCAAAAGAGACTTCTTTAAAAAACATTAATAATCTTACTGTTAAAAAACTTTTGACTGGTAGTGTATAATTAAATACACATATAATGCAAAGCATTGTGGGAAGTAACACGATAGTGCCATCTTACCTGTTGCAACACAATGGCTAATCTGACTATTGGTATTCATGTTCACGTATGCATGAACAACCAAGACTCTACAATACTTCTGCTCACAAAACATGACTGTGACAGAGCAAAACGAAGTTTGAAAAAGAAATGTGGAGGCGGAATCCTACCCATAATCAGTGATGACAGGGTCCAGCCCGTCTTTCTCTATAATAGGTGACCTAAAGAAAAGGAAACAGTCATATAGATAACGCCACTATTATCAGCCAAGAACCTCTCAAATGACATTTATTATCAGTTAACAGAGTTAACAACCCTAGTTGTTGTCGGTTTCACAGACAATAGATCTTGTGTGGAAACACGGGTTGATTTAAAGCATGGCACACTTACTGAGAAGGAGATGTGGGGCTGTCCAGTGGCTCTTCAGCCTTGAGTTGATCCCTAAAAACAAAATCTGATCTTTTATTCTTCACTAATAATGAGCCATTATTAACTCTATTTCCTGATCACAAAAAATATCTGGGAGAAAACTCTCAAGATCATATTTCATCAGCTTTTAACAGTTTCCCTAAACTTGATACCCATTGTTTCATTATTTTATTAAGAAAACCATAATGTGTGCACTGTTAGAGAACAGGAAGTACCACTGAAATTCATGAAAAGAAATGAGTGATTATTCAATTTAGCATTTTAAACATGTTACAAATTACAGTGTGAATGGAACAACTCCTCAGTCATAAAGCAATAAACAGTTAAGCATTAACAGACAGCAGCAAGCAGCGCCTGTAATGTCATTATTTTTTTAACAGGAAGATGGGGTTATACCACGAAAGAACAGGTATCATCCAATCAGATTGCTCCAAATCTCATCCATGTTATGACATCACCTTCTTCATTGTTTTGACAGCTCTTTTGATTAACCCGACAGTCTGTCTCTAACCTCAAAGTTAAGGCTCAAATTACTTTGCAACATACTAATGATACTGTTTCTTATTCATTAGAAAACAGTTACTACTCTAATAGTCCTCTAATGGCTGTTTATTCTATGGTGCCATTATAATAATGAGAATCATGTCAAATAGTTTAGTTGTATATAACTGTTTTATACAATTCCCTGTTTCTAACAAGGGGTACATGAAGATGGCAATATAAAATGAATGTATCTATGTCTTTAATGAGTAAACACAAATGAAACTTGAACAACTTATTGTTCTTATTTAAAGCTAAGTGTTATATTACAGTTTATAACTTTAATGTATGACTTGTGTTCACAGTTAGGGGGTTGATATTGAATTACACTTACTTTATGTGATCTATAATGCAATATTCACCGGTAAATACAACTTTTGGATAGCATTCATAAGTAGCCTACTTTAGTTAACATAAGAGATAACATACACATTGTTGCTTAATGTACATTAGATACATTGAAACCTATTAATTTTCATATTAGAATATACAACGACATTAAATCTTGTTCTTAATTAGTTACTATGAAGTATTAGTAGGGCTGGGCGATTAATCGAAAAGTAATCGAAATCGACATTCAGAACCTATAATCGATCAAATTTTTCCAGGTCAATTATTTCAATTACTTTCCCTTTAAAAACACTATTACATGTGGAGTCACGTAAGAGTAATTTTATTTAGAAGAGATACTGCTTATTTTCTACTTATTATTATTATTTTATAAATAATTTAATTGCAAGTTATTTATTTTCACTAATTTAAGAAAAATGTGACTTTTCGTTTTAAGCAATGTGTGCTTTAATTTCAGTTGTTCAACACTGATGTTCAATAAATAATCATAGATAGTAGTTAGTGTGTGTGCACCCTTCATTCAAAAATCTCTCACTTGTAATATGTGAGCATATTTACTGTACAAAACTTGTCAGTGAACTATGAGGGCAAAAAAAATATATATATTTAAATATAATTTTATAAATGAATAAAATAATCGTTCATTAATCGTAATCGGGTTAAAATGTTCAATTAATCGAGATTTAGATTTTAGGCCAAATCGCCCAGCCCTAAGTATTAGGCTACTAAATAGGCTATTCCTAACATATAGTCACTATGAATATCATTTGTAGTGTGATGTAAGGAGGCAGAGATTTGTTAGAACACAACCAACCACCTGAAACCATAATACTTAAGTCCGTAATTCTCCCATTTATGCAAATTATCTTCCTGTACGGATTTCTCTTCACCTGACCAACACGTAAAAGATAACAAACTTACTTTTTGTTGTCATTCTTCTTGTTGCGTCTCCAGAAACTCATTCCAAAGAGGAAGAGAAGCTAGTAAATCCAGTAAGAGAATAGAGTGTGTGCTAGTCACTACCTGGACATTCGTTACCTGTCCTAGCCTACCACAGGTGATCGCTGAACTTCTGTTTGGAGATGTAACAGCGGACCGTGTTGTTTCTCTACTGGCTTTTTTCAACATGTGAGGCAGACAGGGAGGTGTGGAGAAACCCATTTCCACAAATAAAGAGATCCTTTGCGAAAACTGCTGGAATGCTGTACTGCAACTCTGCCCTGGTCTTAAAGTCCTCCAGGTTCACCATTCACAAAGTACATGCGAGTACTGTCTCTGGCAAACAAAATTGTCCATTAGCGTCACTAACACGCTTCAAAGCCAACAATAAAAAGTATAAAACACTAAAGTATTCAAAAGTCGCCAAAAATAATGACATTTTGGTAGATAAATTCATGTATTTTGTTTACGTAAAGTGCCATATTGATATTAGCAAACAGCTTCAACGGCCAGCTAGCTGTTGGCGCTATAGGGAAATAATGAGAAGAATAATGTGTAGTAAACAGTAAAACAGTTTGCACTACAAACCAGTGTGTTCACACTTACGACAATACATTAAAATAATATCGTAAGACACATGAATTTGCAATATCAAGCAGCAAAATGGTTTTGTACAAATAAAAATAGCTGGACGCTAAAGAAATGGAAGTCAGACCCATAAAATGTACAAGGTGGAAAATTTCAGTCTGCTGACTTTTAGTATTTCTCTGTCAGGTTTGAACTGTCAGTGGGGCAAAAGCAGAATGTACAAAATGTAATTTAGAATAATTGGTGTAAGTTAAAAGTTTACATACACCTTGCATAATCTGCAAAATATAAATTCATTTACCAAAATAAGAGGGATCACTCAAAATACATGTTATTTTTATGTAGTACTGTCCCTTGTTTGTCCTGAACAGTTAAACTGCCAGCTGTTCTTTAGAAAAATCCTTCAGGTCCCACAAATCTTTTGGATTTCCAGCATTTTTGTGTATTTGAACCCTTTCCAGCAATGACTATGATTGAGATCCATCTTTTCACCCTGAGGCCAACTGAGGGACTCATATGTAACAATTACAGATGATTCAAATGATCACTGATGCTTCAGAAGGAAAAACGATGCATAACTTTTGGAATTTGAAGATCAGGGTAACTTCAACATATTTTGTTTTCTGGGAAACACGTAAATATCTTCTGTAGCTTCTGAAGGGCAGTACTAAATGAAAAAATATATGATATTTAGGCCAAAATAAGAAAAATGTAGACATCTTCATTCTGTTCAAAAGTTTACACCCCTGGCTTTTAATGCATTGTTTTTTTTCTTCTGAAGCATCAGTGAGCGTTTGAAACTTCTGTAACAGTTGCATATGAGTTCCTCAGTTGTCCTTAGCATGAAAAAATGGATCTCAAAATCTTACATTCATTGTTGGAAAGGGTTCAAATACATAAAAATGCTGAAAAATCAAAGAATCTGGGACCTGAAGGACTTTTCTGAAGAACAGCACGGAGTTTAACTGTTTAGGACGAACAAGTGACTCATGGACAACTATCACAAAACAAAAAACAAAAAAAAAAGCTGTGGATCATTCAGGCAACGACACAGTATTAAGAATCAAGTGTATGTAAACTTTTGAACAGGGTGATTTTTATAAATTCAACTATTATATTCTCTTGTGGACTATATGTAAATGTATTTTATGTGAAATATCTTATTCAAGTCGGTACTAAATTAAAAATAACGTTCATTTTGTATGATCCCTCTTATTCTGGTAAAATAATTAACATTTTGCAGATTCTGCAAGGTTTATGTTAACTTGACTACATACATGACGAATGCGAATGTTAAAGCTAAAACTAACAACATTTCCGATATGCCCCCCAAACTTCCTGCTTCAACTGAACTAGTTAAAAATAGGAAAGTGATAGCAGACTAATAAAAGAAAAAGCAGCAACACCATTTTTTAATAGTTTAATATTTATTTTGTTTGTTTTTAATTACACGTTACTTAACATATTTAAACATTTGCCTCCAATAAAGGGACGTTAAAAAAATAAAATACAATTAGCCTGTTCTTAAAAGGCAGTCAGTGGCCAACATATAAGTGGTTTTCTTTTAGAGGCACACAAAGCTTATACATACATACATACATACATACATGATCAACAACAGACAGAGCATAAGAACATTTTTAACAATATGCAGGGCCGATAATAGAGAAGCAGCAGCCATAAACAGAAGGCCAAGCATTGGTTTGAAATGAGGAGTGCAGGTGTTTTTTAATGCTGTGTTTCTGCAGTAATGCAATCAGTAATGCTCCAAATCTTCATAAATTGAATGAAAATGCTGGTTTGATTATTAGACACAGTTTGTTTTTCCCTTCAATCATTATTTTCACGTCCGCCACACATTTCTGTGCTCAAAGCCAAGCAAGAGTCCTGAACCAAAAAGCAAATATTAATGTCAATATGGGAGGATCTGACAAAGCATTCAAGGAGTGCATTCCTCCATTATGCTGTCAGATGCGTTCATATATAAAGTCTGTATGAAGAAAACCTTCACAGAACACATCCATTGAAGTCACTAAAGACTTCAGAATCCAACTATGCCTGTGAGACTGAACCTTGAAAGCAGGTTCTTGTCATTCATGCATAGTGTGATGCATCTCAGTGAGTCCACCTACTGGCGAAACTACATACAGACAACTGAAATGTTTACGACATGCTGCAAATATATTAATTATAAGGATAACTGCATTGATATTAGGTTTAAATTTAGCGTCTGCTAAGCTTATACCGATTTGTGCACATGAAAGTGCACTATTGATCCCCAGAGAGTGTTTTAAGCATTTTTTTTTAAATGTGGCAGAGCGTGTCTGAAAAGAGTAATGCTATTAAACTATTAACGATTATCATTTTTTATTCACCATGAGCTGCTTTCTCTCTTAAAGGCAAGGCTGAACAGGTAGGCACTAGAGAAAATAATTCTGCCTGATTTAACATGGCTTGATTTTAATATCTATATTTAAATTTAGTCATAAAATTAGATTTGCTCCACTTTTTGTGCCACAATATTCTTTCATCCTATTGCTTCGGCACTTGTCATTTCGGAATACGACAGAAGGGATATTTTCATTAAGCAAACTTCCTATATTCCACATGGTTTATTTTTTGATAAAATAGAATATGTTTTAGGATATGAATACACTGTAGTACAAGATTACTGGCAAACAATTCACAAATATGTACATTTTCATTATTTATAACAGCTATTTATAAATTTGCATGTCAAATAACGACTCTTAGTAGCTTGTCAAGATTTCATGTCTTCAAAAGGACAGAACAAATGAGAGTAAAGTATAAATGCTGTACTGTTAAGATTATAAAGGTAAAACGGCGGTTGCGCGGTTGATCTTTTCTAAATGTCATCAATGTTCTCTTTTAGTAGGGTTGAAAGTAGGGAGTAGTGGTTTATGTAAGATGATAATGTTACAAGCACCTCAGCATCATTTATAGCTGAAATCCACTGATTAGATTTGCAGTTTTGAGGTTTTATGGCTTGTGGGATATGTTCCTGAGAGTGGACAAACATGCCCACAATAAAAACCTCTTGTGTCAGAGAACTATTGCTGAAACTTTGGAAAAAAAAAAAAAAAAGCAAATGAAGCTGCCCAATTCGGCTGCTTGTAAACTTTGAACAATTTGTGTTAATATTGCCCATGAAAGGAAGAGAACGAACCTCAGAACACTTCTTATGGATTTCTTTAAGCTTCCATGTCACAGATCTAAATACATTCACTGCACTGGTAACCTTATAGTATTCACTTCAAATACAGTTGAAGTCAAAAGTTTACTTGCACCTTGCAGAATCTGCAACATGTTAATTATTTGAGCAAAATAAGAGGGGTCATACAAAATGCTTGTTATTTTTTATTTAGTACTGACCTGAATAAGATATTTCACGTAAAATATGTTTACAAATAGTCCACAAGAGAATATAATAGTTGAATTTATAAAAATCACCCTGTTCAAAAGTTTACATACACTTGATTCTTAATACTGTGTCGTTGCCTGAATGATCCACAGTGTTTTTGTTTAATGATAGTTGTTTATGAGTTCCTTGTTTGTCCTGAACAGTTAAACTGCCGAAAACTTCAGAAAAATCCTTCACAAATCTTTGGTCCCACAAATTCTTTGGTTTTTCAGCATTTTTGTGTATTTGAACCCTTTCCAATGAGGACAACTATTACAGAAGGGTGAAAATTTTAACTTATTTTGACTTCTGGGGAACATGTAGGTATCTTTTGCAACTTCTGAAGGCTACTAAATATCACTAAATGAAAAAAAGTGCTATTTTTCCGTTCAAAAGTTTACACCCCTGGCTCTTAACACATTGTTTTTTCTTCTGGAGCATCAGTGAGTGTATGAACACTATGTAATAGTTGCATATAAGTCCCTCAGTTGTCCTCAGTGTGAAAAGATGCATCTCAAAATCATACGGTAATTGTTAAAAGGGTTCAAATACACAAAAATGCTGAAAAACCAAAAACTCTGTGGGACCTATAGGATTTTTCTGAAGAACAGCAGGCAGTTTAACTGTTCAGGACAAACAAGGGACTCATAAACTATCACTTAAAAAAGAAAAAAAAAGAAAAGAAAAACAGCTGTGGATCATTCAGGTAACAACACAGTATTAAGAATCAAGTGTATGTTAACTTTTAAACAGGGTCATATTTATAAATTTTAACTATCATTTTCTCTTGTGGACTATATGTAATCATCTTTTATGTGAAATATCATATTCACGACAGTCCTAAATAAAAAATATGACACCCTCTTATTTTGGTCAAATAATTAACATTTTGAGATTCTGCAAGGTGTATGTAAACCTTAGACTTCAACTGTAGATGGGTATAGATTTGTTCAGAAACACTTGTTCAATTACATTGAACTGGACATCAGATTTTTACAAATAATTATTTTTTTTTGAAAGCGTAGATTAGTGGAGCTCTTTTGATTTGAGGTTATTTAAAAACAAACAGAGTCACGCCAGAGTTTTCAACCCACATAGGCTGCAATGAGTCTATTACCTTTAACTCCATCTTGACTTGGCCTTCATACATTATCCAGCCAACCGGACACCAGGAGAACTCAGTGGACATTCAGAGGAAGCTGGAATCCTAGATGATTATCAAGTGGCTGGAGACAGAGGTGGAAGGATTCTTCTAATTGTGGTGGTTCCAGCCTTCCTCTGCTCCTCCTCCTCCTCCTTGTTGATGTGGCTCGGGTGGTAGTGTTGGTGGTGGAGCTGTATCCAGCTTGGGTCAGGACAGCTCGGATTTGCTGAGGGCTATCGCCAGCTCCAGATCCTCCTGCTCCTGCTGAGTCAGACGAGCCACACGCTCCCGCTCTTCTCTCTCACTCTCCCGCTTCGCCCACTCTATCATGTCCTCCTCTGTAGGGTACTGCTCCACACACATATACACACAAACACACACACACACACACACACACACACACACACACACACACACACACACACACACACATACCATAACCCCATCAGACACCCTGTCAATTTGCACCTGCTTTAAGTAATGTGACCCTGGACCACAAAACCAGTCTTAAGTAGCATGGGTATATTTGTAGCAATAGCCAACAATACATTGTATGGGTCAAACTTACCAATTTCTCTTTAATGCCAAAAATCATTAGGATATTAAGTAAAGATCACGTTCCATGAAGATATTTGATAAACTTCCTACAATAAATGTATCAAAACTTAATTTTTTATCAGTAATATGCATTGCTACGAACTTAATTTGGACAACTTTAAAGGCGATTTTCTCAGTATTTAGATTTTTTTGCACCCTCAGATTCCAGATTTTCAAATAATTGTATACTGGCCAAATATTGTCCTATCCTAACAAACCTTTCAAATGATGTATAAATCCCAACTGTAAAAAATTGACCTTTATGACTGGTTTTGTGGTCCAGGGTCACATATTTCTCAATTTTTATAGTCTAATCTAACATCTAAATGAAGAGGGGTTATGCAGCTATTACAACTAGTGTAAATTGTTTTCTAAAAGTACCAACTTTAAATGTTCAAAAATGGAGTTATGGACTAGTAAGACTGAGGTCACACAAAAATGAAAATCTGCTGAAAATTTAGTCACCCTCAGGCCAACCAAGTGGTTGATGAGTTGTTTTTTTTACCATTATTTTACTATTATATCACACAAACACAGAGCTTTTTGCTTTACAAGACATTAATTGAAGGACTGGAGTCGTATTGACTGCTTGCGGATTACTGGGATGTTTTAATCAGCTCTCATGCTGACGGCACCCATTCACTGCAGAGGATTCATTGGTGAGCAAGTGATGTAATGCTAAATTTCTCCAAAACTGTTCTGATGAAGGAACAAACTTATCTACATCTTGGATGGCCTGATGGTGAATACATTATAAGCTAATTTTCATTTTTGGGGGAACTACTATTTTGTGGTACAACATGCGTAACAGTCTGTTAAAGATTACACTTTTATGTAACAATATAAATGAGAACCATTCATTTGATCGTTTTGTTAAAGTTAAAGAACCTTTACTTTTTCATTAATTTTATATTATTGAGTGAACTATTCCTGTAAGTATTGTTTGGCCAATGACAATGTCACCAAAGTTCTTCATCATTATATAGGGGACAAATGTGGAAGCAATATGGGAGGAAAACAAAAACAAAAAACAGTGATAATGTGGTACGGCTTTTGACACAGGAGGATAAGAGATACAAGATATGTGCTATGATGCAATCCATAAAGCCTTTCAGCTAACATTGGCTCACAAGCCTGCTGACACATGAGACTAAAAAAATGTTAAGAAAGTGTTCTGTTACTAAAGGACTCATTATTTTAATCTCTCTAAAATGTCACTGTTAAAAACAAGGTTTTAAAGAAACAAATCACTCAAAAAACGTCACATGTGACCCTGGACCACAAAACCAGTCTTAAGTAGCATGGTATATTTGTAGGAATAGCCAAAAATACATTGTATGGGTCAAGATTTATGCCAAAAATCATAAGGATATTAAGTAAAGATCATGTTACATCAAGGTATTTTGTAAATTTCCTTCCGTAAATATATCAAAACCTAATTTTTGATTAGTAATATGCATTGCTAAGAACTTCATTTTGACCTCAGACTCCAGTTTTTCAAATCTCCGACAAATATTGTCCTATCCTAACATAACATACATCAATGGAAAGCCTATTTAGCATCATCTTTCAGATTATGTATAAATCTCAATTTTAAAAAAATGACCCTTATGACTGGTTTTGTGGTTCAGGGTTACATATAGTCACCCACATGTTGTTTCAAAAAACTCTGTGGATCACAAGATTAGAAATAACTTTGGATTTCATAATAATAATCATAATAAAATGACTGATCAATAACGAAATTTGTTTATGTTGTGCTCATGTGTCAAGGCTTGGATTGCTCATACAGCCCATCATGCTGAACATGCAGGTATTTCACACAGATGTGAAGGTGTGGACAACCATGGAAGGAGAGATGTAATCTCAACAGTTAGCTGGTAAGCATTTCAACACACAGAACACCAGACCATGACAACTTGACATGACAAAAATAATCTCAAGATGCCTCTCTTGAGGACAAAAAGTAATTTAAAAAATATCAGAGAAGTGTCATCATAAAGCTTAATTCATTTGATGCATTATCTAATAAAGAAAGTTCACAGTGGGGAAAACTGAGAAGACAAGCTCTTTAATTTTAAATAAAAAAATGGTAATACAGAAAGGAGCCAACAACGCTGTCAGCACCCTAGCTGATTAATTTATTTAGCAAATTCTCTGTATAAAAACAAAACAGACTGTATCTCGTCTAAAAAAGAAAAATAAGACGGTGCAGAGAATCATGGGATGTAGATGGAACCAGGAAGTGCTTTACCAGTGAATGGGAAGGAGCAGCCCAATAAGACAGGTGGACACAGTGATTAGTTCGTGCAGTGCAAAGGTAAGGCAAGGCAAAACAGTGAACCAAGGTACGGCAGGGTAATGAACGTGCAAGATGGAATCAAGCCTCAACCAATGGTGGAGAACATGACAAAAGAACACGGGGGTAACAGCCAATAGCAAGCAGCCCCGCCTCTCCTTCCACAGCCAGTGAGAACTTACGCGTGATGTTAGGCATGGTGTGATGTAAATTTAAATACATTCTTTTTGTAAAATAGCTTAATGGAAAAGTTCACTTTCAGAACAAAAATGTACAGATAATTTACTCACCCCCTTGTCATTCTTTCTTCAGGCGTAAAGAAATTATGTTTTTTGAGGAAAACATTTCAGGATTTCCCTCCATATGGTGGACTTCTATGGTGCCCCCGAGTTTGAACTTCCAAAATGCAATTTAAACGCAGATTCAAATGGCTCTAAATGATCCCATCCAAGGAAGAAAGGTCTTATCTAGCGAAACGATTGGTTATTATTTTTTTTGTTGGTTAATTACAATTACAATTTATGTACTTTTTAACCTCAAACGCTCATCTTGTCTAGCTCTGCGAGAACTTTGTGTAGGGTAGGTCAAAAAACTCCCATCTCATTTTCTACTGCAACTTCAAAATCTTCTTTGCTCGTTCGCTTTGGAAACACTGGGTTAGTACTTCTTCTTCGATGTACCCTAACTGTCTTGAACCGGAATACAGAGAGCTTACGCAGAGCTAGACAAGACGAGCATTTGAAGTTAAAAAGCATATTAATTGTCTTTTTTTTTTTTTGAGAAAATAACCGTTTCACTAGATAAGACCATTCATCCTCAGCTGGGATCGTTTAGAGCCCTTTAAAGCTGCATTTAAACTGCATTTTGGAAGTTCAAACTCATGGGCACCATAGAAGTCCACTACATGAAGAGAAATCCTGAAATGTTTTCCTCAAAAAACAATTTCTTCACGACTGAAGAAAGAAAGACTGGAAGCATGAACATCTTGGATGACAAGGCTTGAGTAAATTATCTGTAAATGTTTGTTCTGGAAGTGAACTTCTCCTTTAACAGAAACATTTAACACTTTTTTTTAGTAGAAGCATAAGCCTAGATTTAGAATAGATAAATAATTTCATTAGAAGCTCATTTATATGTACAAAAAACATTACATTTCACATACAGATAATAAAATAGAGTCGTCAAAATATTGAATGACAAGCATTTCTTTGCAGAAAAAAAAAACAAAGAAAAGGGCTGTGAGGGGTCGAGAGGTCAAGGCTGCTGCTTGGAGGAGGTGAAATGTCAGGGTTCACTACTGGGGTTCAGGAGGGGGAGAGGGGGAGGAGCTCACTTTGTCAAAGCTGGCGAATCGGTTGGGGTCGCGTGGGGCTTGGTTGGGTGAGGAAGGGGCGAAGGGGTCTGGTACCGAGTCTTTAGCGGGGAGGGAGGAGAACTCTCCAGAACCCTGAGCCTTGAACAGACCACGCCTCTGAAATGACTCGGACGACTCCGATCGGTGGATGTTGGACCGCTTACCTTCAGGGACATACACAGTACAACAAAATGTCTCAAAGTACAACAAAATAGCTTAAAGGCTTAGTTCACTCACAAATGAAAATTACCCCATGATTTACTCACCCTCAAGGAATCTTAGGTGTATATGACTTTCTTCTTGCAGACGAATCCAATCAGAGTTATATTAAAATTTTTCCTAATGGCAGTGGGTGAGTGTTTCTGTGCAACAGTACAAAAGAAGTCCAATAAAGCGCATCCATCCATAAAAATAAAAGCCCCACATGACTCTGGGGGGTGAATAAAGGCCTCCTGTAGTGAATCGATGCATTTTTCTAAGAAAAATATCCATACTTAAAAACGTAATAGTCACTTTAATCTAGCTTGCGCTAACAATCGGAGATGGAAGCAGCTTGTGAGTCTCGTGAAAACCACCATTTGTTTACAGGAGCAAAGGAAGCAAAGATTCCTGACTGTATTAAGGGAAAACCAGTCTCCTCTTGGCTTGTATCAAAATCCTCCGACATTTTTCTTTACAAATCCTTGTTTTGAACTTCTAATTCGTGACCTTTTTTTTTGTTTTGATCTCTCCAATGCGCGTACGCATTCATCACTTCTGAGAGGCGCATGCGCAACGTGTACAACTGTCAGCTGACAGTTACAAAAATTAAAAAAGCATTACAAAATCACATTGATTTGCTAAAGGAAGCCCTTATTCACTCCCGGGAGCCATGTGAGGCACTTTTTATTATGGATGGATGGACTTTATTGGACTTCTTTTTGACTGTTGAACAGAAACACCCAGCTACTACCATTATAAAGCTTTGAAGAGCCAGGATACTTTTTAAAATAACTCCAATTGGATTCTTCAGAAAGAGGAAAGTCATATACACCTAGGATGACTTGAGGGTGAGTAAATCATGGGCTGATTTTCATTTTTGGGTGAACCAACTCTTTAAAGAACAACAATGAAAACGTCAATCAAATCATATATTTATTCTGATAAAACATCAGCTCACCTGGGGGTGGAGGTGGAGGTCTGGTGGGTGTTCCGGTTTTGGGCGGTAATGCTGGAGGAACATCTGACTGAGTGTCTTCCTTAAATAAATTCTTGTTTGTACTTGAGTCGAATGGATCGCTGCCATTAGACTGAAAGGAAAGGGATAATTTCAACAGCTGCAACCCATATTCAATCTGATTTAAATCATGTGGATAAATTAATTGGCAATTGAGCTGGAATACTAGGCTTCTGTTTATGGTAATGACCCTTACCTTTGCTAAGCTGCTAAAGTCTGCAAAACCTCCTCCAAAAGTCTCATTGCCAAATACTGCAGCAAAAGGATCTGAAAGAAAATGAGGTACACAAACATTTTAGATACTTTTTGATAGCTCATGAGCTTAATACACTACCAGTCAAAAGTTTTTGAACAGTCTCTTCTGCTCACCAAGACTGCATTTATTTGATCCAAAGTACAGCAGTAAACAGAAAAAATATATATTTTTACTATTTTTTAGATATATTAAAATGTAAATTTATTCCTGTGATTTCTGAATTTTTTTTTGCAGAAAAAGATGAATTTTTACTTTAGTCACATGATCCTTCAGAAAGCATTCTAATATGCTGATTTGCTACTCAAAAACATTTATTATTATGGTTAAAAAGAAGCTAAGTAGAATTTTTTTAGGTTTCTTTGATGAATTGAAAGATCAGAACTTCATTTTTCTGAAATAGATTTTTTGTATAACATGATAAATGTCTTTATTTGTATTCATGATAGATTAATTAACATATTAACAATATTGAAAAATTGAAAATGTAACATGTATTTAGCAAAATGCTTCTCTCTAGAGCAATTTTTTTCTAGTTGACTAATGAGCTTTGTAGCTTTCCTAAGGTCATTGTTTCCAAGCTGTTTTACTGACATTTTTCTGTGAATAAAACACTGATGATTCTATTAGACATGATACATTTCTAAGTTGTTTCTTTCAACAAAGCTAGAGTGAACTGCCATGCCACATTAAGAGCATCAAAACATCATTTATTGTTTGAGTTCTGTGATAAAATTGACAAAATTAGTAAGCCAAGCTTTGTTTGTCAATACTAACAAAGCACAAAGTGTATTGTCATTGCATGGCACACACTACAAATAATGTTTAATGAAAATGTGTTCATGCATCAACAGAAAAAAAAGCATAGACTAAAAGATTGATCTTGGAAATTAATAACTGGTATTTACTTCATCAAAATGAATATTGATTATAATCGTGAAATAAATACTGTCAACCCAGCCTAGTAATGCTCATTCTACCTGGGTCTGAGTTAGTGGCCACTGTAGTTCCTCCTGGAGCAAAAGGATCATTGGCTGCTGTTGGTCCATCTCTCTGAAAGGACAAGGAAGAGGAAATTTAACATCAAATTCAGCCAAGTCATGCTAATAAAACACTTTATAACTGCAAGCTTAATATGAGACAATTCAAAAGCTTGCTTTAGGGTTTGTACCACCAAGAATTAGGTATGATTCATAATGCATTTAGCAGAATACACTGGCAGTCACTTTTGTAAAAATAACAGCTTACAAATGCTATCATAAATCAAGTGTGGCAGACACTCTAAACTAACAGAACACATTTGAATAGGATTTAAAAGAGTTTAGCTCTACAGCACTCACTGCAGGAACATCTGATCCTCCAAACGGGTCGTGTCCTGTGCCAGTCGAGCTGAAGGGATCAGAGTCTCCCAAGGCATCCATTTTAGATCCAAATGGATCAGTGTCTTGGATGTTACCGCTACCGGAAGCAAACGGGTCTGGAGTGACAGCATTGCTGGTTTTGGATGTGAATGGATCAGGCTCCTTTGGCCCTGTGGTGGCACTGAATGGATCGGAGGAACCGAAAGGATCTCCAGATGGGAAAGCACCTGAAGACTGCTTGAAGAAATTGTCTGCCGCAAATGGGTCTGTGCCTTTAAAAGGGTCCCCACCGAAAGGATCTGGAAAGCAAAACAACATTTTACGACTTGGGCTGTGAATGGATATTTTGCAAATGAATTGTAAGACAGTTAGCAAATACTAACCTGAAATGTCAACTTTTGAGAAAGGATCTTCAGTGAATGGATCACCTGCAAATGTAGTTTTATATAAGTTTACCAGTTATTTATTTTTCTTCAAAGCAACTTTTAGTACACTTATTACAAAGACAACCTAGAGCTGCATGATTAATGCCTGATTGATGACTTTACTTTGTGTGCAGATCTTACTGTCAGTGAAAGGGTCCGAATGAAAGAAGTCAAGGCCAGGACCGCTAGGCGGGTTAGTGGGCGGCAATGAAACTGGCTGGGCAGCTTCCTTCTTCTCTGGCTCCGCAGTTTCAGCCTAGACATTCACAAAATCCATTAGGATAAACATATTTATTATTATTATAAAATTATACATTACCAGTCAAATGTTTTTGAACAGTAAGATTTTTTTTTTTTTTTTTTAAAGAAGTCTCTTCTTTTAAAGAAGTCTCTTCTGCTCACCAAGCCAGCATTTATTTGATCCAAAATACTGCAAAAGCAGTAATATTGTGAAATATTTTTTTACTATTTAACATAACTGCTTTCTATTTTAATATATTTTAAAATGTAATTTATTTCTGTGCTCAAAGCTGAATTTTCTGCATAATTACTCCAGTCATCAGAGTCACATGATCCTTCAGAAATCATTATAATATGTGGATTTGCTGTTCAGCATTTATTATTATTATCAATATTTAAAACAGTTGAGTACATTTTTTCAGGATTCTTTGATGAATAGAAAGATCCAAAGATCAGCATTTATCTCAAATAAAAGGCTTTTGTAACATTATAGACTATACGATTCAAAAGCTTGGAGTCAGTATAATTCTTCTTCTTTTTTTGGGAAAGAAATTATAGAAATAATACTTTTATTTAGTAAGGGTGGTTTAAATTGATCAAAAGTGATGATAAGGGCATTTATAATGTTACAATAGATTCTATTTTTAGAAAAATGCTGTTCTTCTGAACTTTGTTCATCAAAGAACAAAATAAATAATGCTTTTTGAGCAGCAAATCAGAATATTAGAATGATTTCTGAAGGACCATGTGACTGGAATAATGATGCTAAATTTTTTTGCTTTAAAATCACAGGAATAAATACATTTAAATAGTAAAAATATTTCAAAATGCTGTACTTTTTATTGCTGTACTTCAAATAAACGCAGGCTTGGAGACTTCATTAAAAACATTAAAAATCTTACTGTTTAAAAACCTTTGATTGGTAGTGTACACATACTCACAATCGAAAACAACATGCTCTGACTAGTACTTACAATATGACCCTCATATTATCCCAAAAATAAATTAAAATGTTAAATATTAAAAAAAAATTGAATTGGTCAACGATTACGATTTGTCATAATCATTCAACCTTTGGGGTGCTGGTGGCAGGCTGCTCCTCTGCCTTTTCATTCTCTTCAACTACCTCTGGCTCTGGGTTGGCTTGTGTTGTGCTTTCCTGAAAACAGAGTGGCATAAAAAGTCAGTCACACACGAGAACCAATTTGTAATGGCATGTGAGATTGGCATTTTACATGATATACAATAACAGGAAGTGTTTGCTGACCGTGTTCCCCTGAGGCCAGGCCATCACAGTGGAGCTGGCAGTGGATAACCCACTGTTGTAAAGGTCAGCGCTATAAAAGTCAACTTTAGGCTCCTTCTCCTCTGGGCTGGTGAATGGCTCTTCTGCCTCTGACCCGGGCTGCTCCTCTGTGACTCTGAGCTCCTGCGGTTCATCCACGGATGAGTCCTCCTCTTCATCCTGGACTTTGTCCTCTTTGAGTTTCTCTGGCGACTGTGCTGTGGGTTGAGGCCACTGCAGTTGCTCCAGCTGCTCAGAGGAGGGCGCTGTTCCATTGACAAGCACCGGCTCCTCCAGGATTTTCCAAGTAAGCCGTGCAGTCACTTCTCTCTCCTCCGTTTTAAGATCAGTCAATCGCTTCTGTTCCTGCGATAAACCGCACAGTGTGTGAGATATTTTAAGCAAGTAGTTCAAGTAGTTTGTAACTAGGAATGGAACTAATGATAATTAAGCCAGAACTTTTATAAAAAGTAGCAAACAAGAAAGAAAGAGCAGGAAAAAAAAAAAGCAGAAAAAATTTAGAAGTGGATGGTAATAGAAATGAGGATTTTTTTAAAAGTAAAAATATCACCTCATTTGCAATTAAAATGAACATACATTCTTAAAACAGATATTTCCTGTTCTAAAAGCATTGTTTAAAGCCAAAACATACACACAGCTTGCAGTTAAAATTCTGTTATTATGCCAAGTGGTTTGGAAAATAGATGGATGGATTGGATGATAATTATTATAACTCATTTTCATCCTAGGCTTATCCTTTTTGGATTACTCCAATAATAAGAATTTATTATTATTAGGTTTTATTATTTACAGAACATTGTCTTTAATAATTGCTATTGCCAAAAAAGAATTGCTATTGGCAAATAATAATATATATTTTTAAATAATTATTATATAAAATGATTATTATACAAAAAAGGGAAATATTTCTTTAACTCAAGTAAAATAATAATAATAATTATTATTATTATTAATATGATTATATCAACATTCATTTTTATTATTTATTGAACATTTGTCTTTATTGTTGCACTATATTGTTTACATGGTTTGCACTCTCTACCATGTGCCCTTACTTGTATATTGTGTTTTTCATTTTATATATTATGTTTATTTGTATTTATTCATATTTTTTTAATTCTACCTTTGTATTTAATGTTACTGTTTGTATTTAATGTTACTGTTTGTATTTAATGTTACTGTTTGTATTTAATGTTACTTGTATGCACCATGGGTCTGAGAGTAACGCAATTTCAATTCTCTGTATGTCCTGTACATGTGGCAGAATTGACAATAAAGTTGACTTTGACTTTGACTTTTAATCAGTGCAAAAAATAATTGCCATCGCTAGGGCTAATGCCAAATAATAATAAGTATTTATAACAATAAATAATTATCCAAAAAATGGAAACACTCTTTTAACTCAGGTAAAATTATTATTATTAGGTTTTATTTTTTACTAAACAGTGTCTTTAATCATATATATATAATTTTTTTATATAATTATTATTTAAATAATTTATTGAACATTATATTTAATTAGTGCTATTGCCACAAAATAATTGCCGTTGCTTTTGCCAAATAATAATAATAATTATTATTCTTATTATTTAAATAATTATTATCCAAAAATGGAAACATTCTTTCCATAATTTCCATTTCCATAATCTTTCTGTAAAAAAAAAAAGAATAAGCACTATTATTATTATTATTATTATTATATGTTATTATCATCATCAGTTTTTATAATAATTGCCATTGCAGTGCTATTGAAAAACAAAAATATTATATTATAATTATTATTATTATTTTTACTATTATTATTAATTATATTATCATTATTATTTGTTTCATTATTTATAGAACATATATATTATATTTATAGAACAAATAATAATAATAATAATAATTCTAATTATTATTATTATTATTATTAATATTATCATCATCATTAGTTTTTATATTTATTGAACATTGTCTTGATTTATTGTCATTGTCAGTGCTGTTGCCAAAAATAATTGCAAATGCAATTATTTAAATAATTATTATCCAAAAACTTCTGTAAAATAATAATAATAATAATTATTATTATTTGTTTTACTGAACATTGTCTTTACTCAGTGCTGTTGCCAAAACATGGAAACATTCCTTTAACTCAGGTAAAATCCCCTTTAAACATGGCGTTATATTACTAAGAGGGTTAATGCAGATAGCAGATACGAACACGTGAAGTTAACTAAAAAACAGATAAAAATCTCACTAACCTGAGCAATCTGTGAGTGTGATTCTTTAACAGCATCCTCAAGAGGGCAGAGTTGATCACGGGCAGACTGAACCTTCTCTCCCAGCTGACGGGTCTCCTCCTGCAGATGGAGCAGTTCTTCTCTGGCTCTGGTCAACTCCTCCTCGTAGTCACCGATTCTCTGCTCCTGCTCAGAGTGCTCCACCTGCAATGACTGGATCTGAACACAAACATGCACACACAGAGACAGGTGGGGAAAAAAGGCAAAGAGTACAATAAAATATCTGAGATCAGCATACCTATGACTTTTAAAGCAACGGAAGTGAGAATGCATTTGTATCCATTCAAATGGACTAAGTGAAATAGTGTGAATTCTGCTGTACTGTGTCTCCCTTTCTCTTCCACTCTTTTGTTTCCCTGGCCACACACAAATCTGCATATGAAAACATCATGCAAAATAGCATGTGAGATTAAGACTAGTGTGTTCAAGACTGCCCAGTCATGCGATACTTCAAATCAGTGCATACTTTTTGAGTTGTTATTATTTATTTCTCTTTCTCACTATGTCTGTCTCATACCAGTTGGCTTTCCTGGCTGCATTGTTGCTGTATGAGTGTAAGCTGCTCCTCCAGAGAGCGTTTCTGCTCGTCCAGCCTCTCCAGCTTCTCCTGCACCTCCTGTCGCTCCGCCTGCAGGCGGCTCAGTTCCTCCGAGCCCTTCTGAACCTCTTCCTGCAGGTCCTGAGAGAGAGAGAAAGAGTGTTTGTGTTAAGAGGCCTTTCAACACATCTTTATCAGTCTAATAATAAACAGGACTTCATCATCACTGACAACAGTGCAGAGAACAGATGCAGCTCTAAATGTGAAGATAAAAAGCACTAGAGGACAAGACGATACTGAGATACGTGTGTAAACCAGTTATAATGGCACACCAGTCAGCAAAGCCAACGTAAACAAATGAAATCAGATAGACTGCAATTATGTGCTTGAAAGTAACACAAGAGCTTCACTGATCCTCAAACAAAGGAATGGCACCTTAGCTTTCACACAGCAGCTTTCTTTTCTCAACAGCTGTTCCCTTGTAGAAGTGAGAAGAACATTATACAAAGAATAAATTCAATTCTGATCCTTGCAGGGAAAGAAGCTAGAGACAGAAAGAATAAACAATGAAAATTGTAATGTTAGCCTTACATAACCAGACCCTTTGACCATCAACCATGGCTCTGTCTAGAATGGCACACTTAAAGTGTGGTTTCGTGGCCTTCGCTTTCGTGTGTCTAGGAAATAACAAGACCACAGAATGTCCCGTTGGGCATTGTATGATTTGTCTTCACGTCCACCATGCAGCCGTATGCCGAACCTACAGTAATGCTGACTTCATAGCTGAATATTACCCAACAGCTCATGTGGGAAAGTGTAGACACGTAGGAGGACTGTGAGGCTTAAGGGTGCCATCTGGAAAAGGGCCATGAAGTCTGTTCCACACAGCAGATTATTCTGGCCAAGAGCTGCCCACTTAGACAGGAAGAGGACGTCTGAACATGTTAAGAAAAGAGCCATTTAGTTCTGATTTTGTGCTGTTTAGTGGCGGGTTTATTTTGAAATGGGTTGTACCACAATAAAAAACAATGTGGCACTTTATTTTAGTGCCCTATTTACAAATTACATGTACTTATTATAGTAATAACAGTAAATTTTGCATAATTACATGCAATTAACCTGAACCAATCCACAATCCTAGTAAGTATGTTATTAATGAATATTACTCAGTACTTAATTTTATAATTACACTGTAACAAGGACAACTGTATCTCTGGGAAAAAAACTGGAACTGGAAAAAAAGAAAAGAAATACAATATTGTTTAAAAGTTTGGGGTCAGTCTCTTACATTGACCAAGGCTGCATTTATAAAAAAAAAAAATAAAAAAAAAAGTCAAAATAGTACTATTGTGAAATATTATCATTTAAAATAACCGTTTTCTATTTTAATATATTTTAAAATTTAATTTATTTATTTTCTTAGACGGCAAAGATGACTTTTCAGCATCATTACTCCGGACTATTTTTATAAAATAAAATAAAAATTCTTACAATCTCTTACAATTACCAAGGCAGATTTTTAAACACAACATGCAGTAAAAATTGTACTACTGTGAAATATTATTATAATTTAAAAAAATATATTTTCCATTTTTCTATTCTAACTATTTTCTGTTTTTCTATTTCTTTTGCAACACTACAGAAGAATATACTATTGTTCAAAGGTTTGGGGTCAGTAAGTCTCTTACATTTACCAAGGCTGCATTAAAAAAAAAAAAAATGAAATGAAAGTGAAATATTATTATAATTTAAAATAACAGTTTTCTACTTTAATATATTTTACAATGTAATTTAGTCCTTTGATGGCAAAGCTGAATTTTCAGCATCATTACTCCAGACTTCAGTGTCACATGATCCTTCAGAAATCATTGTAATATGCTGATTTGATGCACAAGAAACATTTCTTATCATTATTAATGTTGAACACAAATGTGCTGCTTAATATTTGTGTAAACCATGATATATATTATTCAGGATTCTTTGATGAATAAAACAGCAATTATTTGATATCTTTTGTAACACTATACATTTCTTTACTATGACTTTATCAAATTAATGCATTCTTGTGAATAAAAAAATATTATATATAATAATATATTAATAAAATAAAATAAAAAATAGATTAGAAAAATAGAAAAAAGAATACACATAATGGTTTGGTTCATTAAACTCAACTGAACTGAAAAAAAAAAGGAAACTGTACTGTTACACTACAGTAAAAATAGTACTTTTGTGAAATATTATAAAAATAAAATAATATAATATTTTTAAAACATTAATTTAAAACATTTGGGGTCTGTAAGTCTCTTACATTCACCAAGGCTGATTTTTTTTTTTTTTTTTAATAAAACATGCAGTAAAAATTGTACTACTGTGAAATAATGGTATAATTTAAAATAACTGTTTTCTATTTTAATAGATTTTAAAGTGTAATTTATTTTCTTTGATGGCAAAACTGAATTTTTAGCATCATTATTCTTCACAGTATCACATGATCCTTCAGAAATCATTCTAATATGCTGATTTCATGCTTTAGAAACATTTCTTATTATTATCATCAATGTTGAAACAGTTGTGCCGTTTAATATTTTGGTGTAAACTGTGAAACATATTATTCGGGGTTCTTTGATGAATAGAATAGCAATTATTTGAAATCTTTTGCACTATACATTTCTTTATTATCACTTTTTTAAAAAACTTTTTTTTTTTTTTTTTTACAAACTGATGTTCAGTGAATCGTGCTATTTTTGTGTGAAAATACATATTACATGGTCAATAATGGTTGGCAGGTTAAACATTCTGTAATATATATAGTCATCTATAGAACCTCAGTGAAAATACAGAATATCTAACTGTACAAAAGCAAAGGTTAGATACTGAGGGCTAAGGGGGAAAAAAAAGCCAATAAATTTGTCAAATATAAGAAAAGAATCAGATCCGAAAGGAAACAAAAAAGCACCTACAATGATAACAAAAGACAACCATGTCATTTCCACTGTCATTTCCTTTTTCACCTTGAGGCGCTATGAGAGTGCTGGGCGACTGTGACTGAGTGGCTCCTAAAAATAACAGGTCTACAGCAGCAGAACTGAATAACCGCTCGCAGCGAAGATGGAAACCTTCACACGTCTAATGCACAAACGTCTCCTCGTCCAATCAGAGGCTGCGCCGGGAGCCGACAGCCCCCGAAATAGAATCTATTCATCATCCCAGGGTTTAAACACAGCGGAGGCTCAAACTAAAACTCAGCACACATTCTTATTTAATTATTCAATGCCTGGAGCTGCCTACCAGCACTGAGTGTTTCAAGGCTAATCTATTAAGAGCCTAAACAAATATTGATTACATTCATGATTTGTAAGAGGCCCTTGCTTCTGACAGCTTACAATATTGATTTTTAATTCTCTTAATGTTGCACTTTTGCATAGGTGAAAGCAGCACTTCTTTTATTTTTTGATTTAATGGACATCATTTGAACTGCATTATTTAGACGGTAGTAAGAGAAAGATCCATTTTAATTATGCTATTCATAAAGGTAAAAGCACACAAGTGTCACTGGCACATTTTCAAATTCAAAAATGAAAAGAAAACAGCAAATCAGCATGATAAGCGGCCTTGTTTGATGACAGGAAAGGAGAACCCTAGAGAGTGGGACCAGCTGTGCTATCAGTACGCCATCTAATATCCATATGCACACACACATCAGGTTTCTCTTCCTGTATGCTTACACACACACACACACACACACACACACACACACACACACACACACACACACACACACTATTGTTTTTTCTGGCTCATTAGGCATCCATCTGTCAATACATTTTAGCACTAGCATTGGCATGCTTTATTCTTTTAATAAATGTGCCCATATTAAAAGACTAGCCTGACCATATCTGAATCTGTACCTAGAATCTAATTCAGCAGTCTAGAGCATCTTTCAGTCTACAAAATGGTTTATTTTCAGCTACATACACAGGAAATTTAATTATCACACAGTGGGAGAGAGCGAGAGAGAAGGAGGGAGCTCAGATCTCGATGGAAATGAAAAACACCACATTTATGAGTCGGGAAGCCAGTGCAGATATACAGTATAGACCTTGAACTTCTTTCAACTCTGCTGACAGACAGTGAGGAGAGAACTGATCCACGATGAGCAGACAGATGATAGGGAGGATAAAAGAGACAGACAGGAAGGGAGCCTGGAAAACAGCTGGCTTCTGCTTTCCTTTATTGATCCAGTAAGTGGTCAGTAAACTCTAGACATTATGATGCATGAAACTAACTTTTAGCTTCCTTTAAACAACTAATATATTAAAGATTCAGAATAACAGCTGTTTTTTAAGAATATAAAAATAACTAAAATAAAAATGATTAAAAAATAGAAATAAATGATTAAAAAAATAATATGTGACCTTATTGGACCACAAAACCAATCATAAGTAGCACGGGTATATTTGTAGCAATAACCAAAAACACATTGAATGGGTCAAAATTATTGATTTTTCTTTTATGCCAAAAAAAAAAAAAAATTTGAATATTAAGTAAAGATCATGTTCCATGAAGATATTTTGTAAATATATCATAATATAATTTTTGATTAGTAATATGCATTGCTAAGAACCTCATTTGAACATCTTTAAAGGCGATTTTCTTAATATTTAGATTTTTTTGCACCCTCAGATTACAGATTTTCAAATAGCTGCATCTCAGCCAAATATTGTCCTATTCTAACAAACCATACATTAATGACAAAAAAATACATTAATTAAAACAATTGTCCCTTATGACTAGTTCTGTGGTCACATATAAATGATTCAAAATAAAAAAGTAATACAATAAAAATATGGAAATATTAGCTGCCTTTAAACAACTAATATAAAATGACTCAAAATAAAATAAAATAAAAATGTATACATTTTAATGCAGCCATTTTTATATTTCTTAATGTAAAATAAAAAAAAGACAAATTATTTCAGTACTTTGTGGATTGTTAAGCTATATTCTATCTATTCATGCACATCTGATCAGGTCAGGATCACCAGTCGAATAAAAACAGCAAATTAATTTCTGTACAATTTACAAATCGTACCTGGACTTCGCTGGTCCTCTGTCGTATAGTTTCCTCCCTTTCTTTGATGTCCTGTTCCACCACGCTCTTCTCCCTGAAAGACCAGCAGAGACATGAGTATTTAATCACAGTGGCGACGGCGGGTACAGACAGCCAGCCGCCTGGAACAGGATGGACAGCATCTCCCTCCAGCACCATCTCTGCATCTGCTGCTGGAGCTTGCTCGTGTGAGAGAAGAGAGGCTGTCCGTGAGTGTGTGTGTCAGAGCTGCACATGAGCAGATGGTTTTCTGAACGTCAGGAAGAACAGGAGGAGGGAAGCATGGAGGGAGAGAGAGAGCGAGAGAGAGATGGTGGATGCGGGGTTGGAATACATTAGAGGTGTTTTCACCTTCAAGTTATACAGGCAAGGCAAGGCAAGTTTATTTATAAAGCACATTTCATACACAATGGTAATTTAAAGTGCTGTACATAAGAGGAATTAAAATCATAATATCATAAAAATCATACAAATTAATAATCACAACAGTAAAAATGATTATACATAAAATAATGCAATCTGTTCGGACGTAGCACAGTGCTCATTCAATACATGCACAACTAAACAGATGAGTTTTGACAGGTTAAATTAGCCAACAAATATATTGCAACTACATACATTTTCTGGATGCTAGTGATAGACCAAATTGCCTGATGTCTAGATAAAGCTGATGAAAATTTATATTGTTAAATTTTAATATATTTTTGTAATGGCAAATCTATTTTTAGCAGCCATTACTTCAGTTTTCAGTGTAATATGATCCTTCAGAAATCATTCTAATATGCTGATTAGGTGCTCAAGAAACATTTATTATTATCAATGTTGTATTATTATCAGTGCTGCTTAAAACTTTATGAAAAGCGTAATTATTTCAGGATTCTTTGATAAATGGAATATTTCTATTTGATATAGAAATCTTTTGTAACATTTTACATTTCTTTACTGTCTTTTTAATAAAAGCACTTAAAAAACAAAAACAAAAAATAACATAACATTATGGTCACTTTTGATTAATTTGAAGAGATAATTCACGCAAGAATTAAAATTACCCCATGATTTACTCACCCTCAAGCCATCCAAGGTGTATATGACTTTCTTCATTCAGACCAATACAATCAGAGTTCAATAAAAAATGTCCTGGCTCTTCCAAACTTTATAATGGCAGTGAACGGGTGTTGAGATTTTGAAGTCCATTAAAGTGCATCCATCCATCATAAAAAGTACTCCACACAGCTCCAGGGGGTTAATAAAGGCCTTCTGAAGCAAATCGATGCGTTTGTGTAAGAAAAATATCCATATATAATACTCTATAAACCGTAATCTCTAGCTTCTGCTAATTGTCATATAAACATTCAAAAGAGACTGACATACCAGTGGGTGACGTAGGATGTAGGTGTAGCGTAAGCTCCAGTGAGAATATGCTAGTCTCGCAAGACCCAAGTTTGTTTACATTACGGTTTATAAAGATTTAATGTGGATATTTTTCTTTCACAAGTGCACTGTTTTGCTTCAGAAGAAGAGTTCTTTTTATGATGGATGGATGTGCTTTATTGGACTTCAAAATCTCAACAGCCATTCACTGCCATTATGAAGATATAAAGGTAGAGTCAGAACATTTTTAAATATAACTCCAATTGTATTCGTCTGAAAGAAGACTGATACAAGTCTGATACACCTAGAATGGCTTGAGGGTGAGTAAATCATGCAGTAATAAAATTTTTGGGTGAACTATCCTTTTAATGCTATATATTTTTTGTAACGGAGCTCGACATTAATGCTTGTCTGGGACAAGTAGTTTTTTTTGAAGGGGCAAGGGAAAGAAAATTTTACTTGCCCGACTGGACAACTAATCTGATTAAACATCTATTTAGGGATGCCCGAAATTTCGTTTATAAAATAATTCTGATTTTATTACATACATTTGGTGTAAACGGCAATTGATAATGGATAATGTATTGACAGTAACAAGATCATGCCAGTTGAGGATTGATGATTCATTCATTAGTTGCTGCCACCTATTGCCGATTTAGTAGCTTATTTTGCATTTTTTATATTATAACATTTAAATATTATATATAAAAAAATACATACATACATACATACATATATATATACATACATACATACATATATATATATTAACACCAAGCTCATGATATTATTTATACCGTTGCAATTTTGCTATTGTAAATGCTTTCATGCTATATTTTAGCTTCATTAAACAGGTAAATGCATCTTAATGCCACTTCAGCTGCTTCCGTTTCTTCCACAGTGGAAAGATTGATTTTGCTAATGCCGATTTCATTTGATTGTAGCCCTATTGTGTCTTACTTAAGTGAAATTATTAATAAAATATCGAAATTTTAAATGAAAGGTGACATGCATTTAATGCGGTTAGGTAAAATGGCCTTTAAACAGGCAAAAAAATATATATTTTCCTGGAAATCAATTTTAGTATGCAGCAACTTCAGTAATATAAATATACAACATAATTTCCCAACAACAAAATTGTGGGAAGTAAAAATGCTGAGTGGAGTGATTTAGAAGAAAACCACTAGCCACAGTGGCTTGTGAGGAAAAAGTTAATGTCAAGCCCTGACTGTAAGTAATATATACATCATAGAAATTGCTATTCCATGCTGTTGCTACACACTTCATAGGGTGTTCCATGATATGCTAGATCCAGTAAAGGGCTGATATGTGTTGCTATGTGACTGCTAGGGTGTTCCGAATTGTTTCTTAGCATTACTCTGATGCTCAAAACTGTCCCATAAGTCTGAAAATTTTGCAAATAGCACATCTCTCTCTTTTAGCAAAACCTAAACTCATGGTACTCATCTGTTAAGGCTCAAACCATTCATCTTTTGGCTCCTAGCCCAGTTTTTAACTACTATGCCACACCATCCATGCATATTGTGGGAAACAAACACTTTGTTCAACACATTTGCATGTTAAATCCATTTCTAAACATTTCATTTCCAAGCATCTTCTTACAGAGAGGGCTCAGTCACTGATCATAGCGTGAATACAATAGATTTATGATGATGCTGGAATTTTTTTTTTTATGTGGAATGTCTTTTAGGTTTTGAGGCTAGCGAGCTAGCAAGAGTAAAACAGAAAGATTAATAACGGAAAAAAAATGTCGTATAACAAATCTTTCTCAAAAAGATTCAGAGCATCTTTCCTAGATTAAGATTAGACTGAACTGTATTAAGCTCTGACTCAACATTTCCTCTCAGATTCTAACACAGTGAGTTCATGCTACAGTCTTCCCAGCAACAACAGAGAAACTCACATGTATCTGACCGAGAGTCAAGCGCACACACTGTGAGTCAGAGACTCCCAGGAGAAAAGAGAGAGAAGGGGAAAACATGAAAATAGAAAGACTGAAACGGGATATATAAATAATACAGAGCAAATGACCAACGGTCCTAAATCCAACTAAAAAACTGGTTCTTGAGTTGCCCGGATCAGCCAAAAACAACAGAGCGTGTTTCGTCCAAACAGCCTAGAAATGCTTTTTTTTTTTTTTTTTTTTTTATAAGGAGGGCGTGGCTTGTTCTTACCTGTCACCTGAGGTGGCCCGTTGCCGTGGAGTTTTAAGGCAATCCCGAACCGCACGCATCATTTTAGCGACAAACAACAACCCATTGTATAGAACCTTTCTGTTTTCTATCCTTCCTGCTCATCTTCTTATGCTCTCTCCATTACTTCTCAATTACTCTTTCTCTCGCACTCTTTCCGTGAAGGAGGAAGTGAGAAGTGTTAGAAGTGCTGTTGAGCGTCTATCTCACACTGAGTGAGTGAGTGTGCTGGAAGCTGACAGAGCTGACAGGTGACTGTATCTGCTTTTGCTCAAACTCTGTAAACCAGAGATGGAGGGAAAACCAGAGGTGGGGGCATCTTCCTCTTTCAGTGTTTGTGTAAATGAAAGCTCCACCTCTCCTCTGTGGCGTAGCGACTCTCATCACAAGTAGTGTTAACTTCTCTGGAGAATTATTGCTTGCAGGAAGTGATTTAAGGACTTGTATATGCCACCCACACACATGTTGCATTCAGTAGCATTACTTTTCTCATCTGTCATACAAATATATTTATTATGAATGATTAGTTCAGCCAAGAATGATGTACTCACCCTCATGTCCTTCTTAACCCTTCTTTTCTTTAAATAGTAGATATAGCATAAAAGTAGTCTACATTACTCTTGTTCTACTTTCCAAGCTTTCTGGAGCCATACAATTCCTTGTATGATAAATAAAACAAACAAATACAATTAGAAATATTTTCTTGGCAACTAACTGAAATAAAATGCAACTAAACTGACAAAAACTGAAATAAAAATTAATAAAAATTAATTAAAAAATTAATTAAATGACAACAGGACAAAAATTTGACAAGTGAACAGATTATGCTATATGTCTTTTTCTTGTAAAAAAAAAAATAATAATTGTAAAGTACTTTTGCATTGTAGTATTTTTGAACTGCCTTCAATTATGCTTATTTAAATAAAAATATTTGTATTATTTTTATATAATATGGTGTATTATATTTAACAAATGTTTATTATTATTATTTTTTATGCTGATTTAATGAAAATTATTTATGCTTATTTAAATGTAAAAAAGTGTACTATTGTATTATATATAAACATTGTATTTTTAATATATATCTTTAATTCCTTATAGCAGTTAAAACTGAAACTTTCTTATTACTATATACAATTGCAATCAAAATTATTCAACCCCCCAGAGACTGCAGTACTTTACAAATAAAAGCTTGTCTGAAGTTTCAGGACTTTATAAAAATTGCATCTACAACAGTGTACTGGCATATTAAAAGTGACAATGTCAATATATAATGTAATGTGTTTGAGCTCTAGGATTTTTTTTTTTTAGAAACAGCTGTCATAATTATTCAACCCCTATTCAACATTGCCGTTTTAAGTCATTTATTTTTGTGGTAGGGAACAAAATTGTCCTAAAACACAATTAAGCCTTTACAAACTATTAAAAAAACTGAATCAGCTTGAGATGTTACACATCTATACATTTATCCCATACATGTGCTGAAGTTGAGTAGCAAATATGGTAAAGTCAACAGAGCTTAAGCTATAGAGAAGAAACTGTTGTATTGTATTAGAAAGTCTAAGGCTACGTGAAGATTAAGACATTAAAAGCCTTATTCCTTAGTTTAAAGTGTGTTGTACCAGAAAACCTTTGAGGGTGTTGAACCAAAAATGCACAATTTCATAAAATGTTTGATCAGAGCAACTGAGAAAAACCTGCAATGTACAGCCAAAGAATTGCGAGATGACCCGATGAAAGGAGGAAAAATACTTCATTCCAGAGTAGAAGATGAACATAGGACAAGCATGGCACAAGATGTTGGGGCATCTTGGCGAATACCATTCTTGATCAAGAAGAACAAAAAGGTCAGCTTGAATATGCTAAAATTTATTTGGATAGACCTGTGGAGTTCTGGAAGAATGTTTTATGGAGTGATGTGACCAAACTAGAACATTTGGACGTATAGATCAGCGGATTGTCTGGTGCAAAAAAGGGAAAACTAATGAGCAGAAGAACACTATCTCCATGATCAAACATGGAGGTGGGCTGATCCAATTATGGGGTTGTTCTACTGTAGCATGAAGTGGAAAACATGACCGCATGAAGGAAACCATGGATTCCTTGAAGTATCAGGCCATTTTGCCAAGAATTGTGATGCATTTGGTGCAAAGACCGAAGATGATGATCAATGGACTTTCCTGCAGGACAATCATGCCAAAGTAAACAAACAAATCTACTTCTGCTTGGTTCAGGGATCAGTCACAGAATGTTCTTGAGTGGCCTGTTCAGTCTCCAGATTTAATTCTCATTGAAAATATTTGGTTAAATTTGAAGAAAGCAGTGGCAAAGTGAAAACCAAAGATTATCCGTGATTTAAAAGCTTTTTCAGCCGAGGAATGGTCCAAGATTGCAGTAGAGAGGTGATCAACGTTTCTAAACACTTTCAAACAGCGTTTATTGGTGGTTTTAAATAATAAAAGATTCTGCACCAAATTTTACTTTTGGGGGTTGAATAATTTTGAACATGAATGTTTAGAGCCAATTTGATTTTTTTCTATTATTTATCAATTTATGTTCTCAGAATTACTCAAATGTGTATTAAAATACTTTATCTAATAGTGTCCTAATGCCTTTGTAGATTTGTTTTTAGAAAAACAAATTATCTGGAACAAAATGTCTTGCATGTCAAGGGGGTTGAATAATTTCGATTGCAACTGTAAGTATTTATTAAAATATTTCTACATTGTAGAATTTGTGAACTATTTTTTCAGCTATGCTGATTTAAATTAAAAAATTAATTTCTGCTTATTTAATGGATAATTTAAAATTAATTCAATGTATTATTTTTTTTACTGTATGCCTTTTTCTTGTTAAAAAAATAAGATTATTTTAAATTTTTTAAAAAAAAGTAAAATTCTAAATATAAAATGTAAAGCCAAATAAGAGATTAATATTAATAAGATTATTAAATACTATTACTACAATAACGTATATATACTAAAATAAAACTGGTGAAAACCATTATGACATTTTTATGCTGCTTTTTTGTCATTTTAGAGCTTCACAGCCCTTACTTTTTGTTTTACAAGAAATCCATATGGGTTTGGAACAACATGAGGGTGAGTAAACAATGACAATTTTCTTTTTTGGCTGAACTACGCCTTTAAAACAAGTGGCTTAAAAATTCTAAATACTGTCTGTGGGTGTAGACAATCTAGTTCAGCTCGAGATGACCTTGCACATTATGATGACAGATCGAAGAACATTAAGTAATGAGATACTCATTAAAGAAACCATTCATCAGGTCAAGTGCATCTATCATGACTTGAGGACAGATTTGGGTACACTGACACACTAAGATTATGGTCAGAGACATACTTCTGTTTTTTGGTTTCATAATCTCCTGTGCCGCTGTGTGAGGGCATTTTGTGAAAAATACAAATACAGACTATAATAAAACTGATTGCCAGATGGTAAAAAGAGAAATGGGAAGAACTGCATGCTAAATATATTATAAATAATAAAGACTTACAGACAGATGGAACAGCAATGCAGTGGTTACCCATAAATACTTCTTCATGCATAAATATCCATGTGTCTACAAAATGTACAATGCCGTTCAAAAGTTTGTATAGCTTTTTTTTTAATTATCTTAATCAAAGCTGCATTTACTTGATAAAAATATTAACATTGTGAAATATTATTAGTTTTAAAAATTGCTTTTTTTATATTTTAAAATAATTATTGTGATGCAAAGCAAAATTTTCATCAGCCATGTCGATTTTATTTTTTACTTTTATTATCAATTTTTATGCTGCTTAATATTTTTTTGGAACCTGTGATACTTTAAGGATTCTTTGATTAATATAAAGTTAAAAAGAACAGCATTTATTTAAAACAGAAATCTTTTACATGGTAGTTCATATTGTTACTAAATATTTATTTTTTAAATAAAATCCTGTTCATTTTAAGTTTTTTATTTTATAAAGAAAAAAAATATATATATATATTAAGCAGCACAACTGTTTTCAACATTAATATTAAATGAGCATATAAGAATGATTTCTGGAGGATCATGTGACACTGAAGACTGAAGTAATGATGCTGAAAAAAAAACTCAACTTTGCATCACTGGAATAAATACCATTTTTAAATATATTTACATAGAAAACTGTTATTTTACATTGAAATAATATTTTACAATATTACATTTTTTTTCTGGATTTTTGATCAAATAAATGCAGCCTTGATGAGCAATTTAAATCTTACTGATCCTAAACTTTTAAACTGCATTGTATATTAACGTCAGAACTAAAATTTTAATTCTGGTTTCTTTAGGTGTTCTTGTGCATAAATGGACAGAGGAAAGTAAGATTGGTAACTCACTTCTGTAGGTCCATGATTTCATTAGTGAGCGAGTCCAACTCTTTAATTGCGGAGAAATCAGCAGCCTGTACTGCAAGAGCATTGTTCTTTTAGAACAAAAAAGGAATGGAATATCATTAAAAGAAAGTAGAAATCATGCATGAGTCACACATAACTTTATATTTAGAAACATTAATCTAGCATACACTACCATTCAAAAGTTTGAGGTCAGAAGGTCTTTTTAAAGAACTAATACTTGTATTCACCAAGGAGGATGCATTAAATTGATTAAAAGTGATAGCAAAGACATTTATAATGTTACAAAAGATTTCTATTTTAAATAACACTGTTCTTTTAAGGTTTCTATTCATCAAAACAATCTAGAAAAAATGGTTTTCAACCTTGTTTTCAAAGCACCAAATCAGCATATTAGAATCATTACTGAAAGACCATGTGACAATGATGACTAGATAATAGCTGTAGAAAATTCAGCTTTGTCATCATAGAATATTGTAAAATATATTCTAAAATTGAAAACAGTTATTTTAATTGCCATTTTAAATGCAGCCCTGGTGATCATAAGAAAAAATATATATATATCGTACTGACCCCAAACTTTTGCACTGTAGTATATAAGAGAAACAGACTTACAAAAGAAAGACAGCAGCAAGCTAGAAAAAAGATAAAATCTTAAAGGGTTCAATGACTGGTCAGAAAGAACAACAACTAGAATCTTCCTTTTTCACACTCAAAACAACAACAACAAAATAATTCTACACCCATTGTTTAATAAGCAGTATACCTGTCGAGCCAGTCTATCAGAAGGAGGGATCATTTCCGGAGAGAGAGTCTGGGGTGGTTCTACTCCCTTTGACAGCTTCTGATTGATTAGATATAGAGCTAATGCAAACTGATCTCGGGTCAGCTTCCCAACGTCTCCTATATCACAAAGCTCCCTGTAGAAACAGGCACAAAAAAGTAAGCCAGAGTAACATTTCAATACAAATCCATACAGTTTTAGTATTTACAAGATTAGGTTTAATTAGTTCTGCATGAGAATTTATGGAAAATGAAACTGAAATGTATCCAAGCAATGGCATCTCACCAAATGCGGGCCAAAGTGGCAGATGGCAAACCGGTCTTTAGAAATATATCTCGGACCTCAGCACCAGATACCAAGCCATCCATGTCACTGTCTGTCTTGGCGAATAAGTCATCATATTTGGCTTTTTCTGCTGGAGATACCACCCACTGCACACATACAACACACACAGATGGTTTGATGGTTTAATGAATCTATAGGACATACACTTACAGCAAGGATCAGAATCATTAAAGGAGAAGTTCACTTCCAGAACAAAAATGTACAGATAATGTACTCACCCCCCTTGTCATCCAAGATGTTTAGTCATAAAGAAATTATGTTTTTTGAGGAAAACATTTCAGGATTTCTCTTCATATAATGGATATTATATAATGGTCTTATCTAGCAATACTGTCATTATGAGACAAGCGTTTGCAGTTAAAGGGTATATCAGGGTTCCCACACCTTGATTAACTTTAAACTCAAGGACGTTTCAAGGACTTTCCAGGTCCAATACTCTAAAATTCAAGGACTTAATGTGGGGGAACTTTTTAAGTGACAGCAAGGTTACATTGTGTTACCTTGTAATATACAGTACTGTGCAAAAGTCTTAGGCCACTAGTATTTTCACAAACAAAAATGGTTTATTTCTATCTTTTGCTGTAGTGTGTCAGTAGGAAATATCAGTTTGCATTTCCAAACATTTATTTTGCCATTACTTTTACAAATCCAGAGAGATTTTTGTTTGCACAAGGAGTCTGACAACAGCCAGTGCTCCACACAGAGATCTGATCTCATCATCATCCAGTCTGTCTGGAATCACATGAAGAAACAGAACAAACTGAGACAGACTAAATCCAGAAAACGGTGGCAACGTCTCCAAGATGCATCGAGAGACCTATCTGCAAAGCTGCAGTACTGTTAAAAGTTTTAGCCTCTTGTGTAAAAATGCAATAAAATGAGGATGCTGTCAAAAATAATGCAGTTTCTTTATCAATTAACTTACATTAAATCAACATTTGGTGTGACCATCCTTTGTGTTTAAAGCAGCTTTCGCCCTAGGTACACTTGCACATAGTTTTTCAGATAGCTTTGCAGATAGGTCTCTTGAAGCATCTTGGAGATGTTGCCACAGTTCTTCTGGATTTAGTCTGTCTCAGTTTGTTCTGTTTCTTCATGTGATTCCAGACAGACTGGATGAGATCAGATATCTGTGTGGAGCACTGGCTGTTGTCAGACTCCTTATGCAAACAAAAATCTCACTGGATTATTACAATTAATTTGCACAGTACTGTACATTGTTACAGTTTTCATGTGTCAAACACAACTATGCAAAAAAGCATTTTATTTGAACTACACAATCTATTTTTGCAATGTTTTACAGTGTGTCTGTGAAACGTTGAGCTTTCATCATAGTAGTCTTGTGCACACGTGAATGTCATGGAAATAAACAAGACAAAGTACCTCACGCTGGAAACACTTAACATAATGTTTAAATGTGCGTAACTAATGCAAGCAAGCTAGTACGCAAAGGCCACAAAGTGCTGGCAAAATAACACACTAGCAGACTAGAGTAATATGGAATTTTTTCTAAAAAAAAACTTCTTGCACAAAATTAATTCAAGCACTTTCAAGGACCTGTATCCTTGCATGTTTATTTTCAGAAACTTTCCAGGGCCTGGAAAAAATTTCAGATTCACAAACTTTTAAGGATTTCAAGGACCCATGGGAACCCTGATATATAAATTAATTTTTTTTTTTTTTAAGAAAATAACAGATAGTTTTGCTAGATAAGACCCTTCTTTCTCAGCTGGGATCATTTAGAGCAGGGGTCCCCAAACTAAGGCCCCTCTGAACAATGCCAGTAAAAATGTAATTTTTAATACATTTTACTTATATCATGTCGGTATTTGATAATAGAGGTTGGCTTTCAAACTAAAATTTCCCTTAGTTATAAACATAGCCTAATTATTTGTTAAATTCACCAACAGAATGGAACATTCAACATAATGCGTCATCGTGATTGAACAGGTGCAAAATCAAGACTTCACTCATCTCCCAGTTACCCAAAATTTTTCAGCTGAGAAACCAGTGGCCCCATTCCCAGTTGAAAAGCCTGTGGAAGCGCTGAAAATGCTGAAGGCGGAGTTTGACGTTTGTTAAAAAACACAGTGGACCAACACCAGCAGATGACATTGCACCCCAAATCATCAAGGAACTTGAGCTACGAGCTTCTCCACCCTTCCACCAGACTCCAGGACCTTGGTTTCCAAATGAAATACAAAACTTGCTCTCATCTGAAAAGAGGACCACTGGGCAGCAGTCCATTTCTTCTTCTCCTTAGCCCAGGTATGATGCCTCTGATGTTGTCTGTGGTTCAGGAGTGGCTTAACAAGAGGAATATGACAACTGTGGCCAAATTCCTTGACACGTCTGTGTGTGGTTTGCTCTTGACGCCTTGACCCCAGCCTCAGTCCATTCCTTGTGAAGTTCACCCAAATTCTTGAATCGATTTTGCTTGACAAGCCTCTCAAGGCTGCGGTTCTCTCAGTTGGTTGTGCATCTTTTTCTTCTACACTTTTTCCTTCCATTTAGCTTTTTGTTAACATGCTTGGATACAGCACTTTGTGAGCAGCCAGCTTCTTTGGCAATTAATGTTTGTGGCTTACCCTCTTTGTGAAGGGTGTCAATGCTTGTTTTCTGGACAACTGTCAGATCAGCAGTCTTCCCCATGATTGTGTAGCCTAGTGAACCAAACTGAGAGACCATTTTGAAGGCTCAGGAAACCTTTGCAGGTGTTTTGAGTTGATTGGCTGATTGGCATGTCACCATATTCTAATTTGTTGAGATACTGAATTGGTGGGATTCTGTTAAATGTGAGCAAAATCATCACAATTAAAGAAACCAAAGTCTTAAACTACTTCAGTCTGTGTGCATTAAATTTATTCAATACACAAGTTTCACAATTTGTGTTGAATTACTGAAATAAATGAACTTTTCCGTGACATTCTAATTTATTGAGACGCACCTGTATATCTTTTAAAAAGAAATGATAATTTGTGTGGTGCATAACAAAATAATAAACTATTCTACCATTAAAAGGTATAATAAATACAGGTAAAATCATAATAAAATAATAATAATAATAGTAGTCAGTCCGGCCCATGGAATTTTCTTTTATAAACCGAGCCGGCCCCCCCATTAAAGAAAAGAAAATTATTTGGCCCTCTCAGAAAAGAGTTTGGGGACCCCTGATTTAGAGCCTTTTGAAGCTGCATTTAAACTACGTTTTGGAAGTTCAAACTCGGGGCCACCATACATATCCATTATAAGGAGAAAAATCCTTGAATATTTTCCTCAAAAAACACTTTCTTTATGACTGAAGAAAGACAGATATAAACATTTTGGATGACAAGGGGGTGAGTACATTATCTGTACATTTTTGTTCTGGAAGTGAACTACTCCTTTAATAACATCTATATTAACAATAATTTGACAGTATAATGACAAGCAAATGTCACCTGTGGCGGTGTAGGATTTGCTGGCAGTGTTTTAGATCCAGAGTGGGCCGAGCCTCTCTCTTTGTGCTGTGCTGGTGATGGTAGGAGGGGCATCACAGGAGGCGTGGCTATTTTTTTCCGTTTTGATGGTGGAATCAGAGAGGCAGGCAGGGACATGGGAACTGGCTCAGACTCCAGAGCTCTGTATACCAAATGCATGGCCTAAAACACACAAACACACAGAATGTATGAATTATAAACAGTGGACAAACAAGCTTCACAAGTTTTAATACAAGTCTTCAAGGGCAGAATCAAAGTAGTATAAAAGGCAGTTTTTCACAAACAGGAAACATGATTTATTGCATCAAATATCAGAATTCATGGCATATTAATAAAAGCCTAAACTATGTAATAAAAATGGTGAAGGCAAGAATAAACAAATATACAACTTCAAATAAGGAATTTTTGTGTTTAAAAACTATTTAAGATAGACATAACTGAGTCATGTTTTCCTTTATGATAGCAAAACAAAACAGAAACATGAGAACAGCCACAACGGGGTTAGCTGCAGTTTAGTCTTGTTTAGATTAGCTTTAGACCGGTGTTTTTATTAACTTAAACTGAAAATAAAACTATTAAAGTTTTATAAAATAAAATATGAATATTCTAACTGTATTATAATAAATACCTGTAAATTACAGGAAAATAGAAACATTTTAAATACTAAAATTACTAAAGCAAAAGTGAAATAAAACAATTTAAAGCTTCATAAAAATAAAAAAAATAGAAAAAATATCAGTAAGGTTAATTAGTTGACATGAACTAAGAATAAACAATGTACTTCTACAGCATTTTTTATTCTTAGTTAATGTTAATTTTAGCATTTACAAATACATGATTAATTGTTTGTTAACATTAGTTATTGCACTTTGAACTAACCATGTCAAGCAATGAACGACTGTATTTTTTACCTAACATTAACAAAGATTAATAAATACTGTAAGAAATGTATTGTCCATTGTTCGTTCATGTAATTACACCTTATTGTAAAGCGGTACCAAAAGATTAATAGTATTATAATAGTATATAAATAATACGAAAATAACACAAAACTCACCACAGCAAACTCATCTTTGTCCAGCATGCCATCTCTGTCAATATCACTGAGCTCCCAAACCTATAAAATCAAATCAGATCAATTGTCAATTAAATCAGTATTATCGATTTACAGAGTTAATCACTACTGGTTTGTATTTTAATATTAATACTTATAAGTGGGACAGACAATTTAGCTAAACTTTAGGTTTTTGTTTGTTTTGCCTTTTAAAATAACTAAGGCTCAAGAGCGCAGCCTGTTGGTCAGGCCTCAAACTGCACCTTTATATAAAAGACAAGGTAAAAGTCCTATCATCAAAGCCTGCATATGCACTCATTATAAACCTGCCCAGCACAGCGCTCATCTTACCCTGCCAAGAACGTCCACAGGGAGTTTAGAATTGAGGAGCACTGGTTTGACCTTATCTCCCGTGAGCATGCCGCCCACTGGAGAAAGGCTGTCGAAGATGGCATCAAATTTCAGCTTCTCCTCTGCCTATATGACACAGACAAGCATTCATAAATGAGCAAATAAGGAACCGAACTGAATGGCTAATCTAATTTATGACTAATTCTAATGTCAACATTTATTTAGCAACTCAATTCCAAAAACTGGTTGGCGATATCTGACCTTAACAACCCATGGGCAGTCTGTGGGCACCGGGCCAAACTGAAGAGGACTACTACTGTCATGCTAAACAGGAAATAGAGGAACAGTAATTAACTCACAAGAGACACGAAGCTGTTTCCACCATGTAAGCAAATAAAATCATCAACTCAGCAGCTTTTAAGTCATTGGTAATGATATTGTGAGGGAAACGTGATGTCATTGTCATTTTCCTGATCTGGAGAAGAGGAAGAGGAAGTTAAGGTCTGACTTACAAACTTTGGGGGAGGGACAGCAGTATTTAAGCTCTTAAGAGACACTTCAAGTCCATTCTGAGCGCATGCCACCAAACGGAGGGCGACATAAAATTGCTGAGAAGCGACAAACAAACAAATATAGTTGAGAATGTATTACTCAAACAATTTTTTATGTACCTTAATATTAATGCTTTTCAAAATACCTGCTTGTTTAGCGAGCCCTTGCGATCTGCATCTGCTAAGTCCCATATCTGTGGAACAATGAAGAAAATTAGACATAAGGATAAACACAATTAATACATAAGGTAACACAACAAATTGCAGAAAATCAATATGGCAGTACACAGAAGGTAAGTAAATTTAACCGTCCGTCCTTTTCTATTTAAGTCATCTTGATGTTTCCAGCACTCCTCAATCAATTCACTGATTTCCATTTCCCACACTGCTATATTGGATTCACACCAACTGATGTTACCTTGCCAAGGATTAGGTCTGTAAGGCCAGATGTCTTTAAAAATAAGGCCGCTTCAGCAGCTCCTACACGCCCACTTCCGGACGGATCTACCTGTAATGGAATAAAGCATAAAAATTATTTAAAGTCTGAATTTTTGAACATTTTTGAAAGTTTAACACTGCATTTGTTTGACCAAAAATATAGTACAAACACTAATGTGACATTTTATTATAGTTAATAATAACGGTTTTCTATTTTATTATATATGAAAAAGCTATTTATTCCTGTGACGCCAAAACTAAATTTTCAGCAGCCATTACTCCAGTCTTCAGTGTCACATGGTGCTCAAGAAGCATTTCTTAACATCGGTGTTGAAAACAGTTGTTCTCCTTATATTTGTGCAGAAACCGTGATTTTTAGGATTCTTTGATGAATAGAAAGTTTAAAAACAGCATTTATTTGAAAACAAACTCTTTTATGTGTCAAACTCTGTCATGTTTGATCAATTTAACGCACCCTTGCTTAATAAAATGTTTATTTCTTTAACTAAAACGGACCTAAAGCTTCTGAACAGTTGTGAATTTCTCTCTAAATATTATAGAACTGGCTTACGAACAAATATGACTGTCAAATAAAAAAAATATGTGAGCATCAACAGGTTTTTCATTCATAACTATAGAATGACAGAAACACAATTGTTTTTTAGCAACAGGGTGTGTGCCAGATAATTCATAATTCACATTCATTTCACGTAACACTCTAAGTGACTTACCAAGCAGGTATGCAAATCACATATAACAAGAAGAAATAAAGGAGACCTGTTATGCTCTTTTTCTTTTTTTTTCTTTTTTTTTACAGAAGTCTCAGGTGTCCCCAGAATGTCTATGTAAAGTTTCAGCTTAAAATACTCCACAGATCATTTATTATACAATTTTGAAAAAGCCTACTTTGAGCGGAAGCAGAAACACACTGTTTTGCAGCATGTCACTTTAAATGCAAATGAGCTGCTGCCTCCCACACCCTTTTCCAGAATAAGGCTGTGCCTTTACTGCTCCTATCTCAGATACTCTGCCAAAAAACATCTGTTTGGTTTTGATTATCATGAGTTCTAAACTAAGTTCTCTTTCATATCGTATTGCGCTTAAACTGTCAAATACACACAAGTTTATGTTAAAAACACACGTGAGTAACAAAAACAGATGGGTATGTCTGTAAAGGTAAACAGCTGGGAAAGAAATTGCAGGTTTAAATTAGATCTGGGTGGCAGAAGCAAAATTTCAGGAAATAAATCAATAAATCCACTGCTCTTGTCTCCTTCGAGGCTGGGACTCTAAATGGTGTTCTGTGCTCTTCAAATGTAGAACTGGTGCATCGTAGCCACTTGCTGAAACAAAATGGCTGTGCCTTAGGTGTAAACGTGCAGATTAAGGGGGGTAATATTATATTAAGGTCCACTTTCTACGTCACGGGGCAAGCGAAATCTGAGCAGCTCGTTTTATCACAAGTTTGCAGAGAAGGGCCCTCCAAAAAAATTTATTGGGTTGGTAGATGCACTGGGGACTCGATTATAGCACTTAAACATGGAAAAGTTCAGATTTTCATGATTTTAAAGACCCTTTAAGAGTCCTTACTAGGGCTGGGCGATTAATCGAAAAGTAATCGAAATCGACATTCAGAACCTGTAATCGATCAAAATTTTCCAGGTCAATTATTTCAATTACTTTCCCTTTAAAAACACTACTGCGTGTGGAGTCAGGTGACCCCGCTCCGTTATGTTACGTTATTCCGCCGACATGTCGATGGAGAGCTTAAGCAGCATTTATACAGTAAAAAGTATTTACAGGATATACAAGAGTAATTTTATTTAGAAGAGATACTGCTTATTTTCTACTTTTAATATTTATTATTATTTTATAAATAATTTATTTTGTTTCCAAAAGTGCAAATTATTTATTTTCACTAATTAAAGAAAAATGTGACATTTTTGGTTTTAAGCAATGTGTGCTTTAATTTCAGTTGTTCAACACTGATGTTCAATAAATAATCATAGATAGTAGATAGTGTGTGCACCCTTCATTCAAAAATCTCTCACTCGAAAATATGTGCGCATATTTACTGTACAAAACTTGTCAGTGAACTATGAGGGCAAAAAAATTAATATTGTTTAAATATAATTAAATATAATTTTATTAATGAATAAAATAATCGTTCATTAATCGTAATCGGGTTAAAATGTTCAATTAATCGAGATTTTGATTTTAGGCCAAATCGCCCAGCCCTAGTCCTTACGGTGTATTTGACTGTATATAAAAGAAACTAACAATTCATCAAATGAATCAGGATCAATGCAATGTGCAAGTGCTTATCTGGAGAGATTCACTCGAATGAAAAACCAGCAGCAAGATGTTTAAACCACATGCTGGTTCAAACAAGCTGCTCCACTCACCATGTCCTGTTCAGTTTGCAAAAGTCATCACTAATTCATAGCGGCATCCTCTTACTGAGAGAACGACACTTATGGGAGGCAGAAGCCTCAGAGTGCTTTTAGCTCAAACTGACAATGCAGGTTTTTATTTTTATTTTTCCACCAAGTGCTTTATAATGCCAAAATGAAACCTAACAGAAAAAGCTGACTAAACGCTTACCTGTCGATAGTATTTCTCATAGACAGGATTCCCACTCGAAAGCTGCAACGAAATAACAACAAAAAAAACAGGTTTTAAAATGTTTCGGAAGACGTCGTTTAACAGGTCAAATTGATAAAATTTTTAACCAAGACATAAATAAGCCAATTAAACAGCACATTCTTCTAAACGGCTGACTTTCTTGGCAGCACTGATGCATTCAGATCTCTGAAAAGGAAATGTTAAAGCCATCTGGCAACCAGGTGGACATTTATAAAATGGCAATGTGAAAACAAATGATCTCACGCACCTTTCCGTATTTAAAGATGTTGATTATACACCCATTCACACATTAACAGAGGCTTTTTTTTAAGTCTCCTGCCATTCACAACACAAACACTGAGCTTTTGTTGAACTGTGTGATTCACAAACGTCTTGCGGAGTAATAGACATCGGGTTTAGTCATGGCCAAAAGGCTAATTTATAACATATGGATGGTTCAAGTGAAATCAGATGCATTACAGAAACCAAATCATGATTTTTAAATGGTGTTTTTAGTAAACGCCAACCCCTCTGCCAATCAAAAGCTATTAGGAGCTTATATGATCTTGCATATCAGATATCTGCATCACCATAATGTATAAGCATCAAATTGCTTTTCTGGCCAAGTTAGACTAAGTTCTGCCAGATCCCAACTGTTTTTTGATTGTAGTTCAACAGCTCTGTCTGTCTCCCATCAGGTGGTTACTGGTGCATGCTAATGCGACGCTGGCACACAATATTCAGCAAAGTGCCACCAAACATTTCCTTGCCCCGCTGAGAAAGGAGTAGGAGTTTTTGTTGCGCTTCTTTAAAAAAAAAAAAAAGAAGAAAAAAAAAACACCAACCACTTTGGCCTTTCAGGCTGTTCTGAATCCAACTCATTTCCTGAAACTTATTCTGGCATGTTTTACTTATAATTACCACGCTCCTACAAAGCAAAGGCTTAGAAAACCATGATTAAACATACAACAAAAAAATACCATCAACTAAATCTACAAAATCATCTTGGCATCCTAATCTGTCTGTCATGCTGTGTTTACACTGCAAAATCAACACAGAAGCTGAATACAAAGATAATAAAAGGAGCATTTACAAATGCATTTAAACAGAAATGGCAAATGCACAAATAATTTGGTGAAATTAATCTGCAAATATGAAATTATGAACCATTAAATGTGACCCTGGAGCACAAAGCCAGTTTTAAGTAGCACGGGTATATTTGTAGCAATAGCCAACAACACATTGTATGGATCAAAATTATTGATTTTTCTTTTATGGCAAAAATCATTACGATATTAAGTGAAGATATTTTGTACAGTTTCTACCATAAATATATCAAACATTAATTTTTGATTAGTAATATGCATTTTCGAATGAACTTCATTTGAACAGCTTTATCAAAATACATCAATGGAAAGCTTATTTACTCAGTTTTCAGATGATGTATAAATCTCAATTTAAAAAAAATGTACCCACATTTTAAATATGACTCTGCTGAATCACTGAATAATTGCATGGTTGCCTTTTTCTTTTTTTCCAATATCTCTCAAATCAAACCTATCCCTCCGAAATCATAGAAAGCAAAACAGACTGAAGACATTTCAGACATGTCTCTTCCTCAGTCTAAAGTCTTCTTGATGAGGTAATGCTGCAATGCATATTTCATGCAAGTGTCTTGCTTCTAAAACCGTGCACACCATCAGCTGCATGTGGTCAACACTGTAACCATCCTTGCCATTAGACAAGTGTTATTTTTTAAAGCAATAAAGAAGACAGCATGCACACTAAAGTGAGGAACATTTCAAACCATCAATCTAATCAATCCATAAATCCCTCAAGACTATTAAAACAGCTATAAGTGACTCTATGCATGTAATGCATATGCTGTCAGAGCCCTTTCTGTATGAGTGTCACTGAAGCTATTTCATTAATATTTCATTATACACAAAAACCACAGCGGAAAAAGTTCATACGTCTCTGGTTTGAGATTTCTGACTTTTTAAGCTTTAAATTTACTCGACTATAACCTTTTTTGAAGGTTAATGATCTGTTTAGCCAGCTAGCGAGTGTCAAATATGCTTTAGCTAGCTGGCTAATTAGTTTACACACTGTAGATAAGAGGAAAAAAGTTGTTATGGGTAGAATAACGAAGTCCACAAAAGTGGGAAAATACATAATATGACTGCAAAACGATAGTACATGCCACATTTGCATAAAATAACGACTAGTTCATATTTATTGATACATGAAGAGAGAAAAAGCAAGCTAGCAGTGAAGCAAAACTTCCTGCTGCTTTTCTATGCAACCGAGCATGGTTTAATGGACTAAAACACACCGCTAATCTAAACACCAACGTCAGATATAAATGAAACACGTTCTTAATATAACAATTTGAGAGTTTTTGTGACATAAATTGAAGAAGTATTTGAACATCTTCTGTTCAAAGACATTTCACAAGCACTTTCACACGTTCATACCCGAGACATGTAACGTTAAAAACCCAAGATGAGCTAGAAAGTACAGTAACTTCTGTAATCTCATCACATGCTAAAGCTGGAAAAATAATTAAACTTTCGTTTGTTTAATCCAGACCAGTTTAACACTGACACACTAAGCTACGCCCTTACGCAAGTCCCTAAAAGATCACACTGAAACTTTTTCTCTGGCCAAGCAAATGGCTGAAAACAACTTTAAACAGCTGCGATTAGACAGCGGGGTGTGATCGTTTTCCACCCCAAACCGCCAAATGAAAGTTTAACGGATTTTACAGACGTACGAAACGAGCTGGAAAGTGTTTTGGAGAGTGTTATATTTGTGTAGAAAGGGAGGTTACCTGAGTCAGGGAGAGACTGGCAGCCATAGTGTTTCTGTTCCCACTAGTTCATCCTGCGTTGCGATAGGCAATGGGCAATATAGGGATGTTACAAAACCTGGTACTGGGTTAGGATTGAGGGTAAATAAAACACGGCGCTGGATTATTCAGAGGATCTGTAGGCGGTTGGTAACAAGCGGTGGCACTGCAAAACAAGACACTGGAGTTCTCGGTGGATCCGGAGGATGTACAAAACCTGGCGCGGTAATTATCAGTGGATGAGGACTCTGTGAAGTGTTAATTTTGTATTGGTAAATTTGTGTGGAAAAAAAACGTTTAATTCTCACATTTTGTTGTAGTTCTAAAGCTGCTACACTACCAGTCAAAGGGTTGTGAATAGTAAGATTTTAAAGTTTTTTTTTAAAATTCTGCCTAAATTCTGCTTACCAAAACTGCATTTATTTTATCTGAAATACAGAAGTACTAACGATTTACCAATCTGTCGTAAATTATCTTAACCCCTTAACTGTCACTCCTATTTTTTTAAATAGGCATGAAAGTGCACTATCCAAACTTCAATTGTTGTAATTTCATGAACACTTTGGAATACAGATCTAAGGTTGGTTTCTTTTTAAAGAAGACAATCAGCAGATTATTGCAGAAGTGGATTTAAAAAAAAAAATAAAGTATCAAGAAATTATAGATGTTTAAGTTTTATCCTAAATTTGATATCAAATTGAAGCCTCACATCTAAATAAGTCATGTTCCAAATTTGAAGTTGATATGAAAAAAAATGAAGGTTCCTGTGAAAGTTTGTTTTGGGCGTTATACCACAAACAGCCACCGGGTGCCATCCAAATGCCATATATATTTTTTCAGCATTTTTCTGTCACAAAAGTCAAATTTTTTCTGAAAATTTTCATTCAATCACAAAATAACCACCAAATATGCAATCCTGAGACTCAGACCTTTCCAATGATATGTTTTTTGACAAGATTGTAAAAAGTTGTGATTCTAAAACACCGTAATGCATTTTGTAATATGACACTGCTAAGGGGGAGGAGACCGCCAAACGATTTTAAAATACCATTTCCATGGTAAAGCAATGTCCGATTTCAAAATGGATGATTCTTGAGCTTCTAAGCGTTCAAATGATATATAATTTATGATGGTTACTAAAACATTTGATAGAGAAAAAGGACAACAGAAAAAAGAGTGCCAAGCATCATTTACAACTGATGAATTGTTTACACTTTAGATTAGGGCAGGGGTTTTCAACTCTGGCCTTCGAGGTCCACTTTCCTGCTGAGTTTAGCTCCAACCTTGATCAAACTCACCTGCCTGTAACTTTCTAGTGATCCTAATTAGGGTTGAAGCTAAACTCTGCAGGAAAGTGGACCTTGAGGGCCAGAGTTGAGAAACCCAGGATTAGGGGATGCAGAAAGATTTGTAAATGATTTATTCATGATGAAGGATAAACATTTAAATGATTGATATTTTAATTATTTTTAAGTGACAAATAATATATTAACTAGTAAGGTATTAACCACTTACTAAGGATCTGTTTGATTATTTCATGATTTGCTATTTTTTTAAGATAACTTACGACAGATTTGTAAATTGTTAGCATATTACTTAATAATCATTTGTGAACATGTAATCATGTTTTGTAAATTATTAGTTCATCATTATCTAATCACTTGTAAATGATTTATAACTTAATTTACAAAACATATATAAAAATACTAACATATCACTTATTAATCATTTATGAATGCATAGTCATGTTTTGCACAGCCCTATTATATTAATAAGATTATTTATTCTAATATAAAAGAGTAATTAATTAATATCACATTCCTTCAACTGACAAAAAATAAATATAGATATATAAATAATCATAAAAAAAAAACTAGGGCCCCTGAAATAGAGAAAATTGATTTAGTTTATGCTCTCAAAAACTAGACAGCTGGGTACATTACTCTTTTTGTAGTTTTATTATTGGACAACAACTTTCATACCAGAGCTTTTCTTCTCAATATGTGACCCTGGACCACAAAACCAGTCATAAGGTTAAATTTGACAAAACTGAGATATATACATTTCTATTGATGTATGGTTTGTTAGGATAGGACAATATTTGGCCGAGATACATCTATTTGAAAATCTGTAATCTGAGGGTGCAAAAAATTCAAAATATTGAGAAAATCACCTTTAAAGTTGTCCAAATTAAGTTCTTAACAATGCATATTACTAATCAAATACATTTTGATATATTTATAGTAGGAATTTTACAAAAAATCTTCATGGAACATGATCTTTAATTAATTTCCTAATGATTTTTGGCATAAAAGAAAAATCAATAATTTTGACCCATACAATGTATTTTCGGCTATTGCTACAAATATACCCCAGCGACTTAAGACTGGTTTTGTGGTCCAGGGTCACATATGTCAAGGAACATCCTTCAAAACACAAAAAGTACAAAATATATCTTTTAAAAAAAAAAGGTCACAATCTATTTTGCTTGGAGAAGTATCTGATTAAAGCAGTACAGCAGTGCAATATTCACAATGGCTGTGAAATCTGTTGAAAAGCAGAAGTGTTACTAGAATCTCTGTGGAACTTTCCTCGTAACACTCTTGAAATCTCACAAGCTTTGCATTTTTCTTCACTCCACAGGTTCGGCCTGGGCCTGATTACCTCATTTGCCAAATTCAATCAATCAGCAATTCAGTTAACGAAAAGAACCAAAGCAAACACATACAAGAGCTTCGCAGCTACTCAAGAAAACATTGTTTATAATATTTTACTTTCCCCAAACATTCAATCAATCAGATGTGAACATTTTTTTTTTCAACTTTTGGGAAACCAAGTGTGTCAGAATTTGCTTGCTAACCAGGGCCAGATCAAAACTATATCAGCTTGTGAGATTCACACTGTTTAGGAAAGCACACAAACAAGATTTTAACCTGTTTACTGACAGATTTGATATTAAGAGCGAGGAAAAGGTTATGAATCTGAGGATGAAACATGCAATAAAGTGTCGACTCTTTCTCAAACCTAACACATTCACACAAACACACACACACGCAAAACTGTGTCAACTTAAAATGCTGCAGATAAGATGTCATCTATCTAACCCACTCTGCATATTCTGTAACAGGGGTGAAATGGAAAGAAAATGGTGGCAACAGTACCTCAAAATTGCTCCACATTATGAACAAATAGATAAAGTTAATGTTTTCTGAGGTAATTCTTCTAGTGTTTTGTAGCTACCAGTTGATGACTGTTATGATTCAAGTTTCATGTCACAGAATTGCTTAGCAAACAGGATATCTGACATTTGTAAACATGAGCGTGAATTTTTATGGATCAGATCTCACACTACAGATGGGGATGTGATTTTTGTGATTTTCACGTTGGCTTCCTTCAACCCTGCCCGACTGAAAATGCTTGGGACTTTGCTTGACATGCAAATGAAAATGATGGAAAGAGTTAATCTATAAATAGGTTTGTAGTAGTGGAACGGGACAAAAAATAACAAAGAAACAAAAAACTAAATCCTGCTGGAATCATCCAGCACACAACAAAAAGGAATGTCCAGCATTAGTTCAGTTCTCTGCCTTGTACCCCATTAGTCATGGGGCACTTCTTCACAAGTTCCTGTCGAAATCTACAACTCATCTTTGAGTTTAGAGTCTGTTTCGTCTTCCTCCTCCTCCTCCTCTTCTTCTTCTTCCTCTTCCTCCTCCTCTTCTTCTTCCTCTTCCTTGTCTTCTTCCTCTTCATCCTTTGCCTCCTCCTTTCTAGTCTTTTCCTCTTCCTCACGCTTCTTTCTCTCCTCCTCCTCTTGACCTTCCTTCATCTTCTTCTCAGCATCCTGAGAGGAACATAAATGAGAAATTTAAATAAAACAAAAAAATGATTTAAGAGATTTAGACATAATAATAATTGACAAAGTGTACCTTTGTGGCACCCCAAGTCTCATTGCCAACCTCTTCTGCCAACTTGGGGTCATTGGTAATGAGAAAGTTGTCAAAAATTGTGCCAGACTTCACCTAAAAACAAAAAAGGTGATATAAAACATGTCAATAAACAGTTAAAAATCTGAATGCTGTAACTGTCTTTGAAACACAAAATAAATTGCTACCTGCCACAGGTCCAGTCCAATCACTCCAATGCTATCGTATTTATAGATTTCGTTGTCAGCGGTGTACTCAGGGTTATCAATCTCAGGGTGCACCCATTTTCCCTTGTAAGCAGGATTGTCAATCTGGCGGGGTTTCCACTCACCCTTGAAAAGATTCAAAATTCAATTTCGGAAATAATACAGCAAACAGACACAGTATTCAGTGTGACAAAATAAGTCACAGGTTTTTGAGAAAAACATTCCAGGTTTTTTCTCCATAAAGTGGACTTTAATGGGGACCAATGGGTTGAAGGTCCAAATTGCAGTTTTAATGAAGTTCCAAAGGGCTCTACACAGTCCTAGCCAAGGAATAAGGTTCTTATCTAGCGAAACGATCTGTCAACTTCTTTAAAAAAAAAAATGTATATACTTTTTAACCACAAATGCTCATCTTGTACTAGCTCTGCAATGTAGGTCTACAACTTTAGGCATTACTTAGTCATGTTTGAAAGGTCACGCATGGTTAGTTCTTCATCTTCGTGTATTTCGGTTGGGGATGCACCGAAAGTTCGGCAACCTGAAATTATTTGGTCGAAAATAGCAAAAAAAAATCTCTTTCAGCGTTCAGCCGAATAAGCGAAAAGACAGAATAAATTATACCGAACAATGACATGACTCGATCAACTAGAGACGCGCACTAATGCAGAAAACAAGTCAGCAATGTGGAAGCATTTAAAACTGTCAGAGAAAGACGCGAAAATCATTACAAGCACCGACAGCACGAGACTGTTTAGTACCACATCGCATGTCTTCCATGCTGGTTACTGTATGATGACTGAAATCGCGAAATGGCCTTAAACCATTAGAAAATAAACTACAAAATGTTGTTGTCAAATACGCGCATGAATTGTTTTTATTCCAAGGTTCAAAGCCCAAAGCGCGAATGAAATCTGTGTGATGAGAATCATTCATAAATCTGCTCCTGTCAACAAAAAGAAGTACTGACGTCTTCTTGCGGATTTCCACCAAAATAAAAGTCAACATTCATAAATGTTAGTTTTGTCATTTTACTGTTGTTCTGTAAAATAAAGTAAAAAAGTAACACAAAAATAATAACAATCATTGCAACAGCTCTATTAATACATCTATTATAACATTCTTTGCTCAGCAAGGCTGCATTGATTCAAGAAGGGAGTCTTAAAAATGGCCAAAGAATATTATTTTACTAACTTATTAATTTTAAGTTAAATTGTGCTTTGTTGGTAGGCTATAATATCTACTAGAATGTTAAAAATTCGGTGCATCCCTAATTTCGGTTCAAAAAGGTAGGGTAGGGTGAAAAACTCCATCTCATTTTCTCCTCCAACTTCAAAATCATCCGACATTGTCGTTTTACCTTTTTATTGTAAAGTGTGTTTGACCTTTCCGATGTGACTACTTAGTGCAAGACAAGCATTTGTGGTTAAAAAGTATAGAATTTCTTCTTTTTTTCTTTAGAAAAGGACTAATCGTTTCGCTAGATAAGACCCTTATTCATCGTCTAGGATAGTGTAGAGCCCTTTGAAGCTGCATTAAAACTGTACTTTGAACCTTCAACCCATTGGCCCTATATGGAGAAAAATCATGTTTTCCTCAAAAACTTGAATTTCTTTTCGACTGAAGAAAGAAAGACATGATCATCTTGGATGACATGGGGGTGAGTAAACTATCAGAAAATTTTGGTAGTGACCTAACAAAGACACATCAGTACCTTGTAATCAGGATTGGTGACCATGGGCGGCTCCCATTCGCCATCCATCTCATCATCCCAGTCATCAGGCTTCTTGGCATCAGGATCAGGGATGTTCTCGGGTTTGTCCCAGTCCTGCGGAAACACATAGACAAAGATGGTGTAAGCAAGAAGCATATCATTTTATACTTTAAATCAGAACAGGTGTTGTTAAGATACAGGCAATCCAGCGTATGGAACAATTTCCGTGGTAATATGTGCACATTTACTCTAAACAGTGGCTTATAAAGTAAACCTGTTTTGCGACAAACAAGAGAATGAAAAACAGGGACACCGTCCTTACCTTTGGTTTCTTGTCATCAGGGTCATCGATCTTCTCTCTCTCGTCCCAATCCTCAGGCTTTTTGGCTTCAGGATCTTTGATCTTTTTGGGAGGCAGGAAGTCCCAGTCTTCTTCCAAGGATCCAGACTCTACTTTCTTATTATCAATCTTGACTTCATAAGTGTTGTCAGGATTGACAATTAACGTGTACAGGTGGGTGTATTCATCATCCTGGATGATAAAATACGTGGTGTATTAGCTTGTAGGACTGGTGCAATGGTGTGAAATAGAACAAAAATAAATAAATGAACAATAGAATTACCTTGCATCTAATATCTTTGTTGATCAAATGATTTTTGCCTTTGTAATTGAAGATTACATGTACTTTCTTAGTGCCAGGGCCACAGATGTCAGGACCTGGAAGAGATAAAATGCAAATTAAATCACCCTGTGTGTCCAAAGAGACAAACTGTTTTGATATACAGTCAAAGGAAAATGTATAGTTTAGAAAATGGTAATAAAATATGACAAGAACTCAAGAGTTAAACTGTCAGAACAAATTCATCTTGGTAATCACAAATGAATTACAGTCAAACTAAAATGTATTCAGACACCTTCAAAATTTCTAACTTTATCACAGTTTATTCGCTATAGTTTAGAAAATGCTAATAAAATATGACAAGAACTCAAGAGTTAAACTGCGTCAGAACAAATTCAGCTTCATATAAATGTCAGATAACTTTGATAGAACTTTTCTGGTAGTCCACTGTATGAAGAATATTTGGGTATAATATGTCACAGTTTATTTTATTTTATCCTCACTTACATAAATGAACTACTGTATAGTGTCCTGCACCCACTAGTAAAATAAAATTACAATTTTATCTGGTGTCTGAATAATTTTTGGTTTGACTGCCCAATTTCACAACAGATTTATCTGTGGTTATTAAGATACTCACCAAACATGATATTATATTGGGAGTCTCCATGCATATCTTCCTGTTTGAGGTCTGATGGGAAAAGTTTGATGTAACCTCCACCACAGTCAATGCTCTGCTCATGTTTTACAGTAAACTGGATCACGAGGGGCTGATCCTTGCTGCTGAAATCAGCAAAGCGGGACGATAGTGCGTAGAAATGAGCATCCTGACTGGTCTGAAGACCTGCAAATTCACAGTAAGATAAATGAGTAACTATTAATAACTTTTAATAACTTCACCTGATTAGTATGGCTACAACTGTTGACTGACTATTTTGATAATCGATTTTCTTTTTCGATAATCTTTTGAGCGTTTCTTTTATTAATTGGATGAACAAACAAAAAATAGTTCCAAAAACAGAGCTGCAGCTAATGATTGTTTTTTCAAATCGATTATTTCAAATATTTCTTTGAATAATCGGATCTAATTATCTGAAAAATTATTTGTTATTACAAAGAGAACCATTTTAATAAAAAAAAAAGAATTTGAATCCATTATTTACAGAATTGTTATTTCATATTCTACCCCACATTTTTTTCAAAATAATTTGCATTTTGACAGAAATTAAAACAAACATGAATGCTAAAAGATACAAGGTAGGCAGAATACATTCAATGAAATAAGCACATTCAATCATGTCACATTTTTACTCAATTATAATGTCTCTTTACAGTTACTGCTTTCATAAGAAGTACAAGTTTAAAATTCTACACTGAAATGTTTTAGAAACATCAAATCATCAACATTTTTGGTCCATTTTTAAACTAAACTTCATTTTGAATGTGATTCTTTTGTGATTCCTTCTCATTCAGGTGTGTCCAAACTTTTGGTCTGTACTGTAGATATGAATTCAACTAAAAAAACTTATAATATCTTTCAGGTGGTCAAATAGCAAATAGCAAATAGTGGAGCTCTGCAGCCACCTACTGGTAAAAGTTATTTGTAGTTGTTTCTTTTACTTTTAAAACTGGATTTTCCAAAAGACGGGCAAAACTCTTACACTAAACCATGTGAAATTATCCATGTTATCCCCATGAATTAAAGTTAGAAATGTGGGTCTTTTATAAAGTGAATTTTACATAAAGCAGTTTTTGTATAAAAACCCATTTAAAAATTATTTATTTATTAATTTATATATATTTAAAAAAATATCACTAACCCACTGAAAACTGCACAAATGTAGAGTAAAAACTTTAATAAACAGAAAAATATACAGTACAGACCAAAAGTTTGAATGAGAAGTCTGAAGTCATACTACAGTCCTCAACCTCGGCAAAGCACAAAGTTAGACAAAAATGGGACTAAATTTATTCCGTACCAAGGTAATTGGGCCCTAAAGTACACGTGGTTTTGCAATGTTTTGAAACATAGTAAATATCAGATGGTGTTACATGCCTGCAGCTCAGTAGAGCAAAGAGATGACGTCACAGAAAGTAGTCCCTCCCCTGGCGTATTATTCAGTGCATAAAATAATGCAAAACTAAGGACACCACAAATTCAAACAAACCGGTGTCCATTATCTGGAGCATGAAATAAGTAAAATACCACTCACCCTTATCTTTCTCAGCATCCCCATAAAATTTGCCTGCAGTGAGCACAAACTTCCCATAGTCTGATTTATGCTTGGATTCCACCCATCGGCTCCTCCAGGTGTCTGAAATGTGCATGTGTGACATGAATATAAAATTAAAAACATTATCATTCGCATGCACATATGCATAATTAAGAATATTATCAGATTAAATCAAGGACATCATTCACCCATGCTGCCTTGGTTATTCGTTAAAAGCTAACCACTATCTAAACCAAGACTAAGATTTTAAATGATTATTATTATTGTTATATTATTTAATGAATGTACCAATGCAAAACACCATAGTAGCCAAGCCATTAAAAAGGCATATAGTGACTCCATCACATAGAAAATCAAGTATATGTTGACTTTATCACATGCTCGTAAGCCACAGAAAGCATAAATAGTATTCATAAAGCATAAAACCACAAATGCTTCAAACTTACCACCGTCTTCAAATTGCTCTCGGAAATAAACAGAAGATTCTGCGGTTATTAAAGCGATGGACACGGCCATAAACAGTAGAGATAACGCTGTCATCTTTGCGGTAAAATATACACCCTTTTTAGGGAGATACAATAGTAAAATATAAAGAAAATGATTTAATAAGAAATGGATAAGAGGCTTGAATATGTATATAATGCGCTCTGTTTGGATCTTCACATGCCTGCAGAAATTACCGAGCCTGCTCTGCTTTCTTTCGCACAGTCTCGCCTCTAGACTGGGAACAGATGGCTTGCTCTGATTGGACGGCGGCTGGAGACGACAGCGTCACGCCGGTCAGCCAATCAGATTATTTTCGGAATGCTGTGGAACGTCCTTTCTGGCCAATGCCAGCTGACCACGCGTTTGGCAGGCACTAGTGATGAGAAGACTCGTTTCCGCGAATCGGTTCAATGAACCGGCTCGAAAAACGGATTCAGTGGTGCCATTACGTTCTTACATTCTGTCTCTTTAGGCAGTCTTGAAGTGGTCAATCTTTCATTTAAACCAGGTGTCTATACATATAACTGTTTTGTAAATTATTAAATAAAATGCTATTACAACCAACATTACAAGCATGTTAATTAAACGACCGTGTAGTTAAGTTACGAATGTATTTCCAATAGAAAGTTTGCATTTTGCACTTAAATCATGGTTTGGTCAGTTACCTGGATGCGCGGCCCTATTAACGATACTCGGATGTAAACAACAGCATGGATTGCACTGTTAATGTACTACTGAATACTTTGTTCGGCTAATTTATGCTGTCTAAACCAGGGGGGAAATGCGTGGAAGTGGCTAAATCATATAGAGAATGACTTAGTAAGCAGGAAAGGGGCAATATTTTGACAAACTAAAAAGTTAATAGGTGGTAAAAAAAAATATGTACACAGTATTAATTAAGATATTAGCCTAATATTTCACCTGCCTGACTGGAAATGATAAGAACAAACACAAATGTTGTCAAGATTCTTGCCCTGGTTCAGTTTGGCCAACCACAACCAATCACACGCCTTTTGTTCCTCAGACAGTTTTTTATACTCTTCTTCTTGATTTGTTAGTACTTTTGTCAGTCTATAGTACTCCAAAATTTTATCCAGGTCTGACCGATTAGTACAACCCAAAACATGACATTAATTGACCATTTTCAGTAGCAATAATCAGCAAAATATGCAAGTTTCGTTGGGTTCAGTAGCATTGCTTATGTTCATTGCCACCAATATGGCTGATGATACTTTGTGAAAACACTCTATACTTTTATTTGAAATATTTCTGATATTTGGTTTTTAAAAAGATGGCATTTGGTTCGATAAGTCATTTTGACTCGAAAACTGTTTCCACTCAATTCCACTCAGAAGCTGCGCTTAAACTGCATTTTGGAAGTTCACACTCGGGGGCACCATAGAAGTCCATTATATGGAGAGAAATCCTGAAATGTTTTTCTCAAAAAACACCATGTCTTTACGACTGAAGAAAGACAGACATGAACATCTTGGATGACAAGAGAGTGAGTACATTGTCTGTACATTTTTGTTCTGAAAGTGAACTACTCCTTTAATGTAATGGATTTTTATTTTCACTGCATTTTATTAAACCAAACAAGTGGTTTGCAAAATCTATATAGAGATATCAAGTCAAGAGTTTTGAGAGCTTGGCACATTCTTTTATTTCTCTCTTTCAATTACATTAGACAAATATTAGTTACAATGCCATTCCCCACTGGTGTCTGTGTTATCAATGGGAAATTGAAATGCAGAATTTAAGCTTGCTCAACTAATAATAACAAACGGCACTAAACCAAACGCTAAGCAGAGAACTGAATGTTCAGCCAAGTAATTTCATTTTTAAAATGCTGTTGACAAACATCCCACCTTGTTTGGCATCACTTGTCTGATATTAGTTGTAGACAAAATTCTTTCAAAAGTTTAGAGGTTTAGCTGGTGACATAATCATCCATCAAACATTCACCTTTAGTTATGTTCAAGCACAACTTGAATATTATTCTTTCAGTAAACATTATCAGAGCTGACAAGTAAAAATCAAAAAGCTTATATGTATTTAGCAAGGACTGACTGTGGAAAAAAGTGCAGTACATCAAGTCTCATTTAAAAAAAACAATTTCTTCAAACTCATGTTTGTCAAGCTTAACAGCTTAGCATTTTTACTAAAATTACCATTTTAGTAGCACATCTTTACGTCTTTCCCAACAACTAAATGACTTTCACAATTTCATATCAGAATTTGTTCTGAATGGAAATACCAATAAACAAAAAGCACATGACTTTTAACTAGTTTTGTAACACTCAAAGAGATTGTAACCTTTAAATATACATGACTCAAATAAAAGTTTACAATAAATGTATTAAACACAATAATTGTCTTGAAATATGATCTTCATTGTAGACAATGATAACTGAAATATGTGGAAAAATATGCAAAGTTCTTAAACAAAAGCTAAAAGAAATATGAAGTTTGGTCGATTAACACAGAAAATAATTTAAAATGGTGTTTCAGTTTGTGGAAACAGACTAAAATGCATTGGGCAATAATATACCTACAAGGAAAGCCTAGCAGATCCAATCAATTCATTTCTCTATTAAATATCCTGTTTTTCTCAGAAAGGCATATAATGGAAGTAAAAACACTTGTGAACAGCAATTCCCATTTAACTGTAAATATATATATATATATAAAAAAAACAACGTAAATGTGGTTTTGCTTGCTTGACTAGGAGGCTTCCACTGTAAGTGCATTACTGTAAATGCATTACTGTAATTTTTTTTTTAAAGAGGTTAGGTTGCTTAAGTTCATATCAATATATGTAAACTGTACCATTGCTTACGAGAAGTAGATACGATAGATGTAGATAAAAAGTCTTTAAAAATATAATTTCCTCTTTCTCTGTCCTAACTCTCAGAGTGTAACATGTGAGTGTTTTCTGCATTGTCAGTGTTGTATAATTTGCATTTCAGATAGATATCAGCAGTCATTTCTGCTTCATTCAAGTATACTCTGTGTTTCTTTAATGTCTGTGGTCTTATGTTGCGCTCCGTTATGGTAGAAAGAAATTGATTCTTTGGGGAATGGATTTGCAGCCTTGTGCAGAGAATAGTTTCTCCTCCTTAGGAACGTATAACATGGCTTTGGCCACTTCATCCAGCGTCCCCTCATCCGGCTGAAGGCCACGAGCTGCATAAGCATCATGTGCACACAGTTTTACATGCCGGTACTCTAACGGCAAGAATGGTACAAAGAAGTCAATCAGATGGCCTGACATCAGCTCGCTCTGCGCAAAACCTCCTGCAAAGGTAGAAAGTAATTTAAGGACAGGAATCATAACATTTAAAGTGAAAATCACAGACTAAAGACATATACCTACATGTTGAAATCAAAAGTTGACCTGAGTAAGATATTTCACATAAAAGACATTTACACATAGTACTTAATACTGTGTTGTTACCTGAATGATCCGTAGCTTTTTTTTTTTGTTTAGTGATAGTTGTTGCCCGCTGTTCTTCAGGAAAATCCTTCAGGTCCCACAAATTCTTTGGTTTTTCCGCATTTTTGTGTATTTGAACCCTTTCAAATGACTGTATGATTTTGAAATCCATATTTTTACACTGAGGACAGCTGAGGGACTCATATGCAACTATTACAAAAGGTCAAACGCTCACTGATGCTTCAGAAGGAAATACAATGCATTAAGTGTTGGGGGTGAAAACTTTTGGAATTGGAAGATCAGGGTTAATTTAATTTATTTTGTCTACTGGTAAAACATCTAAACATCTTCTGTAGCTTCTTAAGGGCAGTACTACATGAAAAAATATGATATTAAGGGAAAATATAAATAATGTACACATCTTCATTCTGTTCAAAAGTTTACACTCCCAGGTCTTAATGCATCGGGTTTTTTTTTTTGCTTCTGAAGCATCAGTGAGCATTTGAATCTTCTGTAATAGTTGCATGAGTCTCTCATGTTGTTCTCAGTGTGAAAAGATGGATCTCAAAACCATAGTCATTGTTGGAAAGGGTTCAAAAAACAAACAAACTGAAAAACCAAAGAATTTGTAGGACCTGAAGAATTTTTCTGAAGGAAAGCAGGCAGTTTAAATGTTATGAACACCATTACTTAACAAATTTTGTTTTTAAAAAGCTGAGGATCATTCAGGTAACAACACTATTAAGAATCAAATGTATGCAAACTTTTGAACGGGGTCATTTTTATAAATTCAACTATTTTTTCTTGTGGACTATATGTAAATGTCTTTAAATGTGAAACATCTTTCTCAGGTCAGTACTAAATAAAAAAAGAACATGCATTTTGTATGACCCCGCTTATTTTGGTAAAATAATTAACATTTTGCAGGTTCTGCAAGGTGTATGTAAACTTTTGACTTAATCTGTATACGAATTTATATCAACTGTTAATCATTTAGCAATTAGATTTAAAAGTTCCAGTACCTTCTGCCTCCATGGCTTCAGCACGCAGAAGATGTTCTAAGTCTTCCATGCCGATATCTTCCCTATTCTGTCCCGAGTGCCAGAAATCCAGTGCCACCTCATTGATGGCACCACCACCGATATTGCTAAACCATGGCATTAAGGAAACACCCATTCGTTTTAGTTTTTAAATTGGATTACAGCACCAAATTACATTTTCCAGAATCTGCATGCGATCTGTAATTAAACTTATACATTATGTACATAGAAAAACATTGCAAAATAGTTCACTGGACAACAAGTGGCTGTAAAAAACGCACCAACCTTAGAAACAGAAATATGGCTCTTCTATAGCTGACCCCATCCACATTGTCATAGTGGTCCATATAGGGCTTTATAGCATCGATAAGTCCCGGATGAAGCTTTTCTGCCTCATCAAAGATAAAGAGAGTCTGTGGGCATCGCAGAACCATGTCTCGAATGGCTTCTCTCAGTTGGCCCTGGTCGCAAACACATACACAAATACAAACACTGATTGTAAAGTTTAAAATTCACTAACACGTACGTGCGTATTTCAGAATTTGGATAGTTTCTCTGTTCGCTGAATCAGGTTTTCTAACTAAGCTATCCAAGTATATCAAGGGTGAATTGCATAATCATATAAGCTTTGACATCTAATGGCAGTGGTCCAATAAATGTTCCCTGGAAGCCCCAAAAAGTGATTGTATTGGACCCCTGCCTACTTGAACTATGTTACATTTAAGCTGAATATATCCAAGCAGATGAATCATAGTACAAATAGCAAATATTATACTAATTTGCAACATTATAATGTAACCAAATACTAATCATTTGTTTGTAAAAGCTAAACTAAATCAACAAACGACTGCTGAATCAGATCAAATGACCTGGGCGGCCATGTGGATGTCAAATTTTGAACCTTTGCTCACCTTGTACACGTCCACCAATCTCGCATGAGGGAAGTGGAATGGGGCAATGAACAAACGCACACATTCGCTCTTTATACCATCCCGATACAGGTTGTCCGCTACTATCCGGGCCACAAAGTTCTTGCCTGTCCCAGACCAGCCGTGAAAGGACAGAGTCAGTGGTTTGTTGGACTCAGGGTTTTTGATGAAGCCCTGAATGGCTTTCAGAACCACAGACTGGACCAAGTGCTGCCCATGGAGCTTCAACTGTAGATCTCTTTCCAGTCCTGAAATATACATTAATAAGCATATGTGATCCTGGACCACAAAACCAGTCTTAAGTAGCATTGGTATTTTTGAAGCAATAGCCAAAAATACAATGTATGGGTCAAAATTTGAAAATTTTGATTTTTATTTTATGCCAAAAAGTAATTCATTTTTCTCAATATTTTGTTTCGTACCTTAAATATATCAAAACTTAATTTCTGATTAGTAATATGCATTGCTAAGAACTTAATTCGGACAACTTTAAAGGCAATTTTCTCAATATTTAGATGTTTTTGGATTTCAGATTTTTAAAGTTTTGTCTCTACCAATTATTGTCCTATCCCAACAAACTATACATTAATGGACAACTTATTTTTATTAATATGTATAAATCTCAATTACCCTTATGACTGGTTTTGTGGTCCAGGGTCACATTTGTATAAAATAATGCATGCATGATGTTGATGGCTGGCTTTACCTGTGATGTTATTTGTAATCCTACAGTCTCCTGAATCGCAGCACTGACCCAGGCTGCAGTACCATGCAGTCAGCATGCCAGTGTAGTACTGGGGAAACCCTGACCAAATGTCTCCAGTAGGCACTGAGAAGAGAGGAGTGTTACATAAGCCTGCAGTGAGTTCAATTACAATCATTACAAATTAAATTTTTGCCATTCTTTAAAGAGAATCAACTTAATATGCATTTTTGTTGTGTTATTATATTGACTATATATATTTCATTATTTATTAATAATGAACTCATACATTATATTCTTATCATTTATACAATATTCTGCTTAGTATTGTTTGAAAAATTCTAAACACGTTCATTAAAAAATATAATTTGCTGAAAAAAATTAACGCATGTTACATGTTGGCTATCCATTCCAATCTTAATATTTATGTAAATTATATATAAGGTCTTTCAATAAGTATACGATTATAAACATTTTACTACAGGATATATTAAAATATATCTTTACCTTGTTGGGTCGCATCATCCTGGTGTGGTTGACAGTCCCCTTCCCAAATATTGCAATAGATGTAATTGAAATAATAGGTAGAAACATTTGAAATGCTGTCGAATTGAAAAAAATCCGCATCAGCCGAAACAGCCAGGAATGAGAGCAAGATTACGAGTGAAAACATCGGTGCCGACGGAAATATAGATCTCGCAAGGACTGTAACATCGAGCTATTAGATGTAATTGTAGCGTCCATTCATATATACATCCGAGTCTCACTGACTGCAGGCCGCATCAGTGCTCAAAGAAATCAAATGCGACGTCACAGTCTTCATTGGAATAATAGTAGAACAAGCGGGTAAAATAAAACGGGTACAAAACGGGCGGAGCTTGGCAGAATAAAAAGCTCTGCAGTTCTTCTTCTTTTTTTGATATTATGAACCTGATTCAAAACTAAAACTATTAAAAGGACTCAAATAGTAAAAATCATCCGTGTCTTTAGGTTTAATTTCAGGCTTGAAACGGCACAGATGTTGTCACGTGGTAACGATGCCTGTTCTCAGCGTTGAGCAAACTGGACCAATCGCAATAGTGTGAGAATTTGATGCGAGGTTTATCAGAGATTGCTGGAGCTAAAACCGGTTCGAGATTAGATATAAAAAAAGGGTAAATGCTCGGTCCAATGAAAGATGACACTTCAAATACGGAGAACGTGGCTCTTCCTTGGGAACCTCATTTTTGACAGAATTATGCTTCGGTAATTAGAAATGATGAAACCAGGCTGGGGCGTAGCAACCGGGGGGGGGGGGGGGGGGGCGGGGGGGACACGTCCCCCTCACTTTTAGAAACAGGTGATTCTGTCCACCGCACTTTTTTTGACCTAGCGCCAATATTTCCGCCCCTGGTCTATGATTTGTTACTTAGATTTGAGTGAACTAACATGTTGCCAATCACAGCGCGAATCTCTTGGGCGTCTGCCATGAGCTTCAAATCTTGTTGCTCTTGTGAACAGAATTTATTATACTGTGTGATGAACACCACCTTTGGGTCACATGACCATACTGTCCCCCCACTTTTAAACCCCGGGTTACCACTTTTAATACAAAAAAACAAGGGATGCATACTGCAGCGGGGGCCACATCCCTTGGGGGCCAAGACCACAGTGATCACAGGCCCAATGGCATGCCAGTGGCGGTAAATCGCAACTTAAAATATGTTTTCAGGAAAGTATGAACATTGGACATTAAAATAAACTGTCTTTTATTGAAATCTGTGTAAACAAATGCAGTCAGTCTTTCTCCTTTACAACTCAACAGACTTCTCTAATAATCATATGAATGAACTTAATTTTAATGGGTGGTATTGATAACAGATTTTGGCTAAATATTTGTCATTATTTGCAGTAACACCTATCCAAACATGGAAACAGCACATACATAAACTAGCTACAAATATTAGCTAGTAAAGTTTTTATATAGCCTATTTCTAATTTTAAAATATGGAAAGTTGCAATTTACTAGTTTATTTTCTTTGCATGGGCATTATGTTGTTTAATGTATTAAATGTAATGTTTCATGTATGAAATTAATGCTTATGTGTCTGATTTAACCTTAACAAATCATATTACATTGGAATGTGATCCACTTACATTGTATTTACAAAATTTTTACAAATTGCCGCCCATATCTTAAATCTTTATGTATGCGACCCTGGACCACAGAATCAGTCAAAAGGGTCATTTTTTTTTTTTTTTTTTTAGATATATACATCTGAATAAAAATAAGCTTTAAATTAATGTTTAGTTTGTTAGGATAGGACAGTATTTAGTCAAGATACAACTTTAAAATTTGGAATCTGAAGGAGCAAAAAAAATAAAATAAAAAGAATTGGCCTTTAAAGTTGTCCAAGTGAAGTTCTTAGCAATGTGTATTACTAGGCAGAAATTAAGTTATTTTTAAGGTAGGAAGTTTACTAAATATCTAAAAAAAAAAAAAAAAAAAAAAAAAAAAACACAGCCTAATGATTTTTGGCATAAAAAGAGATTTGACCCATACAGCGTATGTTTAATTAAGCATTCCATTGATGTATGGTTATGTCAATAAGTTGATACAAGGTTTTGATCCACTTCAAAATGTCGGTTACTGCATTTGAAAATCTAGAAACATGCATAGCTTTGAACCTAATTTGGACTAAGTTGACATTTATAGCAGGAAAGCTATACTACCTTAATGAAACCTGTCACTTTATATCCTAATGACTTTTGGCATTTATATATAAATATACTATTGGTTTATTGCATACTGCTACAAACATACCTATGCTACTTGCAACTGGTTGTCCAGGGTCACAACTTAAAACTGCATGCTACTTTATGCCTCAAGCCACATTTAAAATAAAAAAACCAAACATTTACTTGATATTCCAACTTTAATGACACTTCACATACTGCATAGTTACAAGATGCAGATAATAGCTTTAAAACAATTTAGTTGCTTTAAAGAGACTTCAAATCAGGAAGCAGGAGCTCTGGAACATTCAAGAATCTCAGATGCAGGCTGCACTGTTCTGCAAGGAAAAGAGAAAAATTTAAGAACAGCACAAGAGTAAACATCAAGGCTAAAGCATTAATGTCAACCTCAGATTATAGGAACGGTAGAAATGTAATCATCAGATTCATTTGGCAAAATCAAGTCATCACAGGTTGCAAGAAATGGCGCAAGAAAAGGCATCACAATCATACCTCACCTTTCCAAAGCGATCCTGGATTATCTTGAAATCCCTAAAAAGAAATTACCATTGGTTAGTTGGTTACAAATCAACACATGCCCAAAGCTAAAACCTGGGGTTTCATTCAATGACAAATCAGACATTCCAGGACATTACTTTTGATTCAAGGACTTAAAAGATAACTTATGGTTGAGGTTTTCACCCCAAAGTCCCGAAACTAACGCTCCTAGGTTTCTACCTATAGCAAGAGATCTGTGAACCCACTCCAAAAGTTCCAATCAAAAGCAAATGATATGCAATCCACACTCCGTAATCCAGATCTGAATAATGACTCAAACCATCACTTCAGATCACGACTTGGAGAGCACAGCACAAATCAATAAACAGAATGTTTCAAGAACTTGCTCTGAAGTTCTAATCTGAATCAAAAGATTCACAATACGCAAAAGTTCTGATTTAAGTCAAACGATAAAGTCAAAATTTGATAACACCCAAAAATAAATTGCCTTTAACTCACTTCGTTCCAAACCCAAAAGACCCTTGTTCATCTTCAGAAAGATGAGTCTATATTCTTTGTACCCTTGCAAACCACTGAGGTTCTCGAATTTAATACATAAATCAATCTTAATTGGGTTCCGAAGCTGAACAAAGGTCTTACAGGTTAAGAACATAGGAGTGAGTAGTGACGGATTTTTGGGTGAACTACCCTTTTAAAATATAAATATAAAATACCATGATCAACTGATGCCATCTTCATGCCTCTGGTGCCAACATTTTAAAGTAACCTGTAATGTATATGAAACACTATTAGGACAGAACAAAGACAAAAAAAATGAACAAGATCTGGAACAAGCATAGTCTCAGTACAAAGGATGTCTTTCAGTCAAATTCAGAGAGATTCCCATTGTTTTATAAACACAATCATCATAAACAATGACTGTAGCTTGAAGCACTTTTAGAAGTTCAGAAAGCTTACCTTTCAAATTTAACTGTACTGCACATGATCCCATGAAGAAACCACAGTACCTGCAAGTTAGCAGAGACACCGGTTAGAACAGAAGACATCCATGAGGATCAGGATTTTAACATGTGACCAGATCAGCCAGAGCTAATATCCATCCTCCATGTTAAAAGTCAGTGGACATCGGATTCATCACAAATGGTCAGAACTACAGATTTACAGCTACAAAAACCATGTAAAATACTTACTTTGACAGCCATCAGCACACCATGCTGGTCATTAGTCCTAAAAAGATACAAGGACTATTAAGTCAACCAAGATGCTATCAAAAAGACTTCACACAGTTACTTGGTCCTAATCAGTACATTATCACGTCCTCAAAGAGATCAGAGACCTGATTCACACTCATCAGTTTGAGACCACCCTAGTACAAGACACAAAGTTACTTTAACTACACTTACCCAGAACATCATTCAGACAAATGCCGATCCTCCCAGGAGTAAAAGCTGCAACTCAAACTCATGCTGCAAAGAAAAACGAGGAGTAAGACAAAGCAGCAGCACAAGTACAGAAACAGCACACTAGTGATGCATCAGCTAGGAGCGAAAGACATTGCTCTTGTTCTACATGGGTATTCTGTTGAACTATGATCTCATCATTTGCATCACATCTTAGATACAGATTTCAAAAATCTCAAACTCACCAGATATTCTTGCGCCTCTGCAGAATGCTGTAAAGAGAAACAAGAATAAGACAAGGCAACTACTAAATTATAGAAACAATACCGGTGATGCATCAGATAGGAGCGAAAGACATTGCTCTTGTTCTACATGGGTATTCTGTTGAACTATGATCTCATCATTTGCATTACACCTCGGAGATTTCAAAATCTCAAACTCACCAGATAAGCTTGTGCCTCTGCAGAATGCTGTAGAGAAATTAAGACTGATGGCATCTTCATCTCACTTGTACCAAGGTGTTAAGCAACCTGTAGTATACACACACACACACACACACACACACACACACACACACACACACACACTATTAGTTCAGAACAAAAGACAAAAAGAAGAAGATCTTAAACAAGCACTGTTTCAGTACAAAAATGTCTTCAGTCTAATTCAGAGAGATTCCCATTGATTTACAAAATCATCATAAACAGTGAATGACTGTGGCTTGATGCACTCAAGTACTTCGAAATACGTACCTTTTTAAATTTAACTGTACTGCACATGATCCTATGAAAAAAAAAAGAAAAAAAAAAGAGGGGGCTACTGTTAACAAATCAGACACGCACAATAAACGAATGATAATCAAATGTTGTGCTTCAGATAAGAGAACTTGGTGGTTGCATTTTCATCAGAGTGTACTCAAGAGTAGCAAATGGGGTCATCATAAACACATACACATTAAAAAGCACAGCATATATAAAATGCATACCTTTGACAGTGCTGGAGATTTGTGCCACATTCCTGCAAGAATTAAACTAATGATATAGTTTAAACGGTAAGAACAAAATGGTAATAAAGCATTACAATGCCTCAGAAAAATGTTCTCAGAAATCACTCCTGCTCACTACTCTTATAGATTTTTTAAAAGTTCATCACAAGCAAAGTATATAAAATGCATTTAAATTATAACCTTAAGGTTTATATACCTGTTGTCTCCCTTTATCAAAGGCTCCAAAGCATTGGCCCTGGAAATAAATGAAATAAAATAAGCTAATTTGCTAAATAGACATTTACACATTACACACACAACTGGTTTACTTGTCAGAGATGTTTCTCTCATCAAATATGTCAGATGTCCCTACAAACATCATTAAGTCATCATAGAAGTAAACATGGAGACCACTATAAACTTATTAACAACGTGGGCAAATGAAGAGTTTAAGCAATTTAACTACATTTCTTCAATCTGGTGAGGGGGGATACCCTGGACACAATGCTCCACATTCCTGCAAGCAAAAAGAAAAAGCTGATTACAATTGTGAAATGTTGAAACTATAATCTCAAATTAAAAACCTAACAATGCTTCAGTGTAAGTGTTCTCAGAAATCAATTCTGTCCACTACTCATAGATTTAAACATCATAAGCATCCAAAATAGGTTTAAGGTAAGACGAAAGCCTTGCATACCATTTGTCTCCCGCGTTTTTCGATCCACATGATACTGAACCTGAAAAAAACAAAAAAACTTAACAGTTCTGCAAATCAAAGATATTGGTAAGCATCAAACTTTTTCAGATGTTCCTACCAACATTTACCATGACGCATGTGAACAAAGTAATAATTCGCTTCAACGCACTTTCAAACCACGTGGGCCAATTTTGAATTAAACGTTAAATAATTAGCTCCTGCAAAACTATTAAAATCTTTGTCTCAAAACATTTCAAAGAGCAGTTTAATTAGAAGAAGCGTTTTAACGCTCATTAAAGGCCTGTAACACGTGGACCGCACTTCGAAAGAACAACTCCCTTTTTTTCCCAGAAACGAAAAAACCATAAAAGCAGCAGTAAAACACAACGTCTTATAGAAGCTATATCACAAACATTCACATTATAGAACAACACTTACTACAGATTAACATACTGTGAATAAAGGAAGCAATGAATTACCTAAGCTCTCCTTTCAGCGCCGCAGAAGAATGAGACCGAATGACTCGGCCGCTCTGCTTTTTATACTGTTCAGCGCAATGGTTTCTGGGAAATTCCTCCTTTTATTAGCACGCTTTAATGACAACAGGTGGCGCAAACTTACAAGGGCATGAAACTACACATCCTACAAAACTGGTGTTAGAAGAATGCTGGGAGTATGGTCGCATTGTGAACAGTAGTTTTGGATGGAACAGCAATAAAGAGGCAGATGACATGGGAATCAGTACTATACCTTGCAGCAAAAATGTTAACTTGAGCACAATTCCACCTTGGTTTTTCTGCTACCCTGTAGTTAATCTAGAAGCTAAAAATATAATCAAGACAGGATTGTATCAAAGTGTACAGCAGTATCTAGAAGTAATATATGATGACACAGTACAAATATTTACAGATGCATCCAAAGAATCAGCAGGTAAAACGGGGGTGGCTGTATACATTCCTAAATATAAAGTTATAATACAAAAAAGAACCTCAAACCACCTCTCAGTCTTCTCTGCAGAGATGATGGCCATCATAATGGCACTACAGTGGGTAGAAGAAGTGAAGCCATATAAATCAGTTATTTGTTCTGACTCTATGTCCTCCCTAACTAGCATCCAGACTGGGAAATCTGCATGCAGACAGGATCTTTTAGATGAAGTTCATCAGATGATTTTCAGGATATCTCAACAGAAGCTAATATTACAGTTCACTTGGGTTCCAGCGCACACAGGTATTGAGGGCAATGAGAAGGCAGACGAGTTGGCAAAAGAAGCACTGAAAGCAGAACAAGTAGATGTACAGGTTCCACTCAGCAAATCAGAATTGAAAATAATAATTAAAGATGGTATTCATAAACTCTGGCAAGATAAATGGGATAAGGGGGAAAAAGGTAGGCATTTATATAATATTCAAAAGAATGTAACAGTTAAAATGATCAGCTCACTTTCACGACAGGAGGAAACCTGGTTCATCAGGCTAAGGTTAGGACATACAGGACTGAACAGCGGCTTACACACAATAGGGAAACATGAGACTGGAATGTGCCCTTATTGTACGGAAATAGAAACCGTGAAGCATGTACTTCTGACATGTAGACAGTACTCTGAAGAGAGAGAAATATTTAAGAGGGTAACAAAGAACTCTGTTACATTGAGAAACCTGTTAAGTCTACCTGACACGCAGTCCACAACCAAAGCAGTGATAGAGTTTCTTAAAAAAACGCAACTTGCAAGAAGACTTTAGACCCTATTTTTTTTTTTTTTTTTTTTTTTTTTTTTGTTTGGTTTGAGCTGAGGTTGAAGCTAGAGGAGCTGAACACGCAGCGCTAGCTGATGCTTGGGCTCTGATCTTATTTTTATTTATTTATCATTATTATTATTATTTATATATATATATACGAATTTATTGATGACTCCCCAATGTGATCACACCTCAATCCAGTAGATGGCGGTAATGCACAAAGATTGCAAGCTGCCAATAAAATCCACTGAAGAAGAAGAAGAACAGGTGGCGCTGTGGTGCTTTTTGCGTTTAGTGGTACTAGCAGTAGCACCAGCGATACAGTCGCCAGTGTTGCCAGATTGGGCTTCTTTTGATCGGCTTGGACCAGAGAATAAGGCATTGGGCGGGTAGACAAAAATTGGGCTGCTTTAAAAAATTAAAAGACGCCAAATCAGCTGTTTTTTTCTTCACTTTTATCATTAGTCATGTTATTTTAGTACGTTCGAGCTCAAAGTATCACAGTAATATAATGTGTAGTGCAGTCATCAACTCATTTTTGCTTAACGTAACCCTTACTGGTTTAGTTTAACAGAGACCTGTCCATCAATTTACGTCTTTTACGTTAGTGAGACGTGATGACTTGTGAGTGACCGGGTTTTACATTACATTTGTTTCTCATCACTTTATTGTGCACTTTTTGCACAGAAATTAGCATATTTTTTACTGTGGACATTGAAAATGATGCATGCGTTTTTCCAAGGGTTAAAGTCATCGGTTAATTGCCACTTTGAAAAGATTTCTGAACATTTTACACATATTTTCGGACTGTTTTGATCCATATTCCTGTGAAATTGATTTATATTTATTTTATTTTGTTATTATTCTTTTTTTAAAGAGATAAAAATGGTCCTTATCAACCTTGACATGGCAATAAAATTCTCATTATTTTGGCAGTTAAAATTTGGGCTGGTTTTTGTTGAAGTGGGCGGGATTTGGTGAGCTTTTGGGCTGGAAATCTTCAACCTGATCTGGCAACACTGACAGTCGCATCTAATTTAGCATGCCAGCCCAATCAGATGAATGCGGTTTATAATTCATATTCCGTTTAATGCATTTAACGTCAGTAAACTCATAGATAACAGATTCTGTGGACTTTTTTGATCAGTAAAATAAAATGCTTTCAATGCCTTTTCTATTAACCGGGCAAGAAAAAGAACTTTGCAAAGACCGCATCCACAAAAAGACGTTCCTACCCGATGAGATTTTAGAAGAGAGTAAAATGTTTTCAATGATTACCTGCATGAAAGTGCTTTATAACCATTCTGTTTGTGTGCAAAACAAATTCAAATGTTCAACTACAGTGCTTTGCAAACGTGTTCATACCCATTATTTTTTTTCACGTTTTGTTATGTTGCTGTCTTATGTTAAACTGTTTTAAGTTACTTTTTTCCACATCAATCAACACTCCATGCACCATAATGACAAAGCAGGTACAGAATTGTCACAACTTCATAGGTTTATTAAAAAAAAAAAAACTGAAATAGTTACATTGCATAAGTATTCAGCTACTAATTCTGAACACTTTTACAGCCTCAAGTGTTTTTGAGTATGATGTGACAAGATTTGTACATCAACATTTGGCAGTTATCTGCCATTATTCTCCTCACCTCCTAACCTCGCAAGCTCTGTGTGCTTGGATGGAGTCTGGCAGACATTTTCAGGTTTCTCCAGAGATGTTTGATTGGGTTCAGGCCCAGGCTCTCAGGGACCACTCCTTGGCCAAACCATTACATTCACAGAGTTGTCTATAAGCCACTCTTGCTGTTTGCTTAGGGTCATTGTTCTGTTGGAAGGTGACCTTTCTGCCTAGTCTGAGGTTCTGAATCCTCTGGACTGGGTTTTCTTTAAAGCTATCTCAATATTTTAGTGCGTCAGAGTTTTTCTTTTACTCTGACAAGTCCCTAAGTCCCTGCTGAAAAACAGCTCCACAGCATGAGGCTGCTGCACACTTTCCTTTTGGGATGGCACTCTGCAGGTGAAGAGCAGTGCCTGGTTTTCTTCAAACATGATGCTTGGAATTAAAGTTCATCAGACCACAGAATCTTGTTTCTCACTGTCTGAGGGTCCTTGAGGTGCTTTTTCGCAAATTCCAAGTGTTTTTTCATGTGTCTTTACTGAGAGGATTGAGTCTTGCCACACCACCATACAGGCCAGATTGGTGGAGTGTTGCAGTGATGTTTTTCCTTCTGTAAATTTCTCCAATCTGCATGTATGATCATGAAGCACAACTAGAAAGACCATCAGCTTCTTGGTCACCACTCTAGCCAAAGCCCTTCTCCATCTATTGCTCAGTTTGGCCAGGAGGCCAGGTCTTGGAAGAGCTGTGGTTGTTTCAGTCTTCTTCCATTAAAGGTAATGAAGGGTACATGCTTTTGTGAACTTTCAATGCAGCAGAATATTTTTCTGAACTCTTCCTTAGACATGTGGCTTGATGCAATCCTGTCTTTGAGCTTTACAGTCAGTTTTTTTTTTTTTACCTCAGGGCTTGGTTTTTGCTCTGACATGCATTTTTAGCTGTTAGATCTTTTATTGAGACATGTGTGCCTTTGCAAATCATACCCATTCAATTGAATTTGCCACAGGTTAACTTCACTCAAAGCTACATTTCAACTGTCCCAGATAAGGGTATGAATACTTATGCAATGGAATCATTTAGGTTTTTAATTTTTAATACATTTGCAAAGATGTTTTTTCTTTTCCATTATAGTGTATAGACTGTAGATCAGGGAGCCCAACCCTGTTCCTGGAGATCTACTATCCTACAAAGTTCAGCTCCAACCCTAATCAAACACACCTGAACCAGCTCATTAATCTCTTAGGTAGCCCTGGATAATTACAGACAGCTGTGTTGGAGCAGGGCTGGAACAAATGTCTGCAGGTAGGTAGATCTCCAGGAACAGGGTTGAGCACCCCTGCTGTAGATTAATGTGGAAAAAAAGTTATTTAAATCAGTTTAACATAAGGCAGCAACATACTTTTGCAAGGCACTGTATGTTTTACATACATCATATACAGTACAGACCAAAAGTTTGGACACACCTCATTCAAATGAATATTTTTCTGTTTATTAAAGTTTTTAATCTACATTTGTGCAGTTTTCAGTGGGTTAGTGATATTTTTAAAATATATATAAATTAATAAATATTTTTTAAATGGGTTTTTATACAAAAAAACTGCTTTTTTATGTAAAATTCACTTTATAAAAGACCCACATTTCTAACTTTAATTCATGGGGATAACGGATAATTTCACATGGTTTAGTGTAAAATTTTTGCCCATCTTTTGGAAAATCCAGTTTTAAAAGTAAAAAAAAAAAAACAACTACAAATGACTTTTACCAGTAGGTGGCTGCAGAGCTCCACTATTTGCTATTTGACTGCCTGAAAGATATTTTTTCACAAGTTTTTTTCCAGTTGAATTCTTATCTACAGTACAGACCAAAAGTTTGGACACACCTGAATGAGAAGGTGTGTCCAAACTTTTGGTCTGTACTGTATATATCCACCATTTTCTTTAACGCAGAAGTCAGTCTATGGGTGAGACCTCTGGTTAACGAAAATAATAACAACGTGCAGTAAACGGTGAAACTGTTTGAACTACAAACCAGTGTGCTCATAATTAAGATAATACATTAAAATAATGTTAAGACACGCCAATTTGCAATGCCAAGCAGCAAAACAAGCCGTTCTGTCCATCTAAAAACAGCTGGATGCGGATGAAACCAGAAGCCAGACCCATATAATTTACAAAGGGCTGCGCCCACTTGTACAGAAGAAAAAGTTGGATAGCAAACACGATTTATTTTATATAAAGTTATTGTGAAATAGTGTACTGTCTATCCACCTTTTACCACTTTCAGTCTCTGATGTTTCTAGTCAAATTAACGCACAGCTTTAACCATGTGCACATTTTTATATTTAGTTAAATTCCAAACGTTTCAGTTTAATCTTTTTACCCCATTTTAACATGGAATTTTTATGGAGACGAGAACACGAGAGCATTCCAATGGAAGGTAGAATTCATGATGGCAGTGCTCATCGGTTATTCACAATTATTCATGATTTTTCCAGTCATTCATTATTTCCACTACCAAAAAACCCCAATAGAAACCATCACAGAAATTCTAATGGTTTCCACTACAAATACCATTACAAACCATTAACTTTTAACCACTAAAAACATTAAAAATAGTTTCCTGTAGTATGTTTTGGGACATATTCCATTAGGATTTAGTGGTTTTAACAAGTCATCAACAGAAGGCAACAAATTACGAGACGGACAGGCACCATTACAGTTTCCATTAAAACAGTACAATTCCCAATCCCATTATAAGCAGTCAAACGATTACAAATTCTGTGATAGTTTCTATTGTTAAATACTAATTTCTAGTTACTAGAAAAAGCAAAACAAAAAATACATATTAACTACGACTTTAGAAGTTAATTCATTCCCAATACTTTGGAAATCAAAATGCAACAAATGAAGTGATAGATGGACTCTGGATGTCTAGAACAAGAAATGCATTCACCTTCTCACACAGATTGGTCTCACTGAAATTTAATATAATAGTTTGATACATGGAAATCTGGTACAATCAATTGTTGTCAGGCAAAGAAAAGTTTTTTGGGGATTGCTTCTGGAAAGCAACACTAGTGAACTTTACTGCATAAGGCCTCCAGTTCACTACAGTGAAGCTATAGCAGTAATGATTTGCTCTAATTGCATCTCAGAAAAAAAGGATAATACAATTTGATTTAGCTTGTTGATAATGTTACACAATGTATAGACGTCATTCCAGGAGAAAACACTGACCTGAGTGACTCCATGCATCTACAGACTCTTATTTTTACCTTCAAGAAGACAATCAAATCTTTCCGATGCATGACTATATGAAACGTATATTTATTTGGATTAAAATGTGACATTTCACAGAAAGAGAGATTGCAGGGCAATTTGTGATAACGTCGCTTGACCTCAGCGGGATAAGCACAGATTTGTCGAACGGTTTTATTGTGCACCGTTACGATTTCCTATTGGACAGTCCAACTTTATACTAAGTTGATAAATTATGTGGACACTCAAGCAGCATTCTATAAAAAGAAAGAGCCTTCCCGAGGCGCTAGAGCATATCAAATCATTCCCAAAAAACAAAAAAACATAATCGGAATGAATTATAACCATGGCAAATTTCAGCCTTGTAATGTAAATGGTAAATTTTGCTCATTGTGGCTTTTGTAGCATGAAAGGCTGATGATGGAGTGGAACATAAAGGGAATGGCTGCCGTCAAGTACGTATAATCAAACAGTTACTATTGCCCTAGAGAAAGAAGATAAAAGGAAAACAAGAATATATCATATCTTCTAAATATATAAATAGCTGTAGCTAGCAGTATGTGAACCAAGTTCTCCTTTTGTTTACTTTGTGGTTCCACCGTTAAGGCTTTTCGAACATTAAGATACAGCCTTCAATCCTCAGTCTGCTGCTTCCCTGAGATACAGAACGCTGTAGTTTTCAGAGTTTGTTCGATAAAAACACCTCAACCCCTCAGGAGCAAAGAGAGAGAGAGAGAGATGTCCGCTGGGATCGTTCTTCTTTTGCCGAGACGAGAGCGCTTGTTTGATTTGTGATGCTAAAGGGCTTCTGAATGCGTCTTCTGTGTGTTCGCTGTTTTTTTCTTCCTCAAAGGGTGATAGAGGTGGAAGTGTTGAACTAGTGAGGGAGGTTTTTTTTATTATTTGTATAGATGAAGTTTGTTTTCTTTTTGTCATTCGTTCAAACTTCGAAAATGCAAAGCTGTAAGGGTTCATTCCTCAGTCATTCCAAGGCTGAATAAGAAAAGTGGTTTGCGAGAGTTCTGTTTTCCAGACTCCAGACTGTGGGTTTTGGAAAGGGCCTCAGTGTCGTTGTGATTCTAGTCGCTTGAGGAGAGGCTTGTCGTAGACCCAGCATTCACCGTCCTCATGAAACAGCTGCAGGGAAACAAACAAATCACTCTTGAAACAAACAGATCAAGTCATGTAAATCTCGGAATCAAGATGCTTAGTCAAAGGTATTAAGGTGAAATAAATGAAAATTATTTGTAAAATATTTTAGCAAATTTCTGCTTCTACAAACAATGCGGTCACTGTTCATATTCAACATTTTAATCTATCTATCTATCTATTGTATATACATAAATATATAGAAGATTATACAGTTATATGATTACATAGATAGATACATAAGATTTTATAGAGATATACAGATGATTATAGAGATAGATGACAGACAGATTCTCAGATCTCTTTATATCTATTTCTCTATCTATATAATCCTCTACATATCTCTATATTATGTTATATATCTATCAATCTCTGTATAATCATGCATATCTCTATACAGGTCCTTTTCAAAAAATTAGCATATTGTGATAAAGTTCATTATTTTCTGTAATGTACTGATAAACATTAGACTTTCATATATTTTAGATTCATTACACACAACTGAAGTAGTTCAAGCCTTTTATTGTTTTAATATTGATGATTTTGGCATATAGCTCATGAAAACCCAAAATTCCTATCTCAAAAAATTAGCATATCATGAAAAGGTTCTCTAAACGAGCTATTAACCTAATCATCTGAATCAACTAATTAACTCTAAACACCTGCAAAAGATTCCTGAGGCTTTTAAAAACTCCCAGCCTGGTTCATTACTCAAAACCACGATCATGGGTAAGACTGCCGACCAGAAGGCCATCATTGACACCCTCAAGCAAGAGGGTAAGACAGAAAGAAATTTCTGAACGAACAGGCTGTTCCCAGAGTGCTGTATCAAGGCACCTCAGTGGGAAGTCTGTGGGAAGGAAAAAGTGTGGCAGAAAACGCTGCACAACGAGAAGAGGTGACCGGACCCCGAGGAAGATTGTGGAAAAGGACCGATTCCAGACCTTGGGGGACCTGCGGAAGCAGTGGACTGAGTCTGGAGTAGAAACATCCCCAGGTCAAGCCACTTTTGAACCAGAAACAGCGGCAGAAGCGCCTGACCTGGGCTACAGAGCAGCAGCACTGGACTGTTGCTCAGTGGTCCAAAGTATTTTTTTCGGATGAAAGCAAATTTTGCATGTCATTCGGAAATCAAGGTGCCAGAGTCTGGAGGAAGACTGGGGAGAGGGAAATGCCAAAATGCCTGAAGTCCAGTGTCAAGTACCCACAGTCAGTGATGGTCTGGGGTGCCATGTCAGCTGCTGGTGTTGGTCCACTGTGTTTTATCAAGGGCAGGGTCAATGCAGCTAGCTATCAGGAGATTTTGGAGCACTTCATGCTTCCATCTGCTGAAAAGCTTTATGGAGATGAAGATTTCATTTTTCAGCACGTCCTGGCACCTGCTCACAGTGCCAAAACCACTGGTAAATGGTTTACTGACCATGGTATTACTGTGCCCAATTGGCCTGCCAACTCTCCTGACCTGAACCCCATAGAGAATCTGTAGGATATTGTGAAGAGAAAGTTGAGAGACGCAAGACCCAACACTCTGGATGAGCTTAAGGCCGCTATCGAAGCATCCTGGGCCTCCATAACACCTCAGCAGTGCCACAGGCTTATTGCCTCCATGCCACGCCGCATTGAAGCAGTCATTTCTGCAAAAGGATTCCCGACCAAGTATTGAGTGCATAACTGAACATAATTATTTGAAGGTTGACTTTTTTTGTATTAAAAACACTTTTCTTTTATTGGTCGGATGAAATATGCTAATTTTTTGAGATAGGAATTTTGGGTTTTCATGAGCTATATGCCACAATCATCAATATTAAAACAATAAAAGGCTTGAACTACTTCAGTTGTGTGTAATGAATCTAAAATATATGAAAGTCTAATGTTTATCAGTACATTACAGAAAATAATGAACTTTATCACAATATGCTAATTTTTTTTAAAGGACCTGTATAATCTATTTAACCATCTATATACAAAAATACATATAAGATTATACAATGATATATGATAATATAGATAGATTTTATATGGAGATATATAGATGATTATAGATAGATGATAGACAGAAGATTATACAGAGATATAATTTATCTATCTAAATTTATACAAATCACATTTATGTATAATCATCTAATTGCTACATTATCTATCTATCTATCTATCTATCTATCTATCTATCTATCTATCTATCTATCTATCTATCTATCTATCTATCTATCTATCTATCTATAATCATATACATATCTCTATGTAATTTATCTATAAAAACACCTATATACAAAATATATAGAAAATTATACAGATAGATAGATAGATAGATAATACATATATAATCTGTCTATCTATCTCTGTACAATCATACATATCTCTATATAATCTATTTAACCCTCTATATATATATATATATATATATATATATATATATATATATATATATATATATATATATATATATATGATTATACAATGATATATGGCTATCTATCTATCTATCTATCTATCTAAATCTATACAATCACATCTATCGAAAAATATATTTTAAAGCTTTTACTGAAATTGTACAGCCCAAACTATTACAATATAAAATACTCTGTAATATATAAACTCACTGTAAATGAGGCCAACATTTGAATAGAGCCCAGCAATAGTATTGTGAACTGAATGTTCCAAGCAGTAATATTGTGAACTGAATGTTCCTTGAATGTTCATTTATGCAATATTTGGGCTAATATACTTATGCTCTCAGAGTTGAACACATTTTACAATGTTTAAATCTATTGCCCAGATTTTTGCCCCAAAAACAGCTTAGAAAATGTAAAGAGAGTCAGTAGATTCCATTTAGTCTGGCAACAACATTTAAGTCAAGACGAGCCTACCATGATCTCAAAGGTTAAATGATTGTATATGGTTCTATACTAAATATAGGTATGTCTAATCTCTGAATTCAACACAAGTTGGTTGGTTTCAGTAAAAGCTAAAACATGTTTGAAGAAAATAAATTTGAAAAACTGTCAGGCACTGTTGGACTCTGTTTAAACTTCCAGCTATGTGCATTATGGGCAACATTCAGTTTAAAAATATGCTGCTTATAACCATCAGGAACCAATTAAGGACCATTTATCAGAGCCATATTTCGAACTCATTATTTCTCATGGCACATTTCCCCTCCACATGTGCGTTTACATAAGCACACTCACTCTTGTCTCCCATTGCATTTCCTTCTCCTTCCGTTCTCTGGCCTCCGCCCTCTGTTTCTCCTCCAGCCTGTGTTTGGCTTCCGTCGCAGCATCAATGTCCTTCAGTTTCAGGTTCACGGTCACGTCCTTCCACAAACTGACAACCAGACAGAGAAATAACAGCGGTCTGCATCAGATCATCTCACAGAGGTACCCAAGCAGAAAAAACATCACTTCAGCAGAAGCCGACACAAAAATAACCAAGCCTTTTGAAGATCAGCAAATAAGTCAGGTGCAAACAAAACTGAACTGGGAATTGTACACGGTGTGCTATAAAAGTCCACTAGTCTTTTGCTTGTATTTTGCATTTATCAAAATAAATTAAATTAAAAGAAAATCTTAATTTGTTATCCGAAGATGAACGAAGGTCTTCTGGTTTTGGAACAACATGAAGCTGAATAATTAATGACAGAATTTTCATTTTTGGGCAAACTAACCTTGATATATCCTTTAACTGTTCTATACTTTTTATACTGGAGATTTTCAATGTTGACTTTCCAAATAACTAAAAAAACATCTCAAATAGAGAGGTAAAGTAAAGACCTCATTCAGTAATACAAATTAGATCTAAAAACCTGAGGGATTAAACTACATTCTTAACTACACAAAATTCAAATGAGTTTTTAAGGCTGGTTTCCCAAAACTCAAATACACACCTTCTGGATTCGTACTCCAACTGGTCCTCCAATTTCCGCACCTTCTTCTTAATAATGCTCAATCTCTTAGTGTCAATGAATACTGCATTTTCCTGAGAGGAAAAGAAATATGTTACTTTCAATTTTATTCTTGAATCGACTTCCTTTTCTTGTTTTATAGGGTTCAAACTTACCCCGGTAGCGTATTTTGCATACATCACACCATTCCATTCTCCTTCTATAGAGCAGAATGACTTCTTATCATTGGGAGAACTAAAAAAAAAAAGGACAGTATTATGATGATTTTATGATATATTCTCATTTAATGTGACGCTAAAAAGCATTTGCATACAAATTTATTTTCATGAATTTATCTTAATGACTAAATCAAAAGATTTACTATGACAGAAGCAGTTATGACTGAATTTATTTGACTTACAATATCTCAGCAGTTATCCTGTGCTTCTTTCCTCCATAGAATGGTTTGGTGTGGAAAACTATATTGGCACTGTAGCCAGATTTGGAACAGGAAATATTGCACTCTCCACCCAGCTCAACCCATGGAACAGTTAGAATTGACCTGTTGAAGCACAGTGAAAGATGGATGGGATGCTCTGCCCACTTCTCCCACTATTAATCTAAAAATCTAAAATACATCAGTGTGATAAAGTGAAAGATTAGTGAGAAATAGAGCAATGCTTACCTCCCGTAGCCATTGGGAAAATTAAGAATATAATGTTCATCATATTCAAGACAAGTCACACAACCTATGGCAGACAGGAGAGGACAATTAAGCACCGAAATAGCACTAATGTGTATTAATCACCACTTAACAATGTCCTCAACTACCTTGACCAATGTTATGGACACCAATTGACATTCCAAGGAACTTCGATTTTGTCCAGATGTGGGCGTTGAACTGGATTTTTTTGCTGAAACACTCAGCATAAAATGCAGATACTACAGAAGGATAAAGGTGTAAGAATATGTCTATTTACCCAAAAATCACAAAAAGATTGGTACATTTTATAACTTTTTTAATTTAATGAATATAATAAATATATCACTGATTAAAAAAATAGAAATGACTTGATTTTTTAAATTACTGGTTATGTTAAATGACTTTTTACTGGCATTTTTAAATGAGCTTAATAAATAAATGAGTATTTAAATAACTGTGTTTATTTGACATTTTTCCTGGCTTATCTAAATGAGTTTATTAAATAAACGACTACTTAAACAATTCTAATTATTTAACATTTACTGCCTATTTTAAATGAGTTCAATAAATAAATTACTAATTAAACAACTGTAATTATTTGACTTTTTACTGGCTATTTTAAATGAGTTTAATAAAGAAACTACTAATCAAACAACTGTAATTGTTTTTTTTTCAGGCTATTTTAAATGAGTTTAATAAATAAACTACTAATTAAACAAGTATAATTATTCGACTTATTACTGGCTATTTTAAATGAGTTTAATACAAAAAACTACTAAACAAACAACTATAATTATTTGTCTTTTTCTGGCTATTTTAATTGAGTTTAATAATTAAACTACTAATTAAAAAAAATTAACCATTCAATTTATTACTGGCTATTTTAAATAAGATTAATAAATGAACTACTAATTAAACAACTGTTATCATGCAACTTTTCATTTAACAAGGGCTATTAAATACAGTATTAAATACTCATTTAACAGTGGCTATTTTAAATGAGTTTAATAAATAAACTTCTAATTAAACAAGTGTAATTTTTTGACTTATTACTGCTATTTTAAATGAGTTTAATAAATAAACTATGAATTAAACAAATGTAGCTCTTCAATTTATTACTGGCTATTTTAAATAAGATTAATAAATAAACTACTAATTAAACAACTGTAATCATTCGACTTTTCATTTGACACTAGCTATAAAATGCAGTATTAAATACTCTTTATACTGGCTCCTTTAAACAAGTTTAATAAATAAATTAATCAAACAACTGTGATTAGTTGAATTTTTACTGGATATTTTAAATGAGTTAAATTAATAAACTACTAATTAAACAAGTGTAATTTTTCGACTTATTACAAGCTATTTTAAATGATATTACTAAATAAATGACTAATTAAACAACTGTAATTGTTTGAATTTTTACTGGCTATTGTAAATGAGTTTAATAAATAAATGACTAATTAAACAACATTTTTAAATTTTTTATTATTTTACTTTCAGTAGCAGTAATAGATTTAAAATGACGAATTGGAATTAATTTTCAATAAATATAAAATAAAGTTTTATTTAAATAAATAAAATGTATAAAAATAAAGTTAAAAATTAGTTTGTTGAGCACTTACTAGGAGGGTGGTGAGAAACCTGCTCTGCCACAAAAGACACACTGTTTTTGCTAGACAACGGCACTGGCCCTTCCGATACGGACTCCTAGAAAGACAGACGGTGAGCGAGGGAGAAGAAAAATTATAATACAGGGAGTGGCAACACATAAAATCTCTCACAAAAGATACTGTAAACACTGGCTTTTTAGACCTTCAAACACACACTCACAGAAGAAGCCGTATCATCTGTTTCAGAAGGCAGGTCCCAGTGACAGAAGAACACCTCGCCTAGAATGGGGTTGTAGGGCTTCTTGGCCACAGATCCTTTCCGACCAGCGTGAAAGGCTGAGAGGTACCACTTCACCACCTGCACCATGCGGTCCCTTGGATCCTGCTGCTCTGCAATACTGCAAAACATGCCAATCTTGAGTTCATTAAAATGAACTGCTTGAACAAATCAGCTTGCTAGAATAAATCACACTTCTATTTGTGGGAGCAAAGATATTCTAGCAGAGCATGTTTGATTATTTCCTCAGCTCATTTGGTTGCAAAGCAGTGTGAGAAGCATTAAAAAATAGCAATGTAATATTCCATCAACAGTTAATTACTAGAACAGTACATTGGAAACAGCTCAGCTGCCGTCTGGCTAGTAGCATTGCTACTTTTAATTTATAATTACTCAACTATTACAGCTCTGCTGTAATCAGGAATATGAATGATAAGTCCATATGGTAGAACATCTGTCATATATACAGACACAACAGGACAAGCATTACCTTACAAACAAATCCGGGTGTGCAAAGAAATCTGCATACATTTCCAGCAACGACCTCCGCTCCAAGATAAATGTCGGCAAGACCACCTGAAGATGACAAAGATGGATTGAAAGGTAGAAAAAAAAGAGTTAAGAATATATAAAAAAGAAGTTTGTTTGTGTTTACCTTGGTAAGATCCATGCCCAGTCGCACTTGAGACAGCAGATGCATGATGACACTTTTGTGTTCTTCCACAGATTCACCCTCGCCATCGTCATCTCTCTCATCGTGACTGTCAAACTGATCTGAAAAAAAAAAAAAAAAAAAAAAAAAACACACAGCAAATAGTGAACATGAAACAAACATATAATATATAATGCCAAAAGTTAGAAATAATTAGAGCTGCCCCCCTAATAATCGATGAGTAGAGGCTTGGTCGACCAAAATTTTATTCGTTGCATAGTGGCGCAGAATATGATGGACAGATTGTTTACGACTGGTCTATGTGGTAATTTAGTACACTGTAAAAAGTTTTCACCAGTTACAACTTAAAAACTTAAGTTTAGCAGCTGCCTTAAGATTTTAAGTTAAATCAACTTAAGTCATTTAAACTCACAAGTTATATCAACTCATTTTTATTGTAACAAGTTAAAGTGACTTGTAGTTTTAAGCGGATTTAACTTAAAAACTTCAGGCAGCTGCTGAACTTAGGTTTTTAAGTTGAATCTGGTGAAAACTTTTTACAGTGTACATCAAATCGAAATTTTAATATGAAACTTTACATGGCCACTTAATCTAATGTTAACCTAGAAAAATGTGCACTATTCAAATGTCTGTGCGGAGTGAGGAAGCTAAACAGTAGCATGTTCACCGCATGACAGATGGAGACGCCGATGCGGTCACTCGCTCTTAAAATACTCTTAAAATACTCATTTTTGGTCATACAGATAAAAGTAATACATATTTAAAATCTGTAAAGACACCATGTTTATTTGTGTGCACTCAGAATAACAACGAAACATTGCGCTTTTGTAAAACAATGAAATAAAACTATGCGCTTTCGGCTGTCTCGGTCTCCGTGAGGGTGAAACTCCGAAACCTGTATTGCCGTATGGACATGAGAAATATATCTATTAGATATGCCAATGTCATGTCTTAAGCTGAAATCAAAGAAAGTACTAGTTTATCAATAAATTATTAAAATGTTAATACAGTCTCCTTGCTGTTTTTCCCTGACACAATTATAATTATATCTGCCAATGCGCTGCGGCAAGCTTTTTTTTGCGTGCGTTTGAGGGCTTATTAGGCTATGTAGGCAATTAACAGCTCATTATTATGATTTATGTGGTTTATTAATTAAGAGGGCCTCAATTTCTTATTACTATCAATGTTAATCAGTTTTTGCTGCTTAATATTTTTGTGAAAACTGTAGGTTCTTTGTTTATATGAAAAAAAATCACTCAGTAAGGACACAATGTTACTGTCTTAGACTACCAGTCAAATGGTTTTAAAAGGTAAGATTTTTAAATGTTTTTTAAGTCTCTTTAAAAACATTTCTGCCTACCAAGCCTGCATTTATTTGATTCAAAGTACGGCAAAAGCAGTACAGTAAAAAATATATATTATTATTATTATTATTATTATTATCATAATATTTAAAACAGTTGAGTACATTGTTTTAAGATTCTTGAATGAATGAATAGAAAGATCCAATGATTAGTATTGATCAGTATTTATCTGAAAAAAAAAAATAATTTGTAAAATTATACACTATACCAATCAAAAACCTGGAGTCAGTATAATTTTTTTGGAAAGCATTTATAGAAATTAATACTTTTATTTAGCATTTTATTTATGCTTTAATACGATCAAAAGTGTTGATAAAACATGTTACAAAAGATCTGTACCTAAAAAAAATTATACTCAGCTGTTTTCAACATAATAATAATAATAATAATAATAATAATAAAAATAATAAATGTTTTTGAGCAGCAAATGTGAGTATTAGAATGATTTCTGAAGGATCATGTGACTGGAGTAATGATGCTAAGAAGCTTTGAAATCACAGGAATAAATTACATTTTTAAAATATATTCAAATAGTAAAATAGTAAATAGTAAAAATATTTCAAAATTTGACTGTGTTGTCTGTATTTTGAACTAAATAAATGCCGGCTTGGTGAGCAGAAGAGACTTCTTCAAAAAACATTAAAACCTCACTGTTCATAAACTTTTGACTGGGTGTGTATATTTCCAAAACGCAACCTTGGTAAACACTCGAGACTTCTTTCAAAAACATTAAAAAAAATCTTAATTATTAATATTTATTATATTATAAAATGAATCTTAATTATACTATACATATTTTAGAATTTTTGATTGGTGCTGGTGTTAAAAGTTTGTTAAAATGTAAATAAAAACAACACACACTTCACTTTCAACACAAGCACCAAACAAGAAGACATAAAACAAACACAGCATTTGCTCTAATTCACGTTGGGAAAGTGAAACGTGAGGGACGTGCGATTGTGTGTTTTGTGTACCTGCATCAGTGGTTCCGTTTGACATGGAGGAGTTGATTGATTCGTTGGTGTCTGGCCGTTTCAAGGCTGTGCTGTCTTCGCTGTTCACAGCAGTGGTTCTGTTTGGACTGCAGAGATGCAAGAACATCACGTCAGCTTTTTCCAGAATAAATTATGGGGCAATGGACGATAGAGTTTGTGTGTGTAAGTGAGTCCACGCACTGTTGTAATTAGGTCAGTGTGTGTTTCTTTTCGTTTGCAGTAAATAGTGTGTGGGAGTGTGTTTATCTCTAAGCAGTACTGTTTTCACATTCATGTGTGTGGGCAGGTGATACTATAATTTACTTGTGCAGCAGTACTTCAGTCAGTTTTAATCATAAGTGTTTTGATGTGTGTGTTTCTGTTCATCACTCACTCTATGCAGTGTTTCGGTGAGGTACTGCTCTGATAAAACTCATCTGCATCGTAAAACTCATCTTCACTGCTGGAATAGGAGAAGTCAGGGACAGTGTGGGGCGGTACGTTCATGTGACTGGGCGAAGTCACGCTGCTGCTGGGAGCTGAAGGACCACTCCCTGAAACCACAGGAAGAAAATTAAAGTCATAAATGTGAGAGTAAATGTAAGTGTGCTGAGGACCACAATCACTTAAGCAATAGCATGGCCAGCAGTCAGTGTAGTTCAGATATGGGTTGAGGTTTTGCACTTTTGCATATGTGGCTGGCACATAAATAGCAAGACCAATAAGCTCATCTAAATGCTTAGTAAAAAGCATTTTACAAGCAAATATGCCAGACACCTTGTACACATATTCACATTTCAGATTAATTGTCGAACCAACAAAGCAATAGATTTTAAAAACTGACTTAAGACAATGACTCCACCTTTGATGTTTGCCACAAATCAGGCATATTCAAATAAGCTTCAAAGACAAGGTTCAAGGCCACTCTAAATGTCAATCAATCTTATGCAAATGCTGTATATGCCCACCCCTGGCATGACTCTTCAATGCTTCATTTCATTTATGACACTAACAAAAACATGAGGCCATATTTTGCAAAACATTATTCATGTCATTATATAATAAAATATGTATATATTTCATTTTAATATTATTTATGCACTACTTATAAAAAAATGAATTTATACATTCTAAAAACATGTTTTATTACAAATCTAGTATTTCATTATTATATATGCATTTTTTACTAATAAAAAGAATGCAATTAGCATATACATTTCAATTTAAAATGTAAAAAAAGAATGTTTATATAGATTTTCTGTTTTACTATTTTAATGTATTTTTATTTTATTATTAAAGTAATTGAGGCTATAAAACATATTTAAAATGCTAGTTTTAAGCATCATTTAAATTTAGTTTTATTTAATTATTTAATTTAATTTTAATTTAATTCATATTAATGAACAATGTAATTATACGTTCCAAATTAAAATGCAATAAAATAAAAAAGCATGTTTTAATTACTTAATCTATTTTTATTACATCTTTAAAAATCCAGTATTTTTGTATTTATGCACTACTTAATATTAAAAATTAAGATGTTATATTTTATATTTATTTTACTATTAGAGCAATTGAGGACATTAACAGCTATAAAAACATCTTTAAAAATAATTGTATTTTAGCATTTTTCAAATTTAATTTAATTCAATTATTTAATAAAGTTTTCATTTCATTAATATTAATAAAAAAAATAATTATACATTCTAAATTAAAATGAAAGTTTAGTATTATTTATAGACTACTTACTATTAATAAAAAATGTATGCATTTTAATTTAAAATTTAATAAAAAAACATGTTCGTTTACATTTACTTTTTTACTACATTAATTTATTTTTATTAAATTATTAAGACTAATTGACGGCATTAACAGCATTTAAAAACAGTATATACTATTTTAGCATTATTAAAAAAAATATTTTATTTCGTTTTTTAATTTAATTAAAATTTCATTCATATGAATGAAAAATGGAATTATACATTCTAAAATGCAACAAAATAAAAAAGCAAGTTATATATTTATTGTATTTTTATTATGTCTTTAAACTATATTTTTGCATCATACATTTTAATTTAAAATTGAATAAAAAACATGTCTGTTTAGTTTTGCTTAGTTCATGTTTTACTATTTTTAAAGTAATTGAGGACATTAACATCTATAAAAACATCTTAAAAAATGATAGTAATTACTACACAACTGTAAGTAGTTCAGAAATGTAGAGCAAAACACAAAATGGCTATTACAATAAAGCATGCATATTATTGTGATGCTATCCTCCTAATAAATCAAATGTTCGGTTGTGTTGATAAAACCAAGACTGTTCAAATCCTCAAAGATGCCTAATTGAATCAGCCCTGCCTACGACGCAAGCACTTTCGGCATGAATATAAATGGAAACCCTGATTCACAGTCTGCACTTTTGAGCTCTTGACTGTGTTTTATGCGTAGTTTCCTGCACTGCTGTCCAGAGCGCTACCGATCGGCTGCATTTTTGCTGCGCTCAGCTCTTCCTGCACTACCTCAGCAGAAGCTGGACTCTCCGAGCCCCTGTATCCAGCACTAATGACAGTCAGGGAAAAAAAGACTGACTGCAGAGAGAACAGCTCTGCCTGCATCCCCACTGCAGCGCAATACTACGGGAATACAGCTTCTGCTCACATTAAAAGGAGCCATTCATTCAATAAATAGTACGCCCCAGTTTAAGTCTTCTTTCTAATAAGTTTCTTTATGTGTGTTCGATGGCTGTCTAATTGTTGGTTCGTACCTGTGCTGTTGGGAGTGGGGGTCTGAAGGCTGCCCATCACCGTGACAACAGGGCCCACGGGTAAAGAAGAAGGCCTCTGTTCCGTTTTACACACCTGAGCTCCATCTACGGATGAAAACACACCCTTCATATGCCCTTGGCAGGTAAAAACGCACACAAAAATTTGCAAACCAAATCTAATGTCAGAGTTTCCAAACCAGACAACAACTACCAAGAAGCCTTCAAAATAAGCGTAAAATATTATACAATATTATTAAGGAATGATATGGAGAAAGAGTGAAAGAGACAGACAGCTCACCTGTGGGTAGAGTGGTCTGCGTTGGCATGGCACTGGCACTGACTACAGAAGTGTTGAGAGGGGTAGGCTGGAATACCCCATCCACTGGGTTTATGGTGCTCTGCAGAGAACCACAAACACGATACAAAACAGCTCTCACAGGAAAACACGTTATAAATACACCCTCTCATAGGAGATTTTGGTCTCAATTCCCAACCCAACTATCACAGAAATCCTCAGGGGAAACAAGGACTTGTCATATTCAGTTACTAGAACTGTTTAAAGAGATAGTTTATTCAAATATGACAATCCTGGCATGATTTACTTAACACTAATGCTGTTCTAAACCTGTAGGACTTTTTTCCTCTATGAACAATTATAATGAACTTTCATTTCAGACAAGCCAGGATGCACTTTTTCCTTCTGTGTTCCACAGAAGAAAATCTGTCATACAGATTTTTAACCACACAAGGGTAAGTAAATGAAGTAAATGTTGAACTGTCCCTTTAAAGTGGCGAAAAAAAAATCTAATATCTATTTGTAAGTGTTATCTACAGACATACAAGATATATTTAATAAAATAAAACACTAATTTCTACAGCTGACTCTTTAGTGATCCGAATTCCATCATGAAATAGTAAAAAGCACTGATAATTATTGTTAAAGACAACATGAAATCATGAAATGAACACCATTTACACTACCATTCAAATGTTTGCCAGTAAAACTAGTTTTAGTTAGTAAGGCTGCATTAAATTTATAGTTGAGGTCAAAAGTTTACATACACCTTGCAGAATCTGTAAAATGTTAATTGTTTTACCAAAATAAGAAGGATCATATAAAATGCAGGTTATTTTTTATTTAGTACTGACCTGAATAAGATATTTCACATAAAAGATGTTTACATACAGTCCACATGAGAGAATAATAGCTGAATTTTTTAAAATTACCCTGTTCAAGTTTAAATACTCTTCATTCTTAATGTGATGTTATCTGAATGATCCATAGCTGTTTTTTGTTTGTTTGTTTGTTTAGTGATAGTTGTTCATGAGTCCATTGTTTGTTCTGAACAGTTAAACTGCCTACTGAAAAATCCTTTAGGTCCCACACATTCTTTGTTTTTCCAGCATCTTTTGTGTATTAGAACCCTTTCCAACAACGACTGTAAGATTTTGAGATCTATTACAGCTATTACAGAAGGTTCAAACACTCCCTGATGCTCTAGATGGAAAAACAAAGGATTAATAGCCAGGGGTGTAAACTTTTGAACATAATGAAGATGTGTACATTTTTCTTATTTTGCCTAAATATCATATTTTTAATATATATATTTTTTTTATTTAGTACTGCCCTTCAGAAGACAAAATAAGTTAAATTTACCCTAATGCGTTATGTTTAGTTCTGACGCATCAGTGAGTGTTTGAACCTTCTGTAATAGTTGCATGAGTCCCTCAGTTGCCCTCAGTGTGAAAAGACGGATCTCAAAATCATACAGTCATTGTTGGAAAAGGTTCAAATACACAAAAATGCTGAAAAAACAAAAAAATTTTGGGACCTAAAGGACTTTTCTTAAGAACAGCAGGCAGTTTAACTGTCAGTACTACATAAAAGATAACATGCATTTTGTATTTTCCCTCTTCTTTTGGTAAAAGAATTAACATTTTGCAGATTCTGCAAGGTGTATGTAAACTTTTGACTTCAAATTCATGTAATATGTTAATAACGTCATACTATGCAAGTTAAATGCATTACCATTTCATGTTGTCTTAAATCATTTTATTTTCTATCCACACAGAGACAGAAATACTCAATGATGTTTTGATAATCAAGAGAAAGATCTGAAGTAAATCAGTGAATCATATTCAGTGCTTTATATTACACGGTGTCCAACTGAGCAACCTCACAGCTGTGGCCCGTGTCCGTCACACTGAATCTTCTCAATATACAAAAATCACTATGAATCAATCTTAGCCTTATGGTAACCAAACACCAAGCATCTGTCAGTCGGCACGTACTCAGACTCAAGGCTATTATGACGACAAGATCAGCCTCTAATCTAATACTGCATATCATACACTAAATAGGCCAGCCAGAGAGATGAATAATCTCTACCCAGCATGCACAGAGAAACATTGACGTCACAGGGCACAGCGGTGAGGTAACTCTACCTGAAAACACACCAAAGGAGAAAAAAAGGCATGCAGGGGAGTTAGTGAAATGAGTTTGGAGGGGCTTTTCTGCAAAAGGAATTAATCACAATTATTTCTTGTTGTTCTGAATCATCCGTTTTGTTGTAGCACAACAGAGGCTGCCACTTTTAATTAAAAGCCAATCAGACAATTAGAGCTCTGCAGTGAATACATAAACACTAGAATGAGATTAAATCAAGAGGCAGACACATTCAAGTCAGTGGCAAGAAAGACGGCAATCACAGATCCACAAGGAAGAAACTCAGATTTCAAAAACAGAAAAACACAACTTTTGTTTTTTTGAGTCCCTAATCATAGTTTGAATATTTAAAATAACTTTAAGCTAAACAGCTGCAATGATTTGAAATAAACATTATATATGAATTTACATTTGGATTTTTAGCCATATCCAACTAAAACAAAACCAGTCTGCGAGAAGCATTAAATGCAGTTGGTGATTACGTCATTTGAGCACTAGCCTTGACGCTTATTGACCCAACAAGAGCCTCTGGGTAGGTCGTAACCGATCCGCATGCATTTGTCCTACATGGTTCAATAGCATGTATGACAACAAAAAATCAATGATTATTCTGTCTACAGTCGTGGCCAAAAGTTTTGAGAATTACATAAATATTGGAAATTGGAAAAGTTGCTGCTTAAGTTTTTATAATAGCAATTTGCATATACTCCAGAATGTTATGAAGAGTGATCAGATGAATTGCATAGTCCTCCTTTGCCATGAAAATTAACTTAATCCCGAAAAAAACTTTCCACTGCATTGTTAAGAAGGCTTCAGGGCGTCCAAGAAAGTCCAGCGAGCGCCAGGATCGTCTCCTAAAGAGGATTCAGCTGCGGGATCGGAGTGCCACCAGAGCAGAGCTTGCTCAGGAATGGCAGCAGGCAGGTGTGAGCGCATCTGCACGCACAGTGAGGCAAAGACTTTTGGAAGATCATAAGATGGCCTGGTGTCAAGAAGGGCAGCAAAGAAGCCACTTCTCTCCAAAAAAAAAAACATCAGGGACAGACTGATCTTCTGCAAAAAGTATGGCGAATGGACTGCTGAGGACTGGGGCAAAGTCATATTCTCAGACGAAGCCTCTTTCCAATTGTTTGGGGCATCTGGAAAAAGGCTTGTCCGGAGAAGAAAAGGTGAGCGCTACCATCAGTCCTGTGTCATGCCAACAGTAAAGCATCCTGAGACCATTCATGTGTGGGGTTGCTTCTCATCCAAGGGAGTGGGCTCACTCTCAATTTTGCCCAAAAACACAGCCATGAATAAAGAATGGTACCAAAACACCCTCCAACAGCAACTTCTTCCAACAATCCAACAACATTTTGGTGAAGAACAATGCATTTTCCAGCACGATGGAGCACCGTGCCATAAGGCAAAAGTGATAACTAAGTGGCTCGGGGACCAAAACGTTGAAATTTTGGGTCCATGGCCTGGAAACTCCCCAGATCTTAATCCCATTGAGAACTTGTGGTCAATCCTCAAGAGGCGGGTGGACAAACAAAAACCCACTAATTCTGAAAAACTCCAAGAAGTGATTATGAAAGAATGGGTTGCTATCAGTCAGGATCTGGCCCAGAAGTTGATTGAGAGCATGCCCAGTCGAATTGCAGAGGTCCTGAAAAAGAAGGGCCAACACTGCAAATACTGACTCTTTGCATAAATGTCATGTAATTGTCGATAAAAGTCTTTGAAACGTATGATGTGCTTGTAATTATATTTCAGTACATCACAGAAACAACTGAAACAAAGATCTAAAAGCAGTTGAGCAGCAAACTTTGTGAAAACTAATATTTGTGTCATTCTCAAAACTTTTGGCCACGACTGTACATGTACAGAAGTTTGGGATTTCTAAGATTTGTATAGTTTTTTTTTTTTAAAGAAGTTCTTTCAAAATTTATTTGAACAAAAAAAAAAGTAATATTATAAAATATAATTTCAATTTAAAATAACCATTTTCTGTTTTAATATACTTTGAAATATAATTTATTTCTGTGATGCAAAGCTGAATTTTCACCAACCATTACTCCATTGATCATTATCAATGTTGGAAACAGTTGTGCTGCTTAATATTTTATTGAAACTTGTGATACTTTAAAAAGAACATTTTCTAAAAATATAGGTCTTTACTATCAATTTATTTTCAATTTAACACATCCTTGCTGAATAAAAGTATTAATTTCTTAACATTTTATTATTTAAAGAATCCTGAAGTAAGTATATATAAAAAAAAAAAAAATCAGCAGTACAACTGTTTCCATCATTGATAATAAATCAGCATATTAGAACGATTTCTGAAGGACCATCTGACACTAATGATGCTAAAAATTCAGTATTGCACTACAGAAATAAATATATGCAATAATATTTTACAATATTACAGTTTTTTTCAGTATTTGTGATCAAATAATTGCGGACTTGATGAACAGAAAAGACAAAGAAATCTCACTGATCCCAAACTTTTGAACGGCAATGTATGCGTGTCTTACATTTCCAGGGTTGAAGCAGTTTGGTTCAATCACAATGTCTTAAAGGAGTACTGAGGTTAAAATTTGTTGCAAATCATAGGAAAGGACAGGCCCAGAATTACCCGACAAGAAGTGTAAGAAAGAATAAGATCAGAGAAAAAAAAGAAAGAGATGTAGCCACATTGGGTGGAGCCCTCCGATCGAGGTCATGCACATCTCGGTTCAGTTTTATTGAAGTGAGATGTGATTTTAGTGGAAGAGAGAACAGTAGCACTGTTTGATTTAGACTAGTTCATTGCTAAGGAATGTCAAAACTTACTATCAGTCCGTTTGCGTGTTGCTGATCGCTACTTTGATCCTTCAAATTTTAAAAAGAAAACACAAATTGAGAAATAAGCCAACTCCACAGATGGGAGAAAGCCACAAAAGATGCACATGGTCTCTGCTTTAATTTGTAGCAATAATAACAATGGTCACTCAAGGTATTTTAACTTCCTGAATCTCTTAAACTGTGTTCACACAGTCAGTGTTTGCGACTGTCAACTGTATTTACTACAATTAATTCAGTGCACACTACCAGTCAAAAGTTTTTTAATGTTTTTTTTTTTTAAGAAGGTTTGACCTGAAGTACAGCAACATATTGACATTTTTTACTATTTAAAATACCTGTTTTCTATTTAACTATAATATAATATAATTTATTCCTGCTGAATTTTAGTATCATTACTCCAGTCACATAATCCTTCAGAAATCATTCTAATATTCTGATTTGCTGCTCAAAAAACATATGTTTATTATGTTGAAAACAGTTGAGTAGAATTTTTTCAGGTTTATTTGATGATTAGAAAGTACTTTTGAAACATTATAAATATCTTTATCATCACTTTTGATCAATTTAAAGCATCCTTGCTAAATAAAAAGTATTAATTTCTATCATTTCCCCCTCCCCCCCAAAAAAAATATATATACATTGACTCCAAGCTTTTGAATGGTATAGTGTATAATGTTAGAAAATGTTTTTATTTCATATAAATCTTTATATCTTTCTATTCATCAAAGAATCCTGAAAAAAAGTGTACTCAACTGTTTTAAATATTGATAATAATGAAAATAAAAAATGTTTCTTGAACAGCAAATCAGCATTTTAGAAAGATTTCTGAAGGATCATGTGACCTTGAAGACTGGAGTAATGATGCTGAAAATTTAGCTTTGATCACAGGAATAAATTACATTTTAATATATATTCAAATAGCAAAACAGTTATTTTAAATAGTAAAAATATTTAAAAATTGTACTGTTTATTTTACTTTACTGTTAGCTGTACGTTGGATCAAATAAATGCAGGCTTTGTGTAAAAAAAAACTAAATATTTTACTGTTCAAAAACTTTTGACTGGTAGTGTAAATGAATTTTTTACAAGTTCATCTGTTAAATGTATTAGTCAGTGTCAACACAACCATATTTAGCACTGTAAAACAAGCCTGACAATTGCATTCTGCCACTGTGTGAACGTGGCCTTTGTGTCGGAGAATCACCTCTCCAAACCATTAATATAATACCTGCTGGAATGTTCATAAGCCGGCCAAAATAAACATTAACTGGGTTATGGAAAATTACCGGTTGGGTTGCACAAGACACATAAATATTAACACAGTGGGGCAGACAAAACACAGGTGCATACACATTCTGAGCTTTAGAGATGAGCATTTTACCTTGGCAATCTGTAGTAGTACGATACAGTGTTTGATGGACTCTACCATACTCTAAAAAAGAAAAACAAGAAATGAAAATGCATTCCGTTACCAAAATTAGATCCAAAATGCAAATGGGTAAAGGTGCAGATGCTCTTACACAAGTCGTGTCCTTCAGGTTCTCGATTTTCTGTGAACAGGACAACAAAGAATAGGAAAAGGGACAGTTTCAGTTAGAATTGTGAAATGCCCTTGAATTAAAAACAAAGATGCACCTTTACAAAACCTTAAAAAAGCAGAAATGAAAGCCTGAGACCAAATGACAGTCTCATGAGTTTCACCCCTAAAATAGGTTTAAAATGTGACTCTGTGTAAAAGCTTGGCTTCAAATTTGGCATCTGAAGTATCTTCAGAAATCTTTGCATGTGAAGAATTTACAATATACATATACATTTACATTTAATTGCAGCTAACCGACCACCCCACCCCCTTATATGTGACCCTGGACCACAAAACTGGTCATAAGTAGCACAGGTATATTTGTAGCAATAGCTAACAATACATTGTATAGGTCAAAATTATGGATTTTTCTTTTATGCCAAAAATCTTTAGGATATTAAGTAAAGATCATGTACCATGAAGATATTTTTTGTAAATTTCCTACCATAAGCATATTAAAACTTAATTTTTGATTAGTAATATGCATTGCTAAGAACTTCATTTGGACAACTTTAAAGGCGATTTTCTCAATATTTAGACTTTTTTTCAACCTCAGATTCCAGATTTTCAAATAGTTGTGTAAATATTGTCAAATATTGTCCTTTCCTAACAAACCGTACATCAAAAAAAAAAAAAAAAGAAGTAAAAATTGAGCCTCAGACTGGTTTTCTGGTCCATGTTCACTTATCTCAAAGCAAGTCGATTTGCAATCACTAAGTAATTTTGCACTTAGTGCCTGATTAGAAATAATTCCAAATAAATTGATTTATTTACTCTTATTCATGGAAATACATGAATGTCTTTTAAACTACATATTATCAAGTCTGAAAATGGGCAAATATACCTTTCTTTGTGTTTTCAGTTATCAAGTAACAGCTTAACCTACTAGCTAAAACAAAATAGAAACATTTTAATCAGCTATGACTTTTATGCTCTTTTATTCGAAAGTCGGATTGTCCTTCAATAAAGCCATATTGGGCTTTCCAGTTTCTCACAGTTATTGTAATAAAGGTGGATTATATTCTGTTTCTAGCAGAAAGTCTCTGATAGACAATATACCTCTGATGACAAATAAAAATGAGCATGTCTTACTCTGCGTGACTCATCTTCCTTGCAGTCTTTAATCTTTTCATCAAAGAGCTATAAGAACAGGAATTAGTCAGCAATGAATGTAAGAATTTATATGTCAGCTCTAAATAAGACAAGAAGATAAAAAGTCTTACCTTTAATTGGTCGATCAAAATCTGCAAATACGCATCAGCTTCAGCTAGCTTCTTGTCGAAGTCCTGAACGCTGGGAACAAATCCTGTTTCTGCCTCCTGCAAGTGAAAGTGAGATGGATCAGTTTCAGATGTTCTCCAGTGTATAAAAGCTTCCATGGTGTCCTAAGCTCAGTCACGTTCTGCTTTCGAGAGGAACTGAGCAGAACCGCTCCCTGTGCCTGTTCACATTTCTCTCTAACAGCTTTAACTGAATTACACAATTAGACAACAGGCATAAACAGAGATCAGTCCATGAGAGGGACCGATTCTGAACTGTAGAATAAAGGTTACAGATTGTGATAGTTATTGATAGAGGAAATCTAGAAAGAAAAACAAGAAAGTCATCCAATGCACATCAAACACTGCAACAAATATGTCAGATGCTTCTAGGAAATGAGGACAGCTGATCATTATCTTGAAAGATAACATTTCTGATGCTATGTAACCGATTCAAGCTATTCAAGATTGAAAAAGGAAAACAAAAAGCAATAGGCCTTAAATTGTTCAATATGACCTGATATTGCTGGTATGCAGACCAGAACTTTAATGTTGATCATGATAACATATAATTAACCAAGATTTTATTCATTCATTTCAGTTTTACTTAACCAAACAACTAAATTAGGCAGTTTAAAACAGGTACATTTTAAAATAAATAATGTAATAAATAAAAATGTTAATTGAATGTATGCTCATTTTATTTATCAAACATCAACTAATAACTACTTTTTAATGCACATGCTTTAAGCTATGACATTTCTTCTATGAGGCGTGACGTCACTTCTAAACTCATAACACATACAAATTCTGAGAATTACATAAGCAAATTCACACTTTAACCTTAAAACAGCTTTCTTATAACTAGACGTTTCAATATTTTTACTGTAATCTTATAAAGCTAATCACAATTTCTTCTTTTACAATACTAGTGAAGTTTGATTTTAAAAAAAAATCTAGTCAAAAGATTTTAATGTTTTTTAAAGAAGCCTCTTCTGCTCACCAAGCCTGCATTTTTTGATTCAAAGCACAGCAAAAACAGTACAATTACGATTTTTTTTTAAAATAACTGTTTTCTATTTGAATATATTTTTAAATGTAATTTTTTCCTGTGATCAAAGCTACATTTTCAGGACTCTTTGATGAATGGAAAGATCCAAAGATCAGCATTTATCTGAAATAAAAAGCTTTTGTAACATTATACACTATACCATTCAAAATCTCGTAGTCAGTATAATTTTTTGGGGAAAGAAATTATAGAAATTAATACTTTTATTGAGCAAAGATGCTTTAAATTGATCAAAAGTGATTATAACTACATTTATGATGTTACAAAATATTTCTAATTTCAGATAAATGCTGTTTCCATTTTGATCAACTTTCTATTCATCAAAGAAACCTGGAAAAAAATTAACATAATAACAACAAAAGTTTGAGCAGCAAATCTGAATATTAGAATGATTTACACAGTAATTATGCTAAAAATTCAGCTTTGAAATCCCAGGAGTAAATTACATTTGCTGTACTTTGAATCAAACAAATGCAGGCTTGGTGAGCAGAAGAGAGTTCTTAAAAAAAAAAAAAAAAAAACGTAAAAAATTTTCTGTTAAATTTTTTTGACTGGTTTTGTATACGTAGCATAACCACAAATACAACCTAAAGATATTTCAGACCTCTCAGTTAAACTATCAGAATAAAGACTAAAGCTAATAATGGCTAGCACAGGTGGTTTTGAGGAGTAAAGTTTAGATAGCACAGGCAATATTGGCAGTAGCCATTATAAGAGATGTACTCCCTGGTCTGGGGGTCACTCTTGCAAATTTTGGATCTTGCCGGCTCTCGTGAAAGACCTTACGCTGGAGATAGGCGGAAATGAACTGCATGGGAAAATGAAGAAAAGCCATGGGCAGCTGACTGTCGGTCAAAACTATAAACATTATAAAAATAGGTCAAAGTCCAATGGAGCAGAGCAAATCCACTCAGGAATCAAAGGTTAAGTGGAATATCAGTATGAAACCATGTGATTCATTCTGTTGACTGCAAACACACGGATGTGGAAGCACAATAAAATATTTAATGAGAGTTTTGCTTCTTTTAAAAAAAAAAAATAATAAGATCAAGTTCCACTCTTACTCAACAATTATAGGAGTGCTTTTACTTTTACAAAGCACTCGGTCCTGCTAAAATGAACTCCCTAAACAGTCAGGATTAATTATCAGCTGGAATGAAAGTCAGAAACATTGTGACAACACAATTAGCAAATGTACATTACATTCTAAGCATTGCCTTAAGAGCCATTTTATCACGCAGACAGTCAGTTTTCTATTTCAGGTCAACTATACTCAAACCAGAGCAACAGTTTAGCGGATAAAACAGCAAATACTTTGAAACTGTTGGCTTAGTTATAGCTAGCTAGCTGACAGCTACATGAATAACAACACATCATAATTGCCCAATAACAGGAAGGTATTTTTATATCGTCCGCATGAGCTGAGGGTTTGTTTGTATAATAGTAATGCAAGAATGCAGGTAAAGTACACTCAACAGACTGCTTACCTTGCCAAGCAGTCATGCCAAGCATTGCTTTTGCGTACCTTTGTTAATAGTACAGTATGTTTCTGGCAATCTAGTATCCTACAGTTGTACCACTGCTTTTCTATGTGACCAAAACACATTTATCCAAAAGATATTTAATGATGGTGGATTCAATACTAGTGGATTCAATACTAGGGCTGGGTTTTGACACAAATATTATGATTTGATTAGATTCTGATTCACAAGCTTCTGATTCGAAATCATTATCGATTATTTGATGCAGTGCATGCCAAATCTTTTTCAAGGAGAAAAAAAATCCCAACTACTGCTGTAAAATATACATGAGAGTGAGTTGGTATTACATTACTATATTATTAAAGGTTAAAATGCAGGTTTGTATACAAACAATTAAATTACACTCAATGATGTTTTTATAATAATAAAGCTACAATTACATTATTATATTTCTACTCCAGTTTGTTTTTTGAAATATAAACATATAAATAGTGGCTGTCATAAAATCTTGATAGATCTATTCAAATATAAATTAAATATCGAAGTTTGTGGAATGTGCCACTTCCCGGTAGGATTTTTTAAAATCCAGTACTCAAATTAAACAAAGAAATCGTGACAGCCCTAGTGACGAATAATGTAAATGTGACTTTAAGTTACTTTTATTCAACCAGCAAGTTTTTTTTTTTGACCGGAAATGACACAGGCTTCTCTCAAAAGATAATAAGACGATTTACAAGAGGCATAATTGTGGAAAAAAATCACAATTTCTCAGCTTTTATTTACATTTGAACAAAAAGTGGCATGTCCAAAATAATTCATACCCTTTGCCATAGCCGCAGGAACGTATTTTGAGCAGGGGGGGGGGGCTGAGGAGGGAAAAAAAAAAAAAAGGGGGGGGGGGAGGGGGGTCCAGTCGAGTGTTGCCAAGAGCGAAGTTATAAGTAAAAAATAAAGTTGCTCTGTTGTTGTTTTTGATTGCTAATAAAATAAATTTAGTTTAGTTGAACATGGGAGGCTACAGATCTAAGGGAGCACCGCACGTCCCTCCCAAGCATTTCTGAGCCGCTGGAGTCACGTGACGAGAATGATGCGAAATGACTGGTGGCGGATCCAAAAGCGCAAGAGAACTATTGATAATAAACATTTAATTTATTTGTTTAAAATAAATGAGCTGGTCTTTATCGTTGCTGTTTAAATTGCTCATTAAAAAATAACGATGAACCACAAATTAAGCATTCGTTTTAAAAAGGTGAACCCTTATTTATTTGGGGTACAACGCAAGTATAATTAAGCTTTCGTCTTCTTTATTTTGTTAATAAGACTTAGGTGTTTGATAAATGCGAATTTTCCATTGTACTACTTTATGACTGGTCTGTTTTAATAATAATGAACCACAAACTATGTTTTAAAAGTGGAAATCTATTTTATTTGCGCTACAAATTGTATTATTATTTCATATTAATAAAAATAATGAGCCACAAAGGGGAACATACAAAGACTGTTTTATTTTATTTTTTACACCAAGTCAGTTTACTAGTTTTTTTCTTCTTCAAGTTTTATTGAATCAACCTTACGCATTAGATTTGATCCACGAAAAGATAACGTATAAAAGATCATGAGAATGCGACATAGCTGCTGCTGAAAGTTTATGAGATCAAAAATGTGAAATTACTTACACAGTCATAAGCTCCAGGTCTGCTTCCTTATCCAACTGATCTGCCGGCTCAAGGCTCAGTCTGTTTTTATTTTGTTTGGAAATGCGTTTTTGCACCATGTTGACTGGTGTATTTTTAATCTTCAATGACGGATGCGGTGACGTCACGCGACAATTGTTGCTTATTGTCATTGTATTTTTTTCCAATGAATTTGAATGAATATTCGAATTAATAAAATTAGTTTTAGTTCTTTTTTTGTTACAAATTTTACATTTATTTATTTTTAGCACCGCACCCCCCGCACCCCCTATTTTTTCTTTAGCTCCGAGCCAGGGGGTGCTGCAGCACCCTCAGCACCCCTACTTCCCGCGGAAATGCCCTTTGAAAACTGTCACAGTCTATGGGAAAATCCAAAGTTCTATACCATTCCAAATAGTCCAAGCTGTTCTAAAGCATCCTAATTACCCTGATTCATTGGGAACAGCTGTTTTAAGAAACTCAACAGGTGAAAACAGAAGCTGTCTGCTGTTGGTGTTTGGACAGTCATGGCTAAGACAAAGGAGCTCACTGAGGACCTGCAGCTGCACTTTGTGGCTGCTCACAAGTCAGGAAAGGGTTATAAGACCATATCTAAATGTTTTGAAGTTCCAGTGGCTACAGTGCAAAGTATTATTTAAAAAAAAAAAAAGTTCTGCACTGTAAAAAATCTCAGAGGACAGAGTCGGACACCAAAAGTGACACCTGTGCTGGCCAGGAGGATAATGAAAGAGGTAAAAAAAAAAAAAAAAGAATCCAAGGATCACCACCAAGGCCATCCTGATGAATCTGGGCTCTGGGGGTGGCAACATCTCAAGGCAGACAGTCCAACAGACACTGCACACCACTGGGTTCCACGGACACAGACCAAGGAGGACACCACTTCTCCAGAAAAGGCACACAAAAGCCCACTTGGCCTTTGCAAATGCTCATCTGGACAAAGAAGATTTCTGGTCTTCTGTTTTATGGTCAGATGAAACAAAAATTGAATTGTTTGGCCACAATGATGTAGCCTTCATTTGGCATAAAAAATGAGAAGCCTTCAAGCCTAAGAACACCATCCCCACTGTCAAACATGGCGATGGGAACCTAATGTTTTGGGGGTGTTTTTTTAGCTGGTGGACCAGGGAACCTAATCACAGTAAACGGCACCATGAAAAAGGAGCAATACATCAAAATTCTCAACAACAAAATCAGGCAATTGAGAATCTGTGCAGGGAGCTAAAAATCAGGGTGATGGCAAGGAGACCCTCCAGCCTGAAAGAGTTGGAGCTCATCGCTAAAGATGAATGGGCAAAAATACCGGTGGAGACATGCAAAAAGCTGGCCAGCAATTATAGGAAGCGTTTGATTGCTGTAATAGCCAATAAAGGCTTTTCTATTGATTATTGAGAAGGGTATGAATAATTTTGGACATGCAACTGAGAAGCTGAGAAATATTTTTTTTCCACAATGATGACTCTTGTACATCGTCTTATTGTCTTTTGGGAGCAGCCGGTGTCATTTCCGGTCAAAAAAACTTGCTGGGTGAATAAAAGTAACTTTAAGTCAGAATTTGCCAGGGGTATGGATAATTTTGGCCTTGACTGTATATCTGGAATACGGTTTTATTGAAATGTATATTCCGTGGGAATTAGCCTGCAGTTCTCTAGTTAATTATGCTTTGTTATATCCTACAGGCACCATAAACATCTCACCTCCCAACAGCCCTGAGATCGCTATTTGGCAAGAACAAATTGCCAAAATACTTCTTAACAAGCATTTGCGACCCCCAAGAGAGCAATGCATAATTATTTTATCCTGTGCCTGGCAGAGAAAAGCTGTGGCACGCTGAGATCAACATGGTAGTTGTTAACACACACCTGAACACACAGATTGTCCAGACAGGAAGCTGTTCCCACTGACTCAGTCTTCCAGTCTGACTCATAACAGAAAATCTGAACATCCAACACAACTGCAGAGAATATTTCTGTGTGAATCAACTAAGCCACCTGAGGCGAATAAGCTATTGTTGTGCATTTTTACGAGACAAACACACCAGTGACACATTTGAAAGGCAAACACACAAATCTGACTTATAGTCATGTGCTCTTATGTCAGCACACATGATGTGGCTGAGATTGCAAATCTCGAGTAAGTAGAAAAGTAACTACGCATTCAAGTGTGACCCATGCCCTCTCTATTTGCACAAGCAAATGCTTTCCTACCTTCGTCAACACACACACACCCACCCCTACCTGTCCACACTCACACACAGCAAGATTTAATGCATCAGTAAACTCCAGCAATACAAAGATACTCACTCGGTTCTTGCCACTGCAGGACATGCCTCCACAAATCTGACCGACACTCACAGAAACACTTTCAGTATCAGTCCGCACACCCTTTCCTGTAAGTTCCCCCTCTGAAGCAGGGGCGAAAAAGGTGAACAACCTACTGGCCTGCCAGCTGATTTAGAGCCTTTTTCTATAAACCACTCTTGACCAGGAAGAGTACACTTCCTCAAAAGAAAGTAACATAAGCTGTACAGACTGTAGAAAACAAAATACAGTGCTGTGATTGGATTTGCCACTTGCTGCACAGGAGTGGCTGGCTGAATAAGCAAAGCTGGGATTGGCTGCCGGAGATCATGTGACCGGAAAGCTGCACACACTCTGCGTGTAGGTACACGCAGCTGCTAGTCAGCAGGTTTAAAAACAAAACAAAAAAAAAACACAGAGGTAAGGTAGAGAAGGAACAGAGAGATCTTTGAAAGGATATGATGAGGGAATGAATATAGAGGGAGATGAAGAAAGTAAGCATGAAAATTTCATAAAAACAGCTGCATGCTTTTCTCAGCTTGTCCTGGTTTCCCCCTTTGGTACGGAGCAGGTGGGTATGTCTAGCGCATTCATTACCCTCAGAGCTCGTCTTTAGGACATTTTTATTTTGTAGTTTTCAGATCATTTAAAAAACAAAACTTTCACAAAGTCTAATTTAAAACACATTATGATATCCTAATGACAACTAATGGGAGGACACATTTCAGAAAAATAACATTCATTAAAAAAAATTTAATAATAACAAAATAACATAATAAAAAATAAATAGTTAATCACTTATTACAAAGAAATAAAATAACATACAAAAAAAAGAAAAATTGAAATTAAATAAAAATAAACAAGAAATAAAATAAATATATAAAACAAAATAAAAAAATACAATCAAAATTACAAAATAAAATAATAAAAATTAAAAGTTAAACAATATCACAAAAAATAAATAAATTAAAATATAAAATAAATAACAAAAAATAAAGCAAAATAAATAAAATAACAAAAAATAAAAATACATAATAAAATACAACAAAATAAAAATAACATCATAAAACATAAAAAACATAAATTAAAAAAAAAAAATAATAAAATAATGAAAAATAAAATAAAATAAAATATAAATAACAAAAAATAATGAAAAAATAAAAAACAAAACAACAAAATAAATTAAATTAAATTAAAAATAACAAAAACTAAAACTAATAATAACAAATATAATAAAAAAATTAATAAAATAAACAATAAAATAAAATAACAAAAATAAATAAAAATAAATAAATTAGAAATAACAAACTAAAATAAAAAAATAACATAATAAATAATAAAAACACTAAATAAATTAATACATAACAAAATAAAAGAAATTTACTTAGCATCAAAACCTGGAGCAACTCAATGGATTGCACCACAGACAAAAAAAACAAGACACAAAATTAATAAATTCCAGCCTTCAAGAATTGGTAACTTTCAAAAGTTTTTTAAAAACAATTTTTAAAATATATTTTAAAAATGTTTTACTTTATACATTTTAGGAGTATATAACACATAGATTACCTCTAAATTCAAAGAGGTTATAAAAAAAAAAAAAATCAAGATCTTTAAGCATATTTTATTTTACACCTCTCTGAGATCATAAATGTGGTACATGTGACTGTGATGTGGCTCTTACTCGCTGTAGGGTGTGGCGTAGAATTGTCCCCTCTAAGGCATGAATCCACTTCTCCCGCTCGTCTGCGTCACGGGCTGAGAGGGGAACATCCAAAAACACATCCATTAGTAATAAGCAGGCGGACCGCAAACACACGGCATGTGAAATGGAGAGTGGAGAATGACCCTGGCGAGGAACTGTAAAGGTGACAGCGGTAACTAACTACAGCTCTGTAGTCGTATCTGGTTTTCCTTAATGAAAACAGGCAGAGTTTCACGAAGACAAGACAGGGTTGTGGCTTAAGTTAAACAGGAACACACACAAATGAAAGCCTCTGCCCTTGTGTACATACGAATGGTAAATAACATTCATGAGTTTCTTAAAGAAAAGAGGGATGAAATTACAGAAAAGCCAAAGTGTGATTAAAAAAAACAGCCTCTGCGTTTTATAAGATCTATAAATCAAGCTCGAAACTATAAAGCCTACAGCATAAAATACAAGTAGGAGTTAATAACTGTCAGGTTTATGTACACATTTATGTACCCTGAATAAAATTCTGTCTTGTTTACTCACCCTCAGTTTTATTCATTCCACTTTCTAAGTCATGTTTACACACAATCAAACCTGATGCTGACGCAAGAGTGAAGGAGATGGTTTTCAGTAAATACTGACCTAAATTTGGTCTGTTTTTCAAACAAAGCTGACATCAAAAGATTTCAAATATACAGCAATAGCTGTACGGACCACTTTTATACTTGTTTTTGGAGCTTTAAAGTCATTGTTCACTGTATGTAAAACAGCAGCATTAACATTTTTCAAAACATCTCCTTTCGTATTTCACAGAAGAAAGAAATCATAAAGCATCACATGACCCATGGTAAATAGTCAGATTAAAAAGTACTATATGTAGTTCACAGCAGGAGGCAAATCAAACCTCTGACTTGATTTGATGTTTGGCCTGAGGAGGTACCACATATTAGTCTAAACCTCTTTCTCGCACTAATAGCCATTAGTCATTCATTTAATCATTCCCTCAGGGAACAAATGAGAAACAGCGCTCCAAACATAACATACAGCTGACACTTCGATAGATGAAGCTGCAGAGCTCAGCATAAAATCTAAAAGCTTTCAGAAGCACAAAATGCAATCTACATTTCTGTAACAAAATCAAATACAGCTGAATAACTCACTAACTGTGCTCTTATAGATGACAGAACAACCTTAAAGCATGGCGGTGTTACACATACACAGAATTGGTTAATAATCCATACACTTTAACCAGAAATATCAAAAATACAAATGTTTTAATATCTTTAAGAAAAGAATTTGCAATTCTCTTTACCTGCTCGTAAAATACAGTAGCATTAACGTTCGCACGGGACCACCAAAGCTATCACATATCTATGGAACATGCTTGAAATCAATGTCCCAGATCTGTGTGAGACTCACCGTCCAAAACAAACATGGCCCCTCCCTGCGCTACTGACACCAGAGCAGAGATCACATGACGCATGATGCCAGGCTACCTCCACTCGCTAGCCAATGAGGTTTCACTAGGTGAGGTAGTAGAGTTGATTACAAAACACCGCACTTGTCCGTTATTTGGCAATGAGGACGTGCTAACTTTGACCTAATCTACAGCAACAGCAAAACCCTGAGTTCAATATGAAATTTTACACATACACATATAATCAAAATATTGTGAAAATCACTTTAAAGTTGTCCAAATGAAGAAGTTCTTCGCATTGCATATTACTACAGGGCTCTATGCTTACTTTTCTTTTTAAGCTCCTAGCTTAAAAAAAATTAGGAGTACATTCTAAACAATAATCAAAAAATCTTAAAAAAAAAAAAAAAAAAAAAAAAATAGCTTTCCTATTACGAGGTGATATTTGACTTCAAAGTAATTTACAGGGAAATTTTGTTTTGTTTTTACCTTTGCAATGGCATTTTTCTAACTTTATTAAAACTATATCATCTTGGCAAATTTTTTAAATGTTAAGCTTTTTAAAATTTCTAAGTAAAACAACAGAATAAGGATAAGTTACCAATCAAATGAAATCAGTATTAATCAAATTAATGTGTACTACAGAGGTGGCACAGAAGGCGGCAAAAGTGGTTTGTATTGTATTTTCATATGTTTAATGAGGCCCAGAGGTGGCATGAGTGCAATCAAATTCATAAATTCATGTTGACATTAATGTTTTAAATATAATATTTTTAATACAGAAATACAGCTCGTAATTTGTTCGAACAGCTGATTCATTCAGGAATAAAGCAAGTGTGTCTTTGAATGGGAAATTGAATCATTTTACTAGATTTGTTTAAAAACGCACATTCATTCATAACTAAACACAGCTGTATTTGAATGGAGATGCACAGCAGCTCAGTTGTGACTTGTTTCAGACCAAGCGGCAACCTCCTGCTCTCTCTATTGAAACCAACAAGGAAGTGGCTTAAACTGTATCCACTGGCCGCTAGAGACTGGCTGCAAAAGGTAGTCAGCCCCATAGATGCCCCATGTTAAACTGCCCAACTTTACAGCAGAAAAAAACATGTTTACAGCCTTGTACAAAAAGTGGTTTTGATCTATAATAGCTAATTTCACCCTTCATGTCAACTGTGAGGGGGTTCATTTTTTAAAACTCATCCGTTTAAGTTTTATTAAGTAAAGTTCTGCATAATTAAGGGTGTGGTCACTTGAGTGACAGGGGGGTTGCCGCTGCTGTCACCACTGTCGCGCTAGGTGGGCGTGGTTTCAGCACCCAGCTCCACCCGCATCCCACCTCTTTGCCCATTTTCGTTTATCCGGGAGTGACGTGCAATGACGCGATTCCAAGATGGCGACAACCGAATCCCGCCCACTATAGGCTTCAAAATTGCTCTTCAGAAACCTACGGATGACGTCACGGACACTACATCCAAATTTTTTACAGTCTGTTTCAGACTATTTTTGATAACGAAACAAAAGCAAAATCAGGCAACAGTATTATAGTCAGACAATGTAAGTCACTTAATAATAACTTATTGTTTATGTAACTGTTGTATTATTATTAACTAAATTAAAAGCTGTCACCTATCTTAGTTCATCGCGATCTCACAGTCCCATTATAGTTCCATTATAACCAACAATGCTCTATACACTGCACAATCAGTCTCTTATTTATACTCTCTCTACTCTGTTTATGAAAGGATTTGTGAGATATGCCCGTGATACATAAGTCATCTTTGCAAAAACATGTGGAAACCTTTGAAACTCCCCTCAGCGCAGACACAAATATGCTGATCAGGTCAGTCGCACATGGAGCTCCTAAATAATTTTTCATAGTCGCACGCAGTTAGGGTTGGGTATCGTTTGAATTTTATCGATTTCGATTTCGATTCCGATTCCGATTCCATTTATCGATTCCGATTCTTTTCGATTCCCAGTTTCGATTCCAATTTAGTAAAAAAACAACAACAACAAACACAAAAGTCAAACATTAATATATTAAACATGTTTATTTTCAGTGCTAGCTTGCAACATATTATTTAAGTTCTCAACCTTTTTTATATCAGGGCCCCCTTCTTCTCGGGTCAATTTTGCAAGGCCCCTCTATGCCTGACATTTCCTCTAAAGGTGTTTATTTTTGAACCTTTTTTATTAACCTAAACATTTGTTTTGCCTTTTTTTTATTTTTCTCCTGCATGTTATAAAAAAATTCAAACAAACTTTAAATTAAAGCTATACTTTAGAATTTAAACGAAAACCCTCTGCTCTAACTTTTTAACATGAATATACATATACAGATTTAAAGCACCTAAATTATTTAATTCAGACATTCTTCAGAGTACTCTTTCTTAAGTAACTGAATATCTACTGTTTGTATTTATTATAAAATAAACATATAAATGAAAAGGTCCTGGCAGATTGCACGCACGGCAGGGTCCTGGCAGATCACTAGATGAAAAAAAATGCACCCAGGAATCGATAAGAGGAATCGAAATTTTAATTTTATAACAAGTATCTGATTCTTTATCTTAAGTATCTGATTCCAGAATCGGAATCGATTTTCGATTCCCAACCCTATACGCAGTAGTTTTCAGGTCACAAATGTAGAGCCACTGTAGAGCCCAAAAATTAAGTTTTGATATTCTAAATTTACAAAATATCTTCATGGAACATGATCTTTACTTACCATCCTAATGATTTTTTTTTTTTTTTTACATAAAAGAAAAATGGATCATTTTGACCCATACAATGTATTGTTGGCTATTGCTACAAATATTCCTGTGCTACTTATGACTGGGTTTGTGGTTCAGGGTCATGTATATTTTACATTATAATTTTAATTATATACAATAAAACAAATATCCTCAAAGAAATGGACATTTTAACTGCTGTCTATTTGAATTGAATGTTATTTGAGTGCCAACTTTTGTACAATGTAATTCAGTTTGCTCTCCTCCCTCTCTCTACCCTATATACTGAAACAAAGGTGGAGTGTTTCTCTAGAGAGCAATGGCGACTTCAGCATGGAATGAGGGCACCTTATGCAATGTGCCCTTCTAATGATACCAGCAGTATTCGAGAAAAAGAGAGAAACTTTAGCACTTAACAAATTGTCTTGTCATTTACACAAGTCCTTTTAAACGTAGTGAATGTGAAAGATATTTCTGGAAGACACTAGTAGTTAGTGTCACATAACAGGACGTTTTTACCAGACTTGCTACTAAGTTGCTACAAGGTGTTAAAGAATGGTGAAACAAAGAGTAACAGTCGGAGAAGTCAAAAGTGTGTGTGTGTGTGTGTGTGTGTGTGTGTGTGTGTGTGTGTGTGTGTGTGTGTGTGTGTGTGCGTGTGCGTGTGCGTGTTACGGGTGAAAAGATATTACAAAGAAAATCTGACAAACACAAATTATTATTTACATATCATGGTCAATATTCAATAAATGGGTGATATTAAAATTACACTATAATGCTGGGTTAAAAACAATGTTCAATAAATGAACATAATTATAAGTTGACTAAATTATAATTAAACAATAAAAAAAAATTTAATTGCTTATTAATAAATGTTTACCTTTTGATGATTGCTGATGCCGCTAGTAATTATGTGTCTGATTTTTAATTTATAACTTATTTTGGGTTAATTTTAAGCCAGCAATATATTCATTTTTAAACAATAGTTGAGTTAAACAAAACAACCCAGAAGGTTAGGTTAAACATTTAACCCAACTGCTGGGTCAAAGAAACCCAGTCGCTGGGTTTGTCCTTTTTTTTTTTAACCCAGTGCTGGGTTGTTTTTAACCCAGCATTTTTTGAGAGCAGAAAATCTTTTTTTAACAAAGTATGTCTTCACTGTAATTTTTGAACAATTTAATGTATCTAAAAGAAAAAAAAAACTACTGATACTGTATGCTAGAGTATTTTTTTAATTACAAAGAAAAATTAATCAAAAACATTTTTTAATTACAAAATAAAATAATAAACTACTAACATAATTGTAGGAATTAATCAAAACAGTTTGCCATCACAAGATTACAATTTACGGTAAGAAAAAATTAGACAATTATATGATAAAAAATGTAATCTAAATGTAAAAATAGAGGAAATATATTAAGATGGGAAAATAATGGGTAACACTTCATTTTAAACATGTCCTTGTTACATGTTACATGTACTTACTATCATGATGACAATTAATTATGCATAATTACATGCAAGTAACCCAAACCAAACCCTAATCCTAACCATATAGTAAGTACATGAAGTTAATTAATATTACTCAGTACTTAAAGGAACACTCCACTTTTTTTGGAAACGGGCTCATTCTCCAACTCCCCCAGGGTTAATAAGTTGAGTTTTACCGTTTTGAAATCCATTCAGCCGTTCTCCTGTTCTGGCGATATCACTTTTAGCATAGCTTAGCATAGATCAATGAATCCTATTAGACCAATAGCATCACGTTCAAAAATGACCAACGAGTTTCCATATTTGTTGTATTTAAAACTTGACTCTTCTGTAGTTAAATCGTGTACTAAGACCGGTGGAAATGCAAAGCTGCGAGTTTCTAGGCTGATAAGATTAGGAACTACACTTCCATTCCGGCGTAATTGTCAAGGAAGTTTGCTGCCGTAATATGGCCGAAGCAGGCGTAGTATTATCAGAAATGAGTTCCCAGCTAGTTTAGCATTTGCACATGTGCTGCGTGGTATTACTGCTCCTGCTTCAGCCTTATTACGGCAGCAAACTTCCTTGACTATTACGCCGGAATGGGAGTGTAGTTCCTAATCTTATCAGCCTAGAAAACTGAAGCTTTGCATTTCCACCAGTCTTAGTACACGATATAACTGCAGAAGAGTCAAGTTTTAAATAGGACAAATATGGAAACTCGTTGGTCATTTTTTAACGTGATGCTATTGGTCTAATAGGATTCAATGATCTATGCTAAGCTATGCTAAAAGTGATATCGCCAGAACACGAGAACAGCTGAATGGATTTCAAAACGGTAAAACTCAACTTATTAACTCGGGGGGAGTTGGAGAATGAGCCTATTTCCAAAAAAAAGTGGAGTGTTCCTTTAAATGTATTATTACACTGTAACAAGGACACCGCAAAACAAAGTGTAAGCAAATAATGAATATGGTACAGATTTATTGTGCATCCCTGGTGTGTCCATCTGTCCAGAAAATATAGTAAGCTGCCTAATATCTATAGTTTGGAAAAGCCTTTGTACTGCTTAAAAATGCTGCTTACTGAGGAAGCTCAGTAGGTTTTGGAGGAGAGCACATGTGTGTGCGTGTGCTCTCCTGCAGTCTCCTAAACTCACTGCAGCCTCCATGTGACTCCCTGCATCTTTTCACTGCCAGCTCTGTCCTGCGGAAACATGAGAGTTTGACGACAGAGCGAAAAACACACACCAGTAGCTCATTCTTCCTTTATGCAACTGTTTCACATCTTTTCTCCCTCTCTTGTTTTTTTCTTCCCCCCTGGAGCATGAATGTGAATGTTGATCCACTGCCAGCAGGAGCTCAGTGTCTGACGCTGAGAGCTTTTAACTGCTTTTTTTTCCCAGTCAAGAGTCTGAGAGGAAGACAGGTAGAGGCTTTTAGAAAATAAAAGGCCTTTCAGGCTGGACTGATATTGGGCCATAGAAGAGTATGATGAATTATGGATGGTCCTCTAAATAGCAAGTACAGTTCCTCAGAGCCGTCTCTCCGGCCGACATTGTGCGGACCTCTCCATATATACCTGTTCTGACCGGCCAAACTCACTGAATTCTCAAATGTATCTTGCTGAATGGAGAGGTTAACTATATTCCTACATTCAGGGCTATGAAAGTTCAAGCTCACATGGGTTTTACTGTCCTTAAGTGTTTATTACACCATTCCTATAGCAAGATTTTATTGTTTCCACACTGTAACATCTTAACAGCATGTTGTTTGGCTTTAGCTCAGTGTGCAGCCTGCTGTAATCCTGATGATGTTTCATGTTTAAACAAGAAAAACAAAGCACAGTTTTGCTTAGGTTTAACCCGAACACATCTCACTTTACAAATCACTCCATCCTGAGCTGACCACAAACACTGCAAAACCAGAGCAAATGTTAAAAAAGCATGGCAAAGCCAAACTTTATGCTGGACAACCAAATCTCAAATCATTGATATCATCCTCAATTAATAGACCAACATGCCAAAAATTGGTAATCTGTTCAAATAAAAGCAAAACCATTTGCAAAAGGCTGTAGAGACAACACTAACAGGGGGAAACAAGGAAACAGTACCAGATCATACAAATTCACCATCTTTTATAATATTTTTTTTATAATCAATAACAAAAATATTTAAGAAATTTGACAACACTACTATGGAAGCCAATTTCCGCCACTGAATTAAAAAAAAAAAATGTATAAAGGTAATTGCAACTTTTTATCTCACAATTCTGACTTTTTTCCCTCACAATTGCAAGTTATAAACAAACAATTTAGAGAAAAAAAGTCAATCACAAGGAAAACTTGCAAATCTGAGAAAAAAAACTTACAATTCTAAGAAATAAAGTCACTAACTTCTCCTCAGAATTGCGAGCTTATCTTGCAATTGTGACTTTTTTCTCAAAATGTTGAGTTTATATCTTGCAATTCTGACTTAATATCATGCAACTGAGTTTATATATCACAATTCTGAGAAATTAAGTCAGAATTGCATGATATAAACACAATCGCAAGATAAACTCGCATTTCTGAGAAAACTTGCAATTCTAAGAAATAAAGTTACTGACTTTTTCTCAGAATTGCGAGCATATCTTGGAATGGTGACTTTTTTTCCCTCAAAACTGTGAGTTTATATATTGCAATTCTGACTTAATATCACTCAATTGCAATATATCATGCAATTCTGCGAAAAAACAAAATCAGTACTGCAATATGTAGACTTTATATCTTACAATTCTGACAAATTAAGTCACAATTGCATTATATGAACAATATTGCAGGATAAACTCGCAATTCTGAAAAAAACTGCAATTCTAAGAAATAAAGTCGCTGACTTTTTCTCAGAATTGCCAGTTTATCTTGCAATTGTGATTTTTCTCAAAATTGTGAGTTTATATCTCAGAATTCTCAAAATTGTGAGAAGAAAAAGTCAGAATTGTAAAACAAACTCACAATTGCAAGAAAAAAGTCAGAAATGTCTTTTTCTCACAATTCTGAATTTATTTCTCGCAACTGTGAGTTTATATCTCACAATTACGAGAAATTATGTCAGAATTGCATGATATGGACTCACAATTTTGAGAAATAAAGTTTCTGACTTTTTCTTAGAATTGCGAGCTTATCTTGTGATTGTGACTTTTTTCTCAAAATTGTGAGTTTATATCTCAGAATTCTGATAAATCAGAATTGCAAAAAGAAAAAGCCAGAATTTGCGAGACAAACTCACAATTGTGAGAAAAAAAATCTGAATTTTTTTATTCAGTGGCAGAAATGGGCTTCCATACACTACCATTGAAAAGTTTTCGAAAGAAGTTTCTTGTTCACTAAGGCTGCATTTATTTGATCCAAAATACAACAAAAACTGTAATATTGTGAAATATTATTTCAATTTAAAATAACAATTTTCTAATTCTCTATTTAAGTGTCTTAAAATGTAACTAATTCCTGTGAGCTGAATTATTCCAGTCTTGAGCGTCACATGATCCTTCAGAAATGATTACAAATGTAAAATTATTCTAATAAAAAAATATTCTAAAATGCTGATTTGGTGATCAATGGTAAAAACAGTTGTGCTGCTAAAACCAAGATACATATTTTCAGGATTGTTTGATGAATAGAAAGTATAAAAGAACAGCATTTATTTTAAATAACGTATTTTGCAACATTATAAATGTCTTTACTGTCAATTTTGACACTAAAATTCTGAACGACAGTGTAAACTAAGTTTTTCCACTTTAATGGAGAACCTCTAACATTGATGCCACAAGTACTGAATAAAATTCTATGAAAAATATTTATTTACATTGGATATTCCCTATAAATTAATGTAATCTCCAGATAAATCAATTATCAAAACAGCTGTTAGCTTCAGCCCACCATACATCAGAAGCGCCATGAACAGACTCTGTGCATGCCATCTAAAACTAGTAAAATTCAAATATAACTTATAACAATAACATTAAAAACTACATTTGCGCCTGTCTTCAACAAGACACCATTCTGAACCCAGTATGGCACCTTGCAACTCTAAATCCTCTAAAAATAACTAAGATACAAGCAAATTGTACTGCAATTCCGATCCATTGAGATCCGGAGGCACAAAACCATTTCCGCTGTGGGTTAAATGGCTCCTGCTGCAATGGAGATATGAGAACTGATAGGATGAGTCCCTGAGGATCTCAAGAGGTGGATGGTATGAAAAGATTGTTGAAACCAAAGCCCGAGTACCACACTCACACTCAATGAAATACACACATGCAAACGCACAAAAGGAAATCTGACACGGCAGGTCAGGTTTTTTTTTTTTTTAAAGGTTTGGATTGGCATACCATAGCACAACTGACACACGATACCAAAGAAGGCTACTGGTGAAAGTGGAAATTATTATAGAGTAATAAAAGAATAATTTTCATTCAGCATATGCAAGGATTTAAAAACAGCCATGTATTGATATACACAGTTAAAAAAAAAAAACTGTAACTCTTGAGAATGAAAACACTCTCAGGTGCCAATTCCAGGTGTAAATAAAAACAAAGCACAGGCGAAACGAATCATTAATGCAACCCGCAATGATAAGCGGTCACGGCAGAAGACGCAATCAGACGAGTCCCAACTAAGCGTGACCTTACCCTTCTTACTGTAAAGCCACAGCATACAGTGTCGGAACATAGCAGTGGGTGAGGGCATGGGGAGAGTGAACGCACCCCCGGCAGGGCGGATGCCAGGGGGGGTGGAGGAGGATAGATGAGCCAGTGAGAGAAGGTGGAGGCTAGAGGCTAAAAACCTGGAGCTCGGCAGCCAGCAGCCTTGCGTAACTCTGCGGTGAGACTGTCTGTTCTACTCCGTTTCCTGAAGAGTCTTCCAGCTCCAAGGAAATTCCTAATAGAAATTCAACACGGATCCTGGAAAACAAATCCGAGAGCCTCTGGATCTCAAACTACGAAATCTGAAGATCGTCCCGGTCAGTGGTCACAAGAGATATGCGCCAGGCCTAATGCATGTTTAGATGCGAGTGGGTCGTGTTTGCATTAGAATGCTGGTTACTAATGTCATAATCCTCTTTAAAATCAAAACGAGAAAGAGCATGTGGGGGAGAATGAGTAAGCAAGAGCAAAAATAAACAGAGTGGAAAGAGGAGAGGAGGGATGAGCAGTATGGAGAGAGAGAGAGAGAGAGAGAGAGATCGAGCGAGACAGACCGGCACACGTGAGCAGCCGGCTGATGGCCGCACTATAAACACTGGCTAAAAGCATCACGGCAGGAGGTGCCAAAGAACAGAAGATGAGAGAGAGGAGACGGACAAGACAAAAGCCCTAGAAGAAAAAGAGAACGGAGAGCTCACCCTGAAAATGGAAAGTCTTCTGGTCCACGGTGATGGTGAAAGTGCTGTCGTCCTCGTCATCGATTCCAATCACAGCTCCCTGCAAAAAAGGAACGCAGCGAAAGCCATTCAGACCGAGGGACACGTCATTCGCTCCCTCTCTCTTTCTATCTGTTCCTCTGGCCCACTCCCTTACGCACATGAGAGAGAAGGAAAGGGGTGGGAGAGAATGGGTGGAGTAAGAGAACGAGAGGGGAACAAGGCGGAAAAGGGAGGAAAAAAAGGGAAGGAGATGGAAATTGGGAAAAGAGGACGGAGAGAGAGAGAGACTAAGGAAAAAACTGCAGCACATTCAATAAATATTACAGGACCGGAGGAAAAACATGCGACTGTTAACTCTTTCATACCTGATGTGCTACCATTCACAAATCTAAAAGCCTTTCTAACATTATTAAACAGCAGTTTGAAAACATGCCATGGATGGTTTATACATTAGAAAACACCGAAAATATAAAGGAACTAGGAGGAGACGTGCCAGGCACTGGTTGCCAACAGGAAGACAGCAATAATTGCTCACATCAGACCAGAGGCCTTGAGAAAAATAAGCCAACGCCCTGAGCATTTTTAACGTCTGCCTTAAATTTAAGTTAACTGCTCACTGACAGGCAATTTAGAGAATCAATTGCTTATTTACAATGTCGTCGATTAAACCTATGCTATCCAGTGTATTCACATTAAAGGAGATATACAAAACTCTTTAACTAACACTTTATTCCAAGCTGTTTTCAGAGAAACTTCATCCGTCTTCGTCCTTTTGGCATATTTGGGATTATGAACCCAAAACCTAGAAATGATAACTTTTACTATCTCTAGCCTGTATTTAAGCAGTTAACTACAGTTAAAATGCTTCTGATACCATTCTGCCTTTGGTTCAACAGATTAAATAACAATTCTTCTCTGCATTAAATGTATATATTTCATAACCGTCCTCTGCTTATTAAACTGAAGAGTGTGCCATCTGCTGGTGAACAGTTTTCACAGCATTGTGTTAAATAGGTGAGGGTTTTCTATCACATCCTGAGGTTTTAATAATTCCAGTGCAAACTAAATCTTATGTGAACCATACAAAGAGCTACTAAAGAATTGCTGCAACAGCCTGAGGAGGGCTCTTTGTTGTTTTACAATCACTGTATATACTAAATCAGTGATTCTCACCTTCAGTCCTCAGGACCCACTGCTCTGCACATTTTGTATGTCTCCCTCATTTAACACACCTGATTCAGATCATCAGCTCATTAGGAGAAAGATCTATGAACTGAACTTAGTGTGTCAGCTTCATAAACATTCAAAATGTGCAGAGAAGTGGGCCTCGAGGTCTGGAGTTGAGAACCACTGTACTAAATGAGGAACAGAAAGTTTTACAAAAACCGATGTTGAAAAACTTGAACTCCTAGTTAACACATTAGGTAGGATTTTAAAGGAACAGGTCACCCAAAAATGAAAATTTGATGTTTATCTGTTTACCCCCAGGGAATCCAATATGTAGGTGACTTTGTTTCTTTAGTAGAACACAAACGAAGATTTTAACTCAAACCGTTGCAGTTTGTCAGTCATATAATGGTAGTCAATGTAATCTTTAGAGTAAAAAAAAAACATACACAGACAAAACCAAATTAAACCCTGCGGCTCGTGACGATACATTGAGTTCTTGAGACACAAAATGATCGATCTGTGCAAAAAACTGAACAGTATTTATATCATAATTTACCTCTGATTCACTGCAACGTTCTACTCTCCTGAGCGCATTCACAACAGCCAGTGCATGATGCGTCAAAGCGATCTGCCGTAGAAGATGCATGTGCGGAAACGATCTGTCGCACGTAAACCTCACTCATTGTTTACATCACTGGTCTCAAACTCAATTCCTGGAGGGCCACAGCTCTGCACAGTTTAGCTCCATCCCTAATCAAACACACCTGATCCAGCTAATCAAGGTCTTCAGGATTGCTAGAAACTTCCAAGCAGGTGTGAGTTGGAGTTGGTTGGAGCTAAACTCTGCAGAGCTACGGCCCTCCACGAATTGAGTTTGAGACCTCTGGTTTACATAGTGCATATTGGCCTCTAAAAATGGTAATTACTTGTGCTTATCCTGATCCTGTCAACTGATTAAAAACTGAAAGATTACGTTTCCTTGTACTCATCTAGGAGTGTTGACTTTTCACCGACTACATTGCCAGAGCACGTAGATGCACCCGCTATTGTGAACGCGCTCCATATAGCTGAACGTTCTGGTGGATCAGAGGTAAATAACGATATAAATACTGTTCAGTCTCTTGCACAGACCGATCGTTATGTGTCTCAACTTAAGACCTCAATGTATCGTCATGAGCCGCAGGGTTTAATTTGGTTTTGTCTGTGTATGTTTTTTTTACTCTTAAAGATTTGGTAACCATTGACTGTCATTATATGACTGCAACGGTTTGAGTTAAAAATCTTTGTTTGTGTTCTACTGAAGAAACAAAGTCACCTACATCTTGAATGCCCTGGGGGTAAGCAGATAAACATCAAATTTTCATTTTTGGGTGAACTATCCCTTTAAGCCTCAAAAATATATGCAATTTATATCTATTAAAAATACAAAGCATAAGGCATCTTTTTTTAAATTCTGCATACATATTATAAAATTCTGATGCTTTTTTCAGTAGCAGCTAGGGTTATATTAGTAACACAACTAAATAGGAATAATAGCCAGAACGAGAACAAGCACAAAAATGTAAAAAAAAAAAATTCAAATAAAAAACTGAGTGAGACCAGATTCAACTTAGTCCTGCTTTAACAATAAAAAAAAAGCTTCTTACCCGAAGTCGCACACAGCCTCTTCTAGAGCCACGCATCATCTTGTCCTTGGACTGAAGAAGGAGACAGAGTGTTAAAGGAGCATTTTAATAAATGACCAACAAATATGTATTTTTTAAGATTTTTAATGTTTTTAAAGAAGTCTCTTCTGTTCACCAAACCTGCATTGATTTAATCCAAAGTACAGAAAAATTTTGATTTGATTTTAAAATATAATTTATTCCTGTGATCAAAGCCATATTTTTTCATCAGTCTTTTCTTCAGTGTCACATGATCCTTCAGAAATATTTCTAATATGCTGATTTCCTGGTCGAGAAACATTTATTATTATAATTATTATCAATATTTAAAACAGCCTTACTTGTAAAACATTTTTTTCAGAATTCTTTGATGAATAAAAAAGATCCAAAGATCAGCATTTATCTGAAATAAAAAGCTTTTGTAACATTATGCATTATACCATTCAAAAGCTTGGAGTTAGTATACATTTCTAGAAATTAATATTTTTATTTAGCAAGGATGCTTTAAATTGATCAAAACTTTTATCTATTACAGATCTATTCTTGTGAACATTCTATTCCTCAAAGAAACCAGGAAAAAAATTACTCTGTTTTAAACATAATAAATGTTTTGGAGCAGCAAATCAGAATATTAGAACAATTTCTCAAGGATTGTGTGACTGGAGCAATTATGCCAAAAATTCAGCTTTAAAAATCACATGAAAAAATTACATTTTAAAATTTATTCCAAAAGAAACCACTTATTTTAAATAGTAAACATATTTCAAAAATGTACTGTTTTTGCTGTACTCTGGATCAAATAAATGCAGGCTTGGTGAGCAGAAGAGACTCCTTTAAAAAACAATAAAAATCTTTTGATTTGAACTTTTGACTGCGAGAATGTATGTATGTGTATAGATAGATAGATAGATAGATAGATAGATAGATAGATAGATAGATAGATAGATAAAGATATAAAGCGCTTTCCGCTTTATATCTGTTTGACAGTTTGACAGTTGACAGTTTCAATTGTTGGATCACGATTGTTACATGCAGTAACGTTATTAGCGTCATAGTAAACCAAGAAAATCAGAGTGAAGAGTTCATTTTTACCTATTTAACCCAGTGTCAATAAACGAAAAATTATATGGCCTATATATGTATACATTAACAAACCTGAGAGCTCTAGCTGTGGATGATTTACTGACAGCAACTGCAGCTCTTAGCTTTAGCTATTTATCTTGTTTGAACATTACAGAGCTTCCCGGATAAAGTCAAAAAGCTATAAATGTGTGTTAAGACATTTAATATCCTTCAGCTAACGTATCCAAAACAGCGGTCACATGTGGACGCCTCCACCCTTCAAAATTTGCAAACTAAACTACACTACTGTAAGCATTTTTTTCTAAGGGAGGTGGCCTTCCTGTTGGCAACATATCGAGTCTAGCTGCTCACTGGCTAACGGCTTCCTCAGCAAAGCTCGGATTGGCTGAAGTCGCGGTCACTCAAGCTAAGCCCCGCCCCAACCAGCTGAGATTCCCAACACCTGACAGGCCTGCGAGTGCTCGTTTCCTTCCCAACATTAAACGGTCGTGAAACGGGCCACTAAACGATTAACTCTCTCTCATATCTCGTAGCCGTGCGAGAAAAACTTACAGTATAGTATGACAGCAACCCGGCGTTATAGTCCAGTACGAACCAGCGGTACTGCCACCCCTTCATGACGTTAGTCCACTTGCTTAGCGGCCCCTCCATGATGGACGCCATTTTTTCACTTTGCCTGAGTGCTCGCGGGGAGGAGTCCGCTCCGCTGAGAGAAAAACCATGCGTCTGACGTCACATGCTGAACTATGCCTTTCTTTATAACAACTGTCATTAAAAGGGTGACCTCTGGAAGTAATAACTTAAATGTTACATATGTGCAACATAGCATGGTGGAAGTCAAAGAGAATGAAAACCAACTAGGCTATGCATATAGGGATTCAGAAATTTAATAAACAAGAAGCTCTGGGGATTTTGCAACAAATATAGTCTAAAATACTGTGTAGTTTTGTGATTTTTTTTGTTTTTAAAATCTGTTTTAATCTTCTTGTTTTTGCATATAAAATAAACTTTTTTTTAGTGAAAGTCTGTTCATTTATATTTTCTATTTTCATTTAAAGTTTAAGTAGTTTTTTTGTGCTTCTGCCATTTTGTAGATGTTTTTATTTATTTTTGTTTAAGTTACTTATTGTAGTACATCAAGTTGCAATGATAGCTAGCTGAAATAATTTTTTTTTGTTTATTTTTAGTTAACACACTTTTTTATTTAAGAAATGCTGATGTCTTTTATGGTTTTAGTTATTCATTTATCAGTTGTTTTTTTAGCCTACTATACACTACCAGTCAAAAGTTTATGAACAGTAAGATTTTTTTTAATGTTTTTTAAAGAAGTCTCTTCTGCTCACTAAGCCTGCATTTTTTTGATCCAAAGAATACAGTACAATTCTTAAATATTTTTACTATTTAAAATAGCTGTTTTCTATTTAAATATATTTTAAAATGTGATTTATTCCTGTGAAATTCCTGATTTTTTATTTAGCATTATTACTCCAGTCACATGATCCTTCAGAAATCAGTTTAATTCTCTGATTTCTTGCTCAAAAACATTTATATATAGCTACGTATAATTTTTTAGGTGTCTTTGATGAATAGAAAGTTCAGAAGAACAGCATTTATCTGCAATAAAAATCTTTTGTAACATTATAAATGTGTTTATCATCACTTTTAAATAATTTAAAGTTTTCTTGCTTTTAATAAGAGTATTAATACTATACTATATTTTTTCTTATATATATATATATATATATATATGACACTGAAGACTAAAGTAATGATGCTGAAAATTTAGCTTTGATCAAAGTAATAAATTACATTTCAAAATATATTCAAATAGAAAGCAGTATTTTAAATAGTAAAAATATTTCACAATATTACTGCGTTTGCTGCATTTGGATCAAATAAATGCAGGCTTGTTGAGCAGAAGAGAATTCTTTAAAAAACATTAAAAATCTTACTGTTCAAAAACTTTTGACTGATAGTAAATAACTATAATAACCCTGCCTTGTAGAATAGAATAGAATAGAATAGAATAGAATAGAATAGAATAGAATAAAAATTTTCTTATTGCTCTGGGACATAATGGCTTATGATGCATTCTCCTAAATGAAGTCTAGGGTGTACAGACACTCATCTACTAATATATACTGCTCTCTGGTGGTCATTATGTCCCTATGTAAAACATTATATCGCAAATTCAAACGTTCCTTTCTGCTTGTTTCCTTCCAGACTTAGTTTCTCGTTACACTATAAAACATTCAATAATTTTAGACCTGTACCTCTCGCCTCATCATGTACTGTTGTATGTTAAGGTAAGGTCTTTTGCTATGTTAATGTAAACTAACATGTTTCCGCCGTTTTGGAAAGTTCCTCGCGTTTACTATCCCAGTGAGCTCATAACGACCTTTGACACACTTAAAAAAGAAAAATAGGCTAAAGGCTCATGCAGCATAAAGAAGTAAACTAATAATATAAACTACATAATAAAAAGACCAATGCAACTGTTATAAATAATTTATTATGCATTTTTAAAACAATATGCATTTATAAAAATTTTTTTGCGTGGTCTTGAGTATTTGGTGTGGTTAATTGTAGTCTTTAATATATACAGCAATATTAACACCTGTCACTTCATATTTCTTGACCGTTGCTGCCAGAGCTACATTTAGCCTGTACAGTTAAAGTCAAAAGTTTGCATACACCTTGCAGAATCTACAAAATGTTAGGGATCATATAAAATGTTATTGTTTATTTAGTACTGACCTGAATAAGATATTTGACATAAAAGACGTTTACATATAAAGAAAATAATAGTTGAATTTATAAAAATGATGCCGTTCAAAGGTTTACATACACTTAATTCTTAATATTGTGTTGTTACCTGAATGATTCACAGCTGACAGCTGTGTTTTTTTATGTTTAGTGACAGTTGTTCATTAGTCCCTTGTTTGTCGTGAACAGTTAAACTGCTCGCTGTTATTCAGAAAAATCCTTAGGTCCCACAAATTCTTTGGTTTTTCAGCATTTTTGTGTCTTTGAACCCTTTCCAACAATGACTGTATGATTTTCAGATCCATCTTTTCACACTGAGGACAACTGAGGGACTCATATGCAACTATTACAGAACGTTTAAACGCTCATATTTGCATATGGTCTTTCTATTATTTCTAGTTTGTATTATTCATCTGCTTGTTTTGAATAGAAAAACAAGCCCAGTGTCTAATTCCTGGAGTTACTAATAAAATGCATCTCTCTTTTTTCACCAGGTCTTTTCATATAAAAGGGAATAACCTGATACAACACACTAGAGCATCTTTCTCTCGAAATCCACAATCATGGGCCACATCATCCACGTTTTCCAGCTGCACTGGATACCACTGCACGCATTCACCTTTTTCAGGCAGTCTATGGCGACCCTTGACACATAGGACACACCAGCCAGCAGCATCGTCCCGTTGTATGAGCTCCGCTGTGCACAGGAGACGCCTGCCAAGTGCCTTTCCAGTTATAGATGGAGAATTTCATCCAGCTCACAGACATGTGTATGAAGCCAATCTAAGGAACAGCCTAATCTGCCAGCAAAAGTTAGTCTGATTCACATGCATTAAAGATCTTCGCCTTTACATTAGAATATTACACTATTTAATTAAGTAATATCCATCCTGACTGACATTGTATTGTTTCAATAGATACCTGGAGCAAAAGGAAAAAGTAGTGAAGGGGGGCGGTGAAAATGCTATAGCACGCCATACGCAGCGGAATCGAAAGGTCCTCGTACGAGACAGACTCCGCATGCTGCTGGATGATGAAGATTATTTAGAACTATCTCCTTTTGCTGGACTTGGTTTGCCCTATGGAGACATCCCATCAGCAGGTTGTCTCACAGGTGATATACTACACTACCAGTCAAAAGTTTTTTAATGTTTTTTTTTAAAGAAGTCTCTTCTGCTCACCAAGCCTGCATTTATTTGATCCACAGTACAGCAAAAACAGTAAAAATTTGAAATATTTTCGTTTTTTACTTACTGGTTGGTATTAATTTTATTAGACCTAATATTATTTAGACTTTATTTATTATTTGGATTTATTAGACCTAATATTATTATTACTATACAATATTTGAAAAAAATATTTGTGCATAGGCATTCCTTAGTAACAGTGTTATTAATTTTTCCACAGGAATCGGTAAAATTAATGGACTTTGGTGCATGTTCGTTGCTAATGACGCCACTGTGAAAGGAGGTACGGCGTATCCCATCACAGTTAAAAAGCAGCTCAGGGCGCAAGTTGTGGCTATGCAGAATCGTTTGCCCTCTGTTTACTTGGTGGACAGTGGTGGTGCATTTTTGCCTCTTCAGGTAAGTTGCATTCATTACCATGACAATCTCTGTTATCTCAAAATAGTGCATTAATGGATCTGCAAATGCTGTATCAACAGTCAGAGATCTTTCCTGATAGAAACCATGGTGGACGTACATTTTACAATGAAGCAGTTATGTCAGCAATGAAGATTCCTCAGGTATTAAAAGATTTGTGCAAAATATTCTTCTTAAAAAACAAATATCCATTTTGCGTTATTCCTACATTTTAGTGTAATGTTAAATGTTTGGTTTGATGTGATGTAATGTCGTGATCTCTAGGTGGCAGTCGTGTGTGGGTCATGCACAGCTGGTGGTGCTTATGTCCCCACTATGTCTGAGGAGGCGGTGATTGTCCACAGGATAGGAACAATATTTTTGGGGGGTCCACCGCTGGTGAAAGCTGCAACTGGAGAGGAGGTTTCTCCAGAGGACCTAGGAGGAGCCAGACTGCACTCAGAGTATGAAACTATGCTGTTTCTTAGCTAGATTGCATTTTCATGTTAATGATTGATAAATCATGATAATGATAACAGACAAAAACCGTCCTGCTTTGCTTCATTCATTGTCAGTCATGTGTATTTAAAGCTCTTTGATTAATTTATTAGTATAATATAATATAATATTGACCATAATATAAAAAAGTACAAAGTAACTGCATCCCTGTAATAATAACATAATTCAAAAGAAATATAACAGTATTGGTATAATAAAGTAGCTGCAAGCAACGATTACTGGGGTTTAAGGATTAAAGGCATTTTAAGCAAATATGGAAAAGACATATTGTTTAGCAAATCTATAACAACCAAAATCAATGATTGAAAAAACTAAACATTTTGGCAAATACAGGTAATTTGCCATAGAAGTATGATGTTTTTTAACATTTATGACTGTTATAGCGCCAGCTGTGGTCCAATCCCCTTAAAACATGTTTGTTTGCATCACCTGTCACATGTGCTCAGCAGGTTTCATGAAGTTTTGAGTTTTACTTTAGGCTTTATAGGATTTGGACAGGCCCCTTTACTAAATTACCCCGTTATAGCTTCTCAAAGGGTAAATTGCAACATTTTTTTTTTTTTGATAATTATTAACCTAGAGAGTCCAAAGAATTGCACTGCAGTGTTTTTTTACAGATTGAGCAAAAAACCTAGGACTAGTTCACAAAAGTAGTTTTTTTTTTTTTTTTTACATCTTCTCAATTATTTAACAAATGATTTGATTGACAGCAATGGATTTAGAGGCAAAGTTGTCCGAAATGACGAGCTCTATCATATGACATGAATATTGTGTGTATGTGCGAAATAACGTGTGACGTACAATCATTACTTCACACCCTTGAAAAATGCAGTATCTCCCCCCCAGTGGCCGCCGATTTCTTTCAAATTTCTCTCAGACATTTGGGGCCGAGAGTTGAACAGGCCCACGGAGTTTCATTCTGATTGGCCTCTATTAACCTTGTCTAACAAGTGCTCAAAATTCATTGGCCAATGGCGGCCATGTTTTTTGAGATACACAAATATCCTTGCAGACACTTATGGCACGTTGGACCAAGAGTGGGCACAAAGATTTTCATGTTGATAGGAAAAGTGGTTCTGCAGTTATAGCCATTTTTATGTTTTCCCCCTATTATAGCACCACCAAGTTTTCCTCTGACTTTGTGATTGAGATTGAACTATTACATAAATGTTCGGAGTTTAGCGGAGATGTCTCATTCCGTTCGGGAGTTATAGGCATTTTACTAAAAGTGGCCCTGCCCCTTTCAAACGTTTTGGCATCCCTTTGCAACGAGGAATTTTTGATAAATAATTGATATTCACGCTCCAGAGAATCTTTCTGCACTGGTTTGGTTCCAATCCTAGGATTAGTTCACAAAAGTAGGTTTTCAAAAAGTGAGAAATGCCTAAAAATTTCACATTGTAGTCACATTGTAGGCGATGTGAGTAGTACCATCCCTCCAAGTTTCAAGTCTCTACGACCTATGGTTTGAACCCCTAATATAATATCATATCATATCATATAATATTGTTGACCATAGCATTAATAAAATAGTATTTGTTATTTAAAAATAATAAAATAATAGTATTAATATATAATATAGTAATGGAACTCAGTATTAATATTGTAAATATATAAATGCATTGTAAATCCTGCACAGTTTTGCGCAGCTAATCAAATTTTATTGAACATTTCTTGTCTTCTTGCTTATATCACCAGAGTGAGCGGCTGCGTGGACCATTTTGCGGCAGCGGAGGATGAGGCATATGAGTATACCAGAAACATCATCTCCACGCTAAACTATGAGCTTCCAGAGGAGGACAGCGCTCAGGTTGAGGAACCCCTATACAACGTTGACGATCTTATGGGCCTTGCACCCTGCTGCTACAATCACAGCATGGATGTCAAACTGGTGAAGACACGCACATGCATAGCCTCAGGCTTATACCATACATGCTGACGTTTGACATGGTTTGTGGGTGTTCATTTACTTATTTCTTTCTTAATACTCTGTGTAGATTGTGAGTCGACTGACCGATGGAAGCCGTTTTCAGGAGTTCAAGGCCCGTTACGGCACCACCCTCCTCACTGGTTTTGCCAGAATTGAAGGGTAATGGTTTTTGGGTTTTGATTATTGTGTAAGTGGCATGTAAAAAGTATTTTTTTAAATGAAAAATGTCACCCAAATACACCTTTTCCCACTATTTAAGTCACCTAAACTAATCAGGACACTCTTTAAACAGTCAACTGGAAGAAAAGTGAAGATAAAACAGTTAACCCTGTTAACCTGAAAATTGGATTTTCATCCTTCTGTATGTCTGACCAATCAGATTTGAGCAGGATGTGGATTAAGAGAAGGAATCTTTTTCTTTTGAGATTTCAGATCATGTCTTAAGATGGGAACCAGAACTCTTTAAGAATCTTTTACTTAATCACACAAAGAGCATCTCTGAGAGCTGCTTTGTTGCCCTGGCAATCTGAAACTCTCACCAAATGAATGAAACTCCTATTAAAAGGATGCTTAGATAAAACTATGATTTAGGGTTACGTCAAGATGAACCATGTATTTTTAAACTGGTATTACTTCTGTTACTTTAGATTTGTATTTAGCACTGCTTGCTATGGCAAACATCACTTAGTGGTTTTAGAGTTTGTTTTCCTTTACTAGTATATTGAAAGATGATTTCATTTTTCCCATCCCATCTTTAGTCATCTGATTGGAATTGTGGCAAATAACGGAGAGCTGACATATGAAGCTTCCCTGAAAGGCAGTCATTTTGTTCAGCTGTGTGACCAGAGAGACATTCCTCTCATCTTTCTGCAAAACACGGCACCAGAACCTGCACACACAATCACACAAACCAAGGTACACCAGAATTTATATATTCTGACTTTCCAGCAGTTACAAAGGTTCTTTAAAAAAGAAGTCAAATTACTTGTAATTTCATTTAAATATCCATTGTAACATACAAATAAACTGTAGTAGTTTCCATGTTGGTACAAAGAAGTGGGTGTTTTATTGGAATGAAATCTGGCTCTGCTCACACGGCATCTTGTTTTACTTTGTTACTTGCTCTCTTTACTCCCTCGCTCACTTCATTCCGCTAAACCTCTCCCATCTCTCTTAGGCAGAGTCCAACACTAACAGACTTAAGGCTCAGGGTTCCATGATGTCTGCTGTGGCTTGTGCTTCTGTTCCCAAAATTACTGTGGTTATTGGAGGATGTCATGGAGGCGATAGCTATGCTATGGTCAGTATAGAAATCTTTCATTTAATAAAAAACTGAGTAGGTAAAAATGTAAAATCTTTCTGAACACTTTTTTTTTTTTTTTTTAGTGCGGAAGGGCTTTTGACCCTAATTTCCTGTTCCTGTGGCCAAATGCAAGAGTGTCAATGTTGGCTCCAGGCCACTCAGATGCATTTGTGCAGACTGAAGAGGAAATCACACAGATTAATGACATGTAAGAGCCAATTTAACAGGATGTGAAATATATTAGTGACAAAGACGTGTAGGGTCTATAACTGGCTGTTTTAAAGGTGTATAAATATGCAAATATAAATAAATAAAAAATTACAAATACACTACCAATCAGTAAGATTTTGAATTCTTTTAAAGTGGAGTAAGTCTTTTCTGCTCACCAAACCTGCATTTATTTGATCCAAAGTACAGAAAAAAAACAGTAAAATTTTGTTTTTTATTTGAATATATTTTAAAATGTAATTTATTCCTACTCCAAAGCTGAATTTTTAGCATCATTACTCCAGTTACATGATCCTTTAGAAATCATTCCAATATTCTGATTTGCTGTTAAAGAACATTTATTATTATCATTATCATTACGTTGAAAACAGCTAATTAGAGTTTTTAAGTTTCTTTGATGAATAGAAAGTTCAAAAGAACAGCATTTATCTGAAATATAAATCTTTTGTAACATTATAAATATCTTTATCATCACTTTTGATCAATTTATAGCATGCTATTCAAATAAAAGTAGTAATTTCTATAACCCCCCCCCCCCCCCCCAAAAAAAATACTGACTTTGAATGGTATAGTGTATAATGTTACAAAAGCTTTTTAAGATAAATGCTGATCTTTGGATCTTTCTATTCATCAAATAATCCCCAAAAATGTTAAGAATTCAGATTAGAATGATTTCTAAAAGATCATGTGACACTGAAGACTGGAGTAATAATGCTAAAAAATGTAGCTTTGTTTAAAGGAATAATTTACATTTTTAAATATATTCCAATAAAAATCAGTTTTAAATTTTAAATAGTAAAAATATTTTACAATTTTACTGTTTTTGCTATACTTTGGATCAAATAAATGCAGGCTGGTGAGCAGAAGAGACTTCTTCATAAAACATTAAGAAATCTTACTGTTCAAAAACTTTTGACTAGTAGTGTATATAAAAACTAAAAAATGTTGTCCTTATGAAGGTTGGAGGAAGAGAGTTCAGCATTCTTTTCCACTGGCAGACTGTGGGATGATGGAGTTATTCTACCTCAAGACACCAGAAAGGTAAAAGAAAAAAGCTAGCCAATTTAATTCAATTTCTATGTGGTTCAGTTAAGAATAATCTTCTATTTGTATTTGTATGTTTGCTGTATATGAAATATGAACGCTGATTTAACATTTCTTTTTAATTTTCTTTTTAAAATGGGGTAATGCATATTTTACTTTACAAATTATAGACCAAAACACACAGAGAACTAGACTTGTCACTGAAAGCCCATAATGAAAAGCAGCTGTTGAGGGTTTCAGTGGCATCATTAAAGTAAACCTAAGTGATAGTAAGTAACTAGAATTATCTAGTGCTCTTAGTTAGTACTTATATAATATTTATTTTTCTTGTTTTGATGTTTTGTGGTTTAACTGCCCAAATACCTTATTCAGTTAAATTACAGCATTCGGTCATAATTTATGAAATAGTTCAAATCTGTATTTTCTTTCAAATATTGATTGCACTCGAATTTGAAAATCCAAGCTTTATAATATATGCTTCTGTTCCCTTTTGTTAGGTTTTGAGCAAGTGTCTGAAAATCATTAAGCAACAAGAGTATCAATTATCCAGAGAAAAAAAGAGGACCCCTTTTCTCCGACTGTAACACTACCTCTGCAGAAACCTCAGTGAACTTTATAAACTTGTATAAGATGTTTTATTAAGTAATAAACTAACACATATCTCTATTTTAATGACACTTTGCCTGTAATCAGCAGTGCCTTATTATCCTGATTTTCTGACTGATGTAAAATTAATTTGTACATATGGAATTTTACTTGTGAATAAATCATTCTTCATATATGCTAAAGTAGAAACTTTATTTCCTCCAGTACACGTTATCAAAAATCTGCAACATTATAAGCATATCAGGCATATACCTGGCCCATTTAAATGAGCAGCGATAACATGAAAACTATTTACATTTACAAAAAATACCAATTTTAAAGTATAGTTTAAAATGCAAAGTCATGGTTCTGATCCTCTAGGGTTTGTACATGCCATGGAAAGTGAGAGGAATTATGACATCAACCTCTGCACGTGCTATTTCTGTCAGGTCAGTGGCATTGAGTATAAGGAGGAACGCTGGCCTCTGGGTGACTCCTGGTTTCACTACAATGCTCAGAAGAACACCTGAGAAAACCAGAAGAAAGATTTCATTATTTTGAGATAATAAAATGATCCAAAATATATGTTCTGTTTAGTAACAGATGTGCAGTACCTTCATCTTCATCTTTAGCTTCAGGGCTTTGCACAAACTGTGGTTCGGATGGATAGGCATCTGGCTCCTGCCATATCCATGTTTCTTTGCTTTTCACATTCAACTTACAAATCTAAAACCCAACACAAATCACACATGGAGCAAATGTTGAACATGAAAAATGTTTGCAGTATCACGTCACACCCACCCGGTCTGGAACGAAGTGGTTAAGCCCAAGTCCATAAGCGAAGGTGTAATTCTTTCCACAGTATTTTTTGTAGTTGATCTGAGGGAACTCAAAAGCTGGAACACAAACACAACCCAAAGGAAATACTTTGAATAATTTTTTTTTTTTAAATCTGAGTTTATTCATTTTTAATATATATACTTTTTTAATACTAAAGTAATAAACCATATTTTATGACAGCGTTTTAGTGCCACATAAAAAAAAATTAAAAATCTAAAATTGCCAAATTAAAGTTGAAATGTTTCGGGAAATGAAGTCAAAATGTTTCGGGAAATGAAGTCGAAATGTTTCGGGGAATGAAGTCGAATTATGAGAATAAAGTCAAAATGTTTAGAGAATAAAGTAGAAATTTTGAGAATTCAATCGTAGCAATTAAAGTTATAAAATTTTGAGAGTATAGCCTGCACATGCAAATGGTCCAGTATTGGGAGCATCGGGGGAAGTTGCCAGGACACCGGAATTTATTTGAATATATGTGGGATTATTAGCATGTGTTATACTTGCAAGAACAGTACGCTTGGAAATAATATTTCACATCTTCGATTGCATTCATTAGGCCTATTTGTAGTGCGACAGACACCCAATAATAGCAATAAGCTTTGTGCTTTTGGTACTTTTAATATAAAACAAAGCTTTTTGTTTTATATTAATTTAATAAGACATTTATTTAATGAAATTATGTTTTCTTTGAGAAAATTCAACCACCTACTCCACAAAAACGTCTGTGGTGTCCAATCTTTCCAACTTTATTCTCGAAACACTTCGACTTTATTCTCGAAACACTTCGACTTTATTCTCGAAACACTTCGACTTTATTCTCGAAACACTTCGACTTTATTCTCGAAACACTTCGACTTTATTCTCGAAACACTTCGACTTTATTCTCGAAACACTTCGACTTTATTCTCGAAACACTTCGACTTTATTCTCGAAACACTTCGACTTTATTCTCGAAACACTTCGACTTTATTCTCGAAACACTTCGACTTCATTCTCGAAACACTTCGACTTCATTCTCGAAACACTTCGACTTCATTCTCGAAACACTTCCACTTCATTCTCGAAACACTTCCACTTCATTCTCGAAACACTTCCACTTCATTCTCGAAACACTTCCACTTCATTCTCGAAACACTTCCACTTCATTCTCGAAACACTTCCACTTCATTCTCGAAACACTTCGACTTCATTCTCGAAACACTTCGACTTCATTCTCGAAACACTTCCACTTTATTCTCGAAACATTTAGACTTTATTCTCGAAACATTTAGACTTTATTCTCGAAACATTTAGACTTTATTCTCGAAACATTTCGACTTTATTCTCGAAACACTTCGACTTCATTCTCGAAACACTTCCACTTCATTCTCGAAACACTTCGACTTCATTCTCGAAACACTTCGACTTCATTCTCGAAACACTTCGACTTCATTCTCGAAACACTTCCACTTCATTCTCGAAACACTTCCACTTCATTCTCGAAACACTTCCACTTCATTCTCGAAACACTTCCACTTCATTCTCGAAACACTTCGACTTCATTCTCGAAACACTTCGACTTCATTCTCGAAACACTTCCACTTTATTCTCGAAACATTTAGACTTTATTCTCGAAACATTTAGACTTTATTCTCGAAACATTTAGACTTTATTCTCGAAACATTTAGACTTTATTCTCGAAACATTTCGACTTTACACCGTGTTCCAAATTATTATGCAAATTGGATGTAAGTGTCATAAACATAAAAAAAATTGTTTTTCAATTAAACTCATGGATGGTATTGTGTCTCATGGCTCTTTGGATCACTGAAATGAATCTCAGACACCTGTGATAAATAGTTTGCCAAATGAGCCCAATTAAAGGAAAACTTCCACTTTATTCTCGAAACAAGAGTACTGACTTCTCTAAATATGTCTTTAATCTCGTAATCTTAGATTTATTTTTAATGTAGAAAGTAATCTCAAAGTATTTCGACTTTGTTCTCGAAACACTTCCACTTGATTCTCGAAACATTTCCACTTTATTCTCGAAACACTTCGACTTCATTCTCGAAACACTTCGACTTCATTCTCGAAACACTTCGACTTCATTCTCGAAACACTTCGACTTCATTCTCGAAACACTTCGACTTCATTCTCGAAACACTTCGACTTCATTCTCGAAACACTTCGACTTCATTCTCGAAACACTTCGACTTCATTCTCGAAACACTTCCACTTTATTCTCGAAACATTTAGACTTTATTCTCGAAACATTTAGACTTTATTCTCGAAACATTTAGACTTTATTCTCGAAACATTTAGACTTTATTCTCGAAACATTTAGACTTTATTTTCGAAACATTTAGACTTTATTTTCGAAACATTTAGACTTTATTCTCGAAACATTTAGACTTTATTCTCAAAACATTTCGACTTTACACCGTGTTCCAAATTATTATGCAAATTGGATGTAAGTGTCATAAACATAAAAAAAATTGTTTTTCAATTAAACTGGATGGTATTGTGTCTCATGGCTCTTTGGATCACTGAAATGAATCTCAGACACCTGTGATAAATAGTTTGCCAAATGAGCCCAATTAAAGGAAAACTTCCACTTTATTCTCGAAACAAGAGTACTGACTTCTCTAAATATGTCTTTAATCTCGTAATCTTAGATTTATTTTTAATGTAGAAAGTAATCTCAAAGTATTTCGACTTTGTTCTCGAAACACTTCCACTTGATTCTCGAAACATTTCCACTTTATTCTCGAAACACTTAGACTTTATTTTTGAAACACTTCGACATTATACTCAAAACACCTCCACTTTATTCTCAAAACACTTCGACTTTATTCTCAAAACACTTCCACTTTATTCTCGAAACAAGAGTACTGACTTCTCTAAATATGTCTTTAATCTCGTAATCTTAGATTTATTTTTAATGTAGAAAGTAATCTTAGATTTCTTATTATTTTCTAAAGTGGCACTAAACGCTGTCATTAAATTTCAACAGTAATTAGGAAAAAATAAAAAATAAATATATATATATATATATATATATATATATATATATATATATATATATATATTCCACCATATATATATATATATATATATATTTTATTGTAAAAAATAATAATAACTGCTGTATTTATGACCATTTCCAAATAATGAAGGTGCTGAATATTTACCTTGACGCGGTCCAGAGAAAAGCACCTCAGGTTCCAGCCAAACAGTTCCATCACTGCACATGACAGCTGTGGCTGTGGTGTATGGAAGCGAAACCAAATTCTTACCCAGCTCTTCCTGGAAAAAAAAACAACAACAATGGAATGAACAAATAGACTTTTGACCAAAGAAATAAACCTTTGCACTGAAAAGACAAAAAGATCAAGAAACAAACTGAATTTAATCATAATTTTCCTGAGGTGAAATAGGATCATGATATCTCTCACCCTGTGGATGTCCAGCGGAAGCACATATCGCCGCACCTCTGGTTGTGGAGCCCTCATGGCTGCTTTTTTGACTTCCTCCCAATTTTGCCTCAGGTTTGCCAAATATAGATAATTATATACAAAATCATGCCTGTCAGTGAAAGAAAGGGGAGCACAGATGATCACCAGAGTCTATTTTGGGCTCTCCTCTGATCGTGTTTATCAAATTCATCTGCAACATGTTTTTTTGTTTTTTGGATGTTAGCTAAAGCTTCAGTAAATGTAAAAAACAAGCAGTCTTACCCCTTCCAAGTGCAAAGGTCAACAACAATAAAGCCTTGGTCCTCATAACAGTTAACATGATGGAAAAGATTAAAGGCAGATGTTCTGAATTTGTGGTCAATGTATTCTGCAGGATTCTTGGTTGCCAGATGAAACCAAGTCTGGGAATGCAACCATATAAACAAGATGAGTCAAAATACCAACAACATTTTTAGTTGTTTTTGTTTCCAAAACATATAATTAACATTTTGAACATGATATAATGCTAGTAAGCTTTGACTTACACCCATCTTGTCATTGGACTCAAAGCAGTCCATATAATTTGATCCTCTGATACTCCAGGAAGTCAGAAATTTCAGCAGATTGATCTTCACTGGAGTCTCAACAAACACAAAGTAGTTCTCTGTCATGCCAAAGCTGTAAGATATATATATAATTGTATTCATATTTATTTTATGAAGAATTCATTATTATAATATTGATTACTGATATTTATATGTGACCCTGGACCACAAAACCAGAGTAGCATGGGTATATCTGTAGCAAAAGCCAAAAGTACATTGTATGGGTCAGACTTTTGATTGATTGATTTTTCTTTAATGCCAAAAATCATTAGGATATTATGTAAAGATAATGCTCCATGAAGGTATTTTGTACATTTCCAACCATAACTATATCAAAACGTATGCAGTATTATGCATTGCTAAGAACTTTAAAGGCAAGTTTCTCAATATTTAGATTTTTTTGCACCCTCAGATTCCAGATTTTCAAATAGTTGTATCTCGGCCAAATATTGTCCTATCCTAACAAACCATACACCAATGGAAAGCTTATTTATCCAGAATAAACTTTCCACTGAGATGATATATAATTCTCTCTTTTATGACTGGTTTTTTGGTCCAGGGTCACATATTATTTTATATTATCAACCTATGGACGTAGGATGGTTTGAGTCGCTCACTGCTTGGAAACTGCACCAAAACCTTTGACTTCTCAATTGGATCGGATTTATCTGATTAAACCAACGATAAAAGAAAAGTTAAACACCTTCTAAGAATGCATTAATAAGATCCTTTCAGGCCAACAATGCAATATACCAACCTTCTTGTGGTGGAGGGATCTTGACAATGTTGTAGGCCAGTGACATGTTCTTCCCAAAGCAGTTTCCAATGTTATATACAGTACCGTCTGGTTCAATATGTGGATGTGCAGTCACACCATTGACTGAGAGATAATTGCAGAGGTCTACCTATGGGAATGTAGAGACATTAAATAAATACTTAATCTAAAAATGAGAATTTGCTGAAAAGGCCTCAGGCCTTCCAAGATGTAGATGAGTTTGTTTCTTAATAGGAATAGATTTGGAGAAATTTTGCATTACATCACTTGCTCACCAATGCATGGTTGCCAACAGACGAAGTCCAAATAGCCAATAAAATCACAATAATCTATAAATAATGAGCATGACTGTTAACTGATGGATTGGAGTCGTGTGAATTACTGTGATGTTTTTATCAGCTGTTTAGACTCTCATTTTGATGGCACCCATTCACTGCAGAGGATCCGTTAGAGAGCAAATGACATAATGCTGAATTTCACCAAATCTGTTCTGATGAAGAAACAAAATCATCTATATGTTTGATGGCCTAAGGGTGAGTAAATATTCTTTAAACAAATTTGTTAATGGCCTCAAAATTGGCTAACAGTGCAAGTCCTACCTTTTTTATCGTTTCTAGAGTATCAGGATCAACTTTGGTTATGTAGTTGGTTTCCGTGCAGGCGTAGAAGTCCTCACCAATGGGGTAGATGTTGATAAGGCAGTTGTCCGTCACCTCAATGCCTTGAAAGTATGTAAAAAATCTGATGTGCAGAAAAAGAAAGCCATTAAGAGTACATCTGTTTGTATGGCATTATTATTCTACCTTTTGAACAGGAAATAGTGAAAATGCTCTCCAAACCTGGAAAAGATGTTTTTGCATGGATCTGGATATGCAGCGGTGCCAAACTCTGTGAGCACAATCCTTTTCTCTGTCATAGCTCTGACATAAGCATCAGTTCTGATAAACCTGAAATTAAAGGTGCCACACTCTTAAAAATGCTGGGTTATTTTTCTAACCCAAATGCTGGGTTCAGCTTGTTGGGTCATTTTATTGGGTTATTTTTAATATTTTTTACCTAGGTGCTGGGTAGTTTTTCTGTAACTAAGCTGCTACGTAGTTTTTAATAGGTTATTAAATACTGGGCTATGTTTTCTACCCAGTCGTCTCTGACAAATCAGTCAGAGCTTTTTGTGTCCTCTACAGAAGAGAGTGGTTCTCAGCGCCACAGATTTAGTGGACTTCTTCAGCCAAATAAAGTTACATACAAGGATGTCAGTCAGCTGCGGTCGTTTTGCATGATGGAAACACCTTTTGCCTTGAATAGCATACATTGATTTTATTTGTTATACGACTGAATTCGTTCTCTAATCTCAGTACTGTCTGTTTATGGGCAGGTTATGAAGTCTTAGATTTCTCCAAAACACCGGCACGAGAATTAGCACTATTTCTGTGAAAAGTGAACGGTTGAATACACTTAAATTAAAATGCTACTTTTAAATGTTCCATTTTTGTATTTAAAAAAAATGCTTGTTAAATGAGTTTGAATGTATGTAATATTGTAAATTATGCTGTATTCACCCAAATAAATTCAATTTGCCTTATATTTTTGTCCATGGGTGTTCTCGCTTAATAATAAATGTTCATCTTTTGATTTTTGCTGTTGCCTCTATAATTCTGTAGTGATTTATAATTTCCAGCCCGTTTTAAGCTAGCAATATAATAATTTTTAAACAATAGGTGACTTAAATAAAATAACCCAGCATGTGTTGTCCAATATTTACCCAGTGCTGGGTTGGCAAATAACATATGTTGGGTTGTTTTTAACCAAGCATTTTTAGAGCAAATATGCATTTGATTACGTAAAATTTAATTTCTGTAATGTATAAACCACTTTTTACAAAACAAGCAATCCAGCATATGGGTCATTTCAATTCCAGTAAATAACTGAAAAACATTTACATCATAAACTCAATTTGGGTTGCAGTTTATTTATATACTGTATGTGGGCACTACTGCGCAATAAACATCAAAACACAAGGCTTTACCTGCGGTAATAAGTCACATGTCCATCCTTCAGGTCAAACTTGTGAATGAGAGCCTGTCCATCAAAAAGGTGGTAAAAAGGTTCATCTCCAATCTCAAAGACTCCAGGGCCCATACGAATCAGACTGCCAGTGAGCCAGGCAGGGATTTTGCCTGCAGAGACAGAGAAGGTTCACTTTACCCCAAACACTCTAAACAAATTCTTCAACCCCTGAATGCCTATAAAACAGCTTCCATATCAAAGGCCACAAGTCATTTACATTGGCCACAGCAAAGGCTCCATACATTTTATCCTTTAATGGAAGCATAGAGAAAGCAAAATGTGGAAAATAACCAAATAAAGAATACTTAAGATTATAAGCATACAAACCTGAGACATGAGCAGGAATGGGCTCCGCTAACTCTTCACATGACTCAAATATTTTTTTATAGCCACCGGCTGGGTGTTCTGAATGACTGAATGAAAACAGATGTCTGCATTTTTAACATGAACTAAAATGGCATTAAAAAACAAAACAACTAAGCTTACACTAATATACACTAAAAACATTTCTGAGGCATTCTGCACATTCTTCTAAATTACTCATTATCAAAGGAAATAAAACACAAGCTTGAAGAAAACAAATGATTAACATCACCTTTAAAAAGAAATGTATTTAAAATTCAAGCTTTTCCAAAAATGTATAATGAACGAAGAATGTTTTGCCCTAGCAAAAAAGCTTTTGCACAATCTGTGCAGTTTGACTGAGAATGAAAAGTTCCATTACTCACCGGCTGGCCATGTTGAACTGAGTTTTGAGGTGAGATGCTGCCTGTGTGTGTAAACCAGAACTGTTCTGTTCCCAGGAATAGACACAGAATCTTAAAACTCCTCCTCCGGCCGATTGAAGGCTCTGGAACAAAAATCCCTTTGTGTTCAAACCAAGAACATTCCCAATGTTTACCTTCCTGAAAGACACTACAGAGCAAATAAAGAACATATTGGAACCCGTGGTGAATTGGCTTAATTTGCAGAGAACTTTACGAACATTTTCTTCTTTCTTTTTCTTTTAATTAAACAATTCTTTGCACATTGTTGTTTTAGTAAAAGAGGCAGTCCACAAAACCACAATACATTGTGGAATGTGGCATGTGAAAAGGCATTTCATTAATCACATTTTCTTTGCTCTCCCTGGATGACAAGTGATTTGTTTTCAAGGGTCAGAGCACCATGTCATTCATAAACAGAGACTGGATGTGAATACTGATGAATGTCCACACAGCAGCACTTCTCACAAGTCAGAGACTACAATGACATACATATACAGTATCTCACAAAAGTGAGTACACCACTCCCATTTCAGCAACTATTTAAGTATATTTTCTAAAGGGACAATACTATAGAAATAAAACTTGGATATATTTTAGAGTATGTGCAGCTTGTATAGCAGTATAGATTTACTGTCCTCTGAAAATAACTCAACATACAGCCATTATTGTCAAAATAGCTGGCAACAAAAGTAAGTACACTCTAAGTGATAACAGCAGTATGTTGTTTAACCAAGCAAAGCCACATGTCCTATTTATCATTTTTATGTTTTTGTCTGCTTGAGAGGACCATACAAAGTTGTGTATTTTCTATTAGAGGAGTTAAAATTAGTTGCTTTAAGTACAATTCTCTCATACTGACCACTGGATGTTCAACATGGCACCTCATGGCAAAGAATTCTCTGAGGATTTGAGAATCAGAATTGTTGCTCTCCGCAAAGATGGCCAAGGATATTAGAGGTTCAGTAACACCCTGAAACTGAGTTACACTACAGTGATCAGGGTCATACAGAGGTTTTCCAAGATGGGTTCCATTCGGAACAGGCCTTGCAAGGGTCGATCAACAAAGTTAAGCACTCATTCTGTGCGTCAGGTGCAGAACGTGGCTTAAAAAAATAGATGCATTAATGCTGCCAGCATTGCTTTAAAGCTTGCAGAAGTAGAAGGTCAGCTTGTCAGTGCTCAGACCATACGCCGCACACTGCAACAAGTCGGTTTGCATAGGCGTCATCCCAGAAGTAAGCCTCATCTGAAGCTGGCTCACAACTATGCCTGCAAACAGTTTGCTGAAGACAACCTGTCCAAGAGCATGAATTACTGGAACCATGTCTTGTGGTCTGATGCAGTGGCGATTTCTTTAAGACTGCAAGGGAAGCTCAGCTTCCCCTATAATGTCACAAAATTAATGGTCAAATTACGTACTATTGTATTAACATTTTATTGACTAAATATGCGTTAGAAAACGTTCATCTCAAAGACGAGTTCGTTCAGAATCAGTTACTGTAGATATAGCAGGTCGGCTGACTTGATTTTCTTCTCATACATTCCCGTAGCGTCACAGTGCATTTCCCCATTGAAGCCCAGCGTCCATTGACTTCAATGGGGCTGCTTTGAACGTTTTTTTTCAGTGCTTTAAAACTAGACGGTCATTGGATAAACGCTGCGATTATGTCCCGCCCACGGACGCTCAGCGTCTCTGGGGGTGAATGAGGAGTGGGCTGGCCTGGACGCCGAGCTTCTGCGTGATGATTGGAAGATCTGTCGAAAGATTGCATCTCCTTTTGACTGACAGCGATTTTGTACTATAAGGAATCGCTGAAGCTATTCGCGCTCAGTCCCATGATATCGTGGATTTCTCAAGTTCAGTCGAAATAAAAACTGCTGCAACCTATTTCTTTATATTTGCTTGGCGAAATTGCTTGATTTTCATCATACATTTCACACAATTATACACCACATTCCTTGTTTCACTTTTACAGAGTTTAATATTTTTTTTAGATCGTTCATTCATTCATTCATATAGTAGGCTAGGCTAGCGTCGTGGGTGAAACTGCACACGAAAAGACGCCTAGTTGGTACGACAGGGTCACAGACCATTTTCTTGAAAAGGAACGTAGGGCAGAATTTACTTTTAAATAAATAGACAATTTTATGATATAGGCCGAAAATGAGCTTCCCCTATTTGACAGACCAGTAGCCGCCACTGGTCTGATGAGACTATAAGATAAACTTGTTTGGCTCAGATGATGGTCAGCATGTGTGGCGATGCCCTGGTGAGGAGTACCAAGAAAATTGTGTCTTACCTACAGTCAAGCATGGTGGTGGTAGCCTCATGGTCTGGGGCTGCATGAGTGCTGCTGGTACTGGGGAGCTGCAATTCATTGAGGGAAACATGGAGTCCATTATGTACTGCACATTCTAAAGCAGAATGTGATGCCTTCCCTCCAGAAACTAGGCCAAAACTGCCCAAACACACCACCAAATGACAACTGCCTTGCTGAGGAAGTTGAAGGTGATGGGGTGGCAAAGTATGTCTCCAGACCTGAACCCTATTAAGCACCTGTGGGGCATCCTCAAGCACCACGTGTCTAACGTCTCACTTTTGTTGCCAGCTATTTTGACAATAATGGGTGATGTTGAGTAATCAACAGGGGACAGTAAATCTATACTGCTATACAAGCTGCACATTGACTACTCAAAAATATATCCAAGTTTAATTTCTATAGTATTGTCCCTTGAGAAGATTTACTATACTGACAATTCTTCCATAATTAAAAACAAATCTGAAAAACAAACAAAATCTATTTAAAATGTTTATTGCATAGATCAGGAACAGTATACATATTTAGGGTGATACAATAAAGGAATAACATAAAATGTAATAGATTTGGCTCACTTATGCTCGTTAACTTGATACAGTAAAACAATAAATCAATCGCTGTCCAAGTTTAATCTTAATCAGAACAATAACTGTGAGTGCAAGATGATAAAACACTGATAAAAGAGGAACATAAGCAATCAGTAGACGGTACTGATACGAAAGAAAATATGTACATAAGAAATGACAACACGTTAGCGCATTTGAGATGAAAAACAGTGCAAATTAGCTCTTACTAGCTTAGTAGCCAGGAAACTCCCACATTACACAGAAAATGTATATATTTGTCTTTAGAAGTCTGAGTGAACATTTTCTGTGAACCTGAATAGTGAAGACACACACAAAAAGATGACAATAGAAAAACAAAAGACTAAAACTAACACATAAACAATATTACAGGACTAAAAATAAAAATCTTCATTTTGTTTCAAGAAGACTCCATGTAAACAGCATGTCAGGCCTATCTGCATAATATTTGCTGTGGGTCCTCTGAGCATTTGTGGTCATTATGACACTATGAATGTCTGTAAGCTCCCAATAACTTACAACAAATCACACACCTGAAATAAATAACATTAAAACTAACAGACATCCATATTGAAACTGGAAAAAAAGTAGTAATCTAATCTATAAAAAAAGTTACTTCATTAGAGGAAAAAAAACAACAACACTTCAACCAAAGTTACAGTTCAGATTATACTGAAGTGATCAAATGTCTTTAAACTTAACCAGTCTCCCAAAATGTCATTCACACATGAGCATTTTAAGAGGTATTCAGTTTCGAATACTAAAGGTTTTGGCTTTCTTGATGCTTAACAGCATTGGCGGTTTTATCTTTGGCTTATCTGCAAAAAGCTGAGCTTCACTCTCTGTTGTGGGAAAACGTCTCAAGTAGATGTCGGGATATTCCTTCTGAAACTGAGAGAACAACAACAAAATTTGCTTTTAGGCAGTCACAAAATTAACTGGAGCAAAGTACGAATCAAAATTTAGTGAAAAAAGATATTTCACAGGTTCAATTAAATGTACATTTGCGTTTAAATATCTACTGCTAGAAAATAAAGTAATACAAATGTTTGAAGGGATAGTTTACTCAAAAATGAAAATTATGTCATTAATTACTCATGTCCCTCCAAACTCGTAAAACCTTTGTTCATCTTCAGAACACAAATTAAGATTTTTTTTGATGAAATCCAAGAACTTCCTGACCCTGCATAAATAGCAATGCAACTGACACCTTCAAGGCCAATAAAGTTAGTAAGGACATCATTAAAATAGTCCATGTGAAATCAGTGGTTCAACCGTAATGTTATGAAGCTACGAGAATACTTTGTGCGCAAAGAAAACAAAAATATCAACTTCATTCAACAATTTCTTCTCTTCCATGTCAGTCAATGTATATTCACAATAGTACCACAACAATGTCCTTGCTACCTTTCTGGGCCTTGAACATGTCAGTTGCATTGCTGTCTATGTAGGGTCAGAAAGTTCTCAGATTTCATCCAAAATATCCTAATTTGTTTTACGAAGATGAACGAAAGTCTTAAGGGTTTTGATAGACATGAGGGTATGGAAGCGAGTTTCCAACACTGAATAAAAGATTAAAAAAAGGTAATTGTGACTTTTTAATCTTGCAATTCTGACTTTTTTCTCAGAATTGTGAGATATTGACTCGCAATTGGGAGTTATAAAGTCAGAATTATGATATAAACTCACAATTCTGAGAAATGAAGTACGAACTGTATGATATAAAATAACAATTGTGAGTTATACAATCAGAATTGCGAGATACAAACTCACAATTGTGTTATATAGTCAGAATTGTGAGACAATTCTGAGAAATAAATTTGGAATTGCGATATTAAAAGAAAACCAGTATCCCCCCCCCAAAATTATGCTATGACTCGCAATTGTGAGTTTATATCTCAAAATACAAAAAAGTCAGAACTGCGAGAAAAAAAAGTCAATGGAATTCTGAGAAAAAAAGTCACAATTGTGGCTTTTTATCTCACAATTCTGACTTTATAACTTGTAACTGCACTTTTATTTCTCAGAATTGTGAGTTTGTCTCAATTCTATGAAAAAAAGTCAATTAAGAGATTTAAACTCGCAATTGGCAGAAAAAAAAGTTTTTTATTTTTTATTTAGTGGCATATGAGGGTGACTAATTAACAATTTTCATTTTTGGGAGAACTATCCCTTTAAGGCCTTATTTTGTACCCATTTTATACAAACAGCAGGATGTTTATGAGATATGAGAAGTTCAATAAATAAATACCATTTTTAGCTTCTTTTTCTTCTCTTTCACAGACATGCTTTTGTCCTTTATGAGACTCTCCAGTAGGTCAGCCAGAGCAGTCTGGGACACAGACAGTTTCTGCTCTTCAAACTCCTGAGTGCTGATCTGCCTGCAGAATGAGTACGTCGGCATGGCAACACCAGGGCCTGGGTATGTGGTCTGAGACCCAGAATGCATGCAAATGAATGTTAGAGGAATGATGAATGAAAATATAATGCATGATTAAATGAATAAACAGAGGCATTTCCTCTCATGAATAATCTAGTTTAAATTCAATCTAACATGTTCTGCATTTAATTCCAATACAATGGCCCTGAAGACATCTATTCTAAGTCCATTACAATAAACAAACAAAAAGAATTTTCGGTGGTAACTGACAATAAAATGCTATTGTTTAAGTTCAAGTTCATTTATCCTCAGGTTGCAAGTTGGGGTTCAAAAGTTAGGGTCTAAAAGGTTTTTTAAGAAATGTATACTTTTATTAACCAAGGATGCATTACATTAATTAAACGTAACCTTAAAGAGATTTATAATGTTACAAAATATTTCAATTTCTAATAAGTGTTCTTTTTACTTTCCATTCATCAAAAAATCCTGGATAAAATGTATGAAGGTTTTCATAAAGATATTAGCAGCACAACCATTTTCAACTCTGATAATAAATGTTTCTTGAGCACAAAATCAGCATATTAGAATGATTTATGAAGGATCACGTGACACTGAATACTAAAGTAATGATGCTGAAAATTCAGCTTTGCCTTTACAGGAATACATTACATTTGAAAATATATTTAAACAAAGGTTACAGTTATTTTAAACTGTAATAATATTTCACAATTTTACCCTTTTAACTGTATTTTTGATTAAATAAATGCAGCCCTGGTGCGCATAAAGTACTTTTTTCAACATAAAAACAATCTATTACCAGTACTCAAGTGTAGTTCATTAGAATTCTATACATTTATCATTTTTAAACAACACAGCTAATATATTGTTAATCTAAAATTAAATATAAAGTTACATAAACATCATTCTAACAAATATACATTGGAAAAGTAATTTCCATGTGGTTTGTCAGCACTCACCAGTGATTTGAGATAAGTGATGTGATCTTCCACAGCATTGAGCAGGTACACAGGCACCTGCAGGACCTCCTGATGGTGATCCATGAGAAATGATAACAGCCTTGTAGCCAAGAGCTCGTCCAGATCATCCACCTCCTCACAGCTCAGGACACATCTAGAGAACGTCTGCACCAACTGCACACATGCAAATGTATATGTAACATTTATGAAAGATATGTGCACAAAAGGACAAGAAAACAATATATTAATTTTAATGTGAGTGAGATAATGAGGTGAAAAAAAAAATCCATCTGTATACATCCTTAAAAATAAAGGTTCCAAAAGGGTGTTTTTGCTGTGATGCCATAGAAGAACCAAGTTTGGTTCCCCAAAGAACCTTTCAGTGAACATTTTTTAAAACAACAATTTTGAAGAACATTTAAAAAAAATCTAAACAACCTTTTTCAACCATAAAGCACCTTTTCTGCATTTGAAAGGTTCTATGGATGTTCAAGGTTTTTCATAGAACCATCGATGCCAATAAAGAACCTTTATTTTTAAGAGTGTAAGGTCTACTCTTCCTGACCAGAGTCCGTGTTCCAATGACGTCATGTAGCCGTGGCATGTCCACGTTCTGGCTCATGCGTGAGATCATTCGCAGGAGTAGCTGTAGTTTGCGGCGACTGGCGGGTGGCAGGAGTAACGTACAGAGCTGGAGGGCCTCAATGGCCACCCGCTCTAGTGACGGCTGCAATAAACCTGGAACGTGATGTGAGCCACATGTAACCAAAATAAACCACAGCACAGGACTATAACTTAAATGAATAATCAGTACTAATAATCTAATCACACACACTAATTACTTTCAGCAACACACAAACACACAGTTGGCATGTGATGAAACATCTTGTTACACTTGGAATGTCTAAGAGAATTTAAATCACAGGAACTAGTGATGAGCTATATCTACACATATCTACATCTCTAGTAACTAATGATAAGATATATATAATGGTGGCCAAAATTATTAGAACACTAGTATTTTCACCAGCTAAAAATGGTTTTAAGTCAGTTATTGCTATCTTTTGCTGTAGTGTGTCAGTAGGAAATATCAGTATACATTTCCAAACATTAATTTTGCCATTAACTGTAACAATCCAGTGAGATTTTTGTTTGCACAAAGAGTTTGACAACAGCCAGTGCTTCACACAGAGATCTGATCTCATCATCATCCAGTCTGTCTGGAATGACATGAAGAAACAGACTAAATCCAGAAGAACTGTGGCAAAGTCTCCAAGATGCTTAAGAAACCTACCTGCAAAGCTATTAAAAGTTTTAGGCACTTGTGTAAAAATGCTATAAAATGAGGATGCTGTTAACTAAACTAAATTAGTTAACTAAATTAAATCAACATTTAGTGTGACCATCCTTTGTGTTTAAAGCAGCTTTTCCCCTTGGTGCACTTGCACATAGTTTTTCCAGATAGATTTGCAGGTAGGTCTCTTGGAGCATCTTGGAGATGTTGCCAAGTTTTTCTGGATTTAGACTGTCTCATTTGGTTCTGTTTCTTCATGTTCCAGATTATTACAATTAATAGCAAAATGAATGTTTGGAAATGTAAACTGATACTTCCTACCGACACATTAGAGTAAAATATAGAAATAACAGGCCACCGCTATATATACCATGTTATATATATTATGAATATCATGTTTTATGTCATATAAAATTAGTTTACAATTATACATCTATTCATATTATTTGCATACTATTTCTTTATTTTATTTATGTAACACAAACACACTACACCCTGGCTTAACCTGTTTTTTTTTTTTTTACCAAAATGAATATGTATAATGTAAAAAAAGGCATTATTAGTCGCCAAAGTGTGCCATAGAATGTTAGTTAGCATTAAAGTGATAGTTCACCTCAAAATTAAAATTCTGCTACTTTCCAAACCTCTAATGAAATATTTCGCAAGAAAAATTAGAGTAGACTTTTTTCCTCCTTAGGATCTCTTTTGTGTCCCATGCAAGTAAGATATACAGGTTTGGAAAGACATGAAGGTGAGCAAATTTTTGAATGTTCATTTTTGGGTGAACTATGCCTTTAAGATTTATAATTCACGTTAGTCTGGAGGACAAACAAACACATGCTCAAGCACAAACAGAGAAGCGCATCCTCATGGTTCATGTGTGTTTTTCACATGCTCTTACTTTGCTCAGGTTGGCGTGCTAACGGGGCCGAAGGGGGCTGAGCGGATGCAGGTTTGCTCAGGTCCAAAGAGCTCTGACAGCGTCTGCTAAAGCTCGGACCTGCCCTAATGTCCATGCAACTTCCATGCAAACTGCGCAAACCAGGACCTCTAAGACCAATGCTGGATGTGGAATCTGGCCTCATGGTAATTTCAGCCACAGGAGCGTGGATGCTAATGCTGCTAGCAGACATTTCTCTATTCTCCTCTATGTCAAACAAGTTACCCATACTTCTAGGCCGGGGCTTGGAGGGTCTCTGGTAGTTTCTGCGAAGATCTGAAGGGAGTTGGGAGCTTGTGTTGCTGCCGGAGGTTTGAACACAAGAGTTTATGGAGATTGAGGAACCTTGAAGCTCAAATTTGAGATTTGGGTCTATTGGAGAATCTGTTGATTTATCACTGCTGCAGGACTGTAGGCTTTCAGATGATCTGAGAAGTCTGTTCTTTGAATGGCTATCAACAATTCCCTCCAAAGAGCAACTTCTTGACCGAAGCCTGCCATATGGGACTTCTGTTTTGTGAGCCTGAGGAATTTCTAGATAGCTATCGTCCAGCCGGTCTCCGTCGCTGGCCCTTCTACCTCTAAAAACGGACTGCTGTGTTCTAAGGCTTTCTAACTTAGTCTCTGCTTTTGAACTGAAAACTTCCCTCATGGGTGAATCGGCTTCATCGAAGGCCTCTTTTCTTATTAAGCTCAGCAGGAGGCATTCGGTCGATTTGAACAGGTTGGCAGTGTTCACATATGGGGTTTTGGCTGGTTGTGGGCAGTTGGGTTCCTCCTGGTTTTTACGCTTTCCACGTTGAGTTTTAGATGCCGTGATGTAGCCACACATAACTAGCAAAGGACCAGACAACAGAACATAAACAACAAACAGGCAGGCAAAGACATTCAAGAACGAGGTGAGACATTTAAGACAAGACACCACAAAAGCAGTGCAGTCAGTAAAAACAGCGCCGTGTTACTCCACAGTTGGTTCCATCAATATTTTGAATATTAATACCCACAGCCAAATGATTTTTGTAATTTTTTAGGAGGCTTTTCCCAGAAAGGACAAAGTGTGTGAGTATTATAACAACCCAGGCCTGAATCTCAAATGACATAACCCATTTACCTACATTTCAGTTTTTTTTAAGTTAAGAGTACTTATGTAAATAAATCATGTAACAAACCATATTTATGTAAACTGTAAAATAGATACACTACTGTTCAAAAGTTTGGGGTCAGTATTTATTTTTTGAAAGAAGCTCACCAAGGCTGCATTTAACTGATTAAAAATATAGTAGTAGGGTGAAATATGTGACCCTGGACCACAAAACCAGTCTTAAGTAGCATGGGTATATTTGAAGCAATAGCCAAAAATACATTGTATGGGTCAAAATTATCGATTTTTCTTTTATGCCAAAAATCATTAGGATATTAAGTAAAGATCATGTTCCATGAAGATATCTTGTACATTTCTTACCGTAAATATATCAAAACTTAATTTTTGATTAGTAATATGCATCGCTAAGAACTTTATTTGGACAAATTTGAAGGCTTTTTTGCACCCCCAGATTCCACATTTTCAAACAGTTGTATCTCAACCAAATATTGTCCAATCCTAACCATACATCAATAGAAAGTGAATTTATTCCGCTTTTAGATAATGTATAAATCTCGATTTTAAAACATTGACATATACTACTACTATTTGAAATAAAGGTTTTCTATTTAATAGATTTTAAATAGATAAAATTTTCAGCATCATTACTCCAGTCTTCAGTATCACATGATCCTACATAAATCATTCTAATATGCTGATTTAGATAAACATATCTTATTATTAATTTTAAAAATTATTATAATATATGCATATAACATATTGTTATCAATTAAGCACTTGATATTGATTTGTGGAATCCAAGACACATTTTATTCTGAATTATTTGATGAATAGAAAAAGTTTTAAAAAGCAGCATTTATTTGAAGCAGAATTTCTTAATTAAAAGGAATGTTGTTTGAAATCAATTTAATGCATCCAATTTTTTTGAATGGTAGTGTATATGTAATTTAACATTCAAGGCAAGCATATTTTCAGTTTTTAATGAGACTTAAGGGAAAAAAAATGTGTCTTTAAAGGGAAAAAACAATGAAACACATGCTTCATACATACCCAGGATGTTGACAAAGAGTTCATAGTACTGATAAGTAAGCAGTGGCTGAGAAAGACTGTAGAAATAGTCTGAGACCGTTTTAAACACATCCCGCTCAAAGCCTGGGTAGGACGGCTGGTTTGAGTCATACTTTGGCCCTTGATGGAATAGAAAAAAAGTCAATTAATTATAGTTTCATATTTACACAAAGACAATATGAATGTGATCTTGGTAGTAAAATTTTAAACACTTACAGTTTGCAAGACATTTCATGGCAGACAAAACCCAGTGCGGCAAATCATCTATAGAGGGGACAAATTAGGAGAAAATAATCAGAATGTGAAAATACACCACCAGTCAAAAGTATTTTTGATGTTTTTTAAAGAAGTCTCTTCTGCTCACCAAGCCTGCATTTATTTAATCTAAAGTACAGCAGAAACATTAAAATTGTGAAATATTTTAACTATTTAAAATAACTGTTTATATATTTGAATACATTTTAAAATGTAATTTATTTCTGTGATCAAAGCTACATTTTCAGCATCATTACTCCAGTCTTCAGTGTCACGTGATCCTTCAGAAATCATTGCTGATTTGCTGTTAAAGAAACATTTTTATTATTATTATTATTCTCAATATTTAAAATAGTTGAGTACTTATTTTAGGATTCTTTGATGAATAAAAAGATCATCATTTATCTGAAATAAAAAGCTTTTGTAACATTATACACTACACCATTTTTTGGGAAAGCAATTATAGAAATAAATACTTTTAATCAGCAAGGACGCTTAAATTGATCAAAAGTGATGATAAAGACATTTAAGATGTTACAAATTTCAGATAAATGCTGTTCTTCTGATCTTTATCAAAGAAACCTGAAAAACATTTACTTAGCTGTTTTCAACAATGATAATAATAATAAAAAAACATTTTGAATAGCAAATCAGAATATTAAAATGATTTCTGAAGGATCATGTGACGGAAAAAATTATCCTAAAAATTCTGCTTTGAAATAAATTACATTTTAAAATACATCTAAACAGAAAACATATTTTATATAGTAATAATTTTCAAAATTGTACTGTTTTGGCTGTACTTTGGATCAAATAAATGCAGGCTTGGTGAGCAGAAGAGAAGAAGAGAATCTTATTTTTGACCGACAGTGTATGATATTTGTCTTTTTTTTTTACTGAAATAGCACATTTATAGCCTACCTGTCTTATCCTCCAATGAAACGACTCCATGTTTATTGACTTTGGTCATATTATACACAATAAACTGAGGATTGACTTGAGCTGGATCCAAAACATCTTCAAGATACCCTGATCCAACCAACTTCTGCAAACTAAGCATTTAAAAATTGATTAGATTCACGAAGAACATCATATTTAAAATGTTTGAATTAATGTAATACACCCTCTAATAAGAGTTAGACATGTAACAAACTGCAAATACAACAATAACAGAAACAATAGCATACTCATTTTGAACTCATGTAAATCATACATAAATCACTTCAACATCAAAAACAAACCAGCAGTGACCACTAACAAAAAAATGACCATATAATTATTTAAAATGCCTTGGTACACTACCAAAAAAGTTTTTAAACAGTACGTATTTTAAAGACGTTTCTTCTGCTCACAAAGCCTATATAATGCTGAAAATGTAGCTTTGATCACAGGAATAAATTACATATTACAATATTCAAATAAAAATAATTATTATAAATGCAGGCTTGGTGAGTGACTTCTTAAAAAAAAAAAAAACATTACAAATCTTACTGTTCAAAAATTTTTGACCGGTAATGTACCAAAGTATTAAAGCATTAAATAACACTTGACTAGTGGTGCATGTCATGTAAATGCAAAGCATGTAGAACCAAGCAATGCATCAAAGTTTGTGAGTGACTGCAAACAGGAAATACTTTTGGTGCAAAGCTGTGTACTTAAACACATGCAAACTTTTTGTGACAAATGGTGTGTGTGTGTGTGTGTGTGTGTGTGTGTGTGTGTGTGGGGGGGGCTTACTGTGTAAGTGTGACATTCTTCCAGATTACATGAACGTCATCCTCTGTGAGCTCCCTGCAGTGCTCCGTCTCACCCGAGGATGATTCCATAGGAGATGCTTGTGCTTCTGGATCCACATTTTCCTGTGTGAAATAACAAGTGGATATAACATATCTGACATATCATTAACAACACATCTGAAACAAAACAAACAAAAATTACCAATATTTCTTTGTCAAATTTCTTAGAGCCCCTGAATTTGAAGAAACTCTCCTTGTCTAGCACAGATATGCTCTTTTTTCTCATAACAGGGGCACGGTTAGGAATAGGCTTCAGTGGAGATGTTGATGGAAACCTGAAACGTATTTTAAAGCAGAAAATATATATATTTTTCACCAATTATCTTTCAAAGCTTTCTAAAACATTCAGTTTATCATACCTGTACAGATGGCTGTTGTCCTCCAGGTCTTCCATGCCCCATCTACCCTTCACATCTTCAATAACATGGTTCTTCAAGAACTTTTTTAGCAGCTGGACTGTCTGCTGTCTGGTGACCTCTGGTCCAAAATTGCTGTTGTTCTTCAAGAGTTCATGTAACCAGTCCACAGCTGCTGATGCGGTGAAGCAGTTCATGTAAACTCTGAAGTGCTGCCGGTGCTTCTTCAGAGGCATCCCTGCCCGGAAAAGCTTGGTCACTTCATTCCACTGGAAAACAAAAATATAATATCACATTAAGAGCTTGTAATCACTTATATATCACATGCATATACATATACATATATAAATGTTACTCATTTTTTGTTTAAAAGGTTTACACAATTAACATTACATATAAAAATAGTTTTAATGTGAACTTTATATGACAAAACAGAATCTTTTAGCTGAAGAAACACCTAATAATAAACAAAGCACTTCTATAGCCCACAAACAGAAACTAAATTTAACAAAGACTGAACAGCTAAATAAACGTACATCATAAAACTGGCATGCAGGTCATTGACTTTGTAAACAAATACGACACATCACTAGACATCTGATCAAAAAAGCAGGAGACACTCACCAGTTTAGTGGCCCTGTATGGACCTGGGGTGACGATGTGTGAACTCATTGCAAAGACCGCGATGTATTCAACACCTATGCAGCCGTTTTCATTATTCCTACATATACGGGCGAGTTTATTTTTGATTTACTAAACGCATTCGGCTATATTTAGTAGGGCTACTGAATATATCGATAGATAAACCAACTAAATGAAGTCGCTGGCTGTGTAAATAGATAATCCGAATAGGTTTCACTCCTCACACCCGTTTGAAATTACAACGCTAACGCCTCGGACGATTGTGATTGGATGATTTGTTTGGTCACATGATTGATCTGGCGACAGCTATTGGTTATTCCTTGGTGACTGTTTTGGCTGTCAAAATATTGGTCTGATTTATACTTTTTACTTCTTTCACAACATCTTACGAACAACAATTTACAAAGTATTTAAATATAAAACTGGTCAAATTATAAAAACACCAAACAAAGAAAATGTAAAATTGAAAAGGTCGAAAATCGAAAATACAAAACACAAATACTTAATTTATTTATCATTATCATATTTATAATTACATATAATTTAAATTATAGAGTTATATATAAGATACATGCATGCTCTACAGGAACGTCTACAAGAGAACATGAAAAGAAAACAAATACAGAGGATAACGAAGTCTAATTTACATAAATTTGAAGATAGATTAAAAGTTTTATAGTTAATAGTTACTACTTTTGTGTTCATTATTTTATTTTAAGTCATATGTACACTACACTACCAGTCAAAAAAAATTTTTGTGTTTTTTTTTAAGAAGTCTCTTCTGCTCAAACCTGCATTTATTTGATCCAAAGTACAGCAAAACAGGACAATTGCGAAATATTTTTTACTATATAAAATAACTGTTTTCTATTTGAATATATTTTAAAATGTACTTTATTCCTGTGATTTCAAAGCTAAATTTTTAGCATTCTTATTTCAGTCACATGATCTTACAGAAAGTATTCTAATATTCTGATTTGCTGCTTAAAAAACATTTATTATTCTTATGTTGAAAACAGCCGAGTAGAATTTTTTTTAGGTTTCTTTGATGAATAGAGAGTTCAGAAAAACAGCATTTATCTGAAATAGAAATCTTTTGTAACATTGTATGGATGTTTTTTTCATCACTTTTGAACACCCTTGCTAAATAAAAGTATTAATTTCTATAACACGCAACCCCCCTCAATAATAAAAAAAAAAATTATATATACATATATATATATATATATACTGACTCCAAGCTTTTAAATGGTATAGTGTATTATGTTACACTAAGCTTTTTTTCAGATAAGCACTGATCTTTGGATTTTTCTATTCATGAAAGAATCCTGAAAAATGTACTCAGCTGTTTTAAATATTGATAATAATAATACTGGAGTAATGATGCTGAAAAATTAGCTTTGATCACAGGAATAAATTACATTTTAAAATATATTCAAATAGAAAAGAAGTTATTTTAAATAGTAAAAATACTTTACAATATTTCTGCTTTTGATGTATTTTGGATCAAATAAATACAGGCTTGGTGAGCAAAAAATAATTATTTAAAAAACATAAAAATCTTACTGTTCAAAAACATTTGACTGGAAGATTTTTTTAATTAATTTAATGCCACAAGAACAAGAGGTGTTACATATTCATATCAAATTAACATTAGCTGCCAGAGAAAAAGAAGAAACTAAACTTTTTAGAGCATTACATGTTTTCAATGCTTTTTTTGTTTGTTCCAAGAGATTTACATACAATTTAAAGTCTTTAATAAAATGAAAAAAAAAAAATCGGTTTACACTGAGCCCACTTTTTCTTATGTATATGGAATTTTCCTAATAAGATAATGTATAATACGTTGTTCTTTACAATTCATTCTTTCATTTTCTGTATAAAAAAAGCACATCAAATGTACAAACATTTTACTTGTAGTGCAGTTTCCGTTCTGAGAAGACGTGGCGTGAGGGAGAACGACTACAATTCCCATACTGCACTGCACACACGGTAAGAGTTTCACTTCCGTTTTTATTTCCGTTAGGTGTTTCTGGCGACAGTTACTGACTCATAACTGGTCGGCAAATATTGAACGGTTTATCAGGTAGGTGTTCGTTTTTGTATAAACAGATCATATTGAACAACGTGCTCTATATACTGATTTGTACACAAAGTTACTATAGTGCGATTTCATTCATTACTGATGGTGTAGAACAGTCGTTAGAAATCTGTGTTGCTAGCTTTTAGCTGTCAATGCTGCCAACCGAACTTAGAGAACTGTAACTGGTTTAACCGGTTGTATCAAATTATTTTTAAATATATACATTAACGCGTATATATTAAATATACATATTGCACAAAGCGAAAAAGCATAAATCTTCACTCGTTAAAAAATGTCTAGATTTGCATTCTAAACTAGCTAGCTGACAATATGACCAGTTGATAAAGGCATAAAAAGGCAATTACAGCAATACTGATTCTCAACTACAATGTAAACTTTGGAATATGGCTTAAATCAATGTTTTACACATTCTAAAGATCCTGCATCTAGTGATGTGATTTTATAACTTCTCATAACTCTCTTTCTAGGATCTGCTGCTGAAGACAAGAGTGCAAGGACGATGATTGATATCAAAGCATGGGCAGAATATGTGGTGGAGTGGGCAGCCAAAGACCCCTATGGCTTTCTCACCACGGTTATCCTGGCTTTGACCCCTCTGTTTATTGCCAGCGCCCTGTTGTCGTGGAAACTCGCCAAAATGATCGAGGCCAAGGACCGTGAGCAGAAGAAGAAACAGAAACGACAAGAGAACATTGCCAAAGCCAAGAGAGCCAAGAAGGATTGAGCTTGGCATGGAGAGGGGTCAATATCATAGTCTGGTCCCCGATATATGGCTCTTCTCTTAACCCAGGACAGTTCTTATGGGACCTGGAGCAAGACTGGACTTGAAAGAGGCCTTAGTAAACCCTTAGAGGGAACATATAATGGGGAGCTGATTGATCTCAGTGGCAGGACTGCAGTACTTTTCCAGGATATTATCAAAACAGTGGAAAATGCACTGCATTGTTGTGCTATACACCATTGTGCAGTACTCTGCATTCCATTTTTTTTACTGATTGATTGTGTTTTCCAAGCTAAATCACACAAAACACTTCAATTATGTTTTTTTTATTAATAAAAATTCTTAACACGAATTTTGGCTCAAAACTGTCTAATGTCTGTGTGATTACTGCTGTATTGTTGACTCATGATGCACCACCAGTCAAAAGATTTTTAATGTTTTTTTTTTTAATGTTCTTCTGCTCACCAAGCCTGCATTTATTTGATTCAAGGTACAGCAAAAACAGAAAACTGAAAATTATTACTATTTAAAATGTTTTCTTTTTGAATATTTTAAAATGTAATTTATTCCTGTGATCAAAGCTAAATTTTTTGCATCATTACTCCAGTCTTCAGTGTCACATGATACACATGAGAAATCATTCTAATATGCTAATATTTGAGTACATTTTTATCAGGATTCTTTGATGAATAGAAAGATCCAAAGATCAACATTTATCTAAAATAAAAAGCTTTTAGTAACATTATACACTATACCATTCAAAAGCTTGGAGTCACTTTAAATATTTTGTGGAGAGGGGGAGAAATTATAGAAATTAATACTTTTATTTAGCAAGGATACTTTAAATTGATCAAAAGTGATAAAGACATTTATAATGTTAACATTAACATTTATAATATAAAGAATTTTTATTTATTCATCAAAGAAACCTGAAAAATTCTACTCGGCTGTTTTCAACATAATGTTTTTTGAGCAGCAAATCTGAATATATATTCAAATAGAAAACAGTTATTTTAAATAGTAAAAATATTTCAAAATTGTACTGTTTTTGCTGTACTTTGAATCAAATAAATGCAGGCTAGGTAAGCAGAAAAGGCTTAAGAAAGGCTTTAAAAAACAAAAACATCATCATTAAACATAACAGACTGGAATCCCTTACGTTAAAAATAACGTGGATAAACATGTTTTTTGATAACTGCAGCAGCAACTTTATTTACCCACTTTCTAAATAAGGTGTAAAAGGAAATACACAGAAATAGTTTACATTAGTCTCTACTGATAATACGTTTTCAACCAGCATTCAGTAGTTCTGAAATGAAGCAATCCTGAATCAGTTCTCAGATTTGTTTTCTTCTTTACATCATTTTACAATCAATTTCAATGATGTTAAAGGAATAGTTCACCCTCAAATGAAAACTTACTAAACCTCAAGCCATCCAAGATGTAGATTAGTTTATTTCTTTATCAGAATAGATTTGGAGAAATTTTGTATTACATAACTTGCTCACCAATAGATCCTCTGGAGTAAATTAGAGCCATTAGAGTCCAAACAGAGTAAAAAAAAAAGTCCATAAATTAACATCTCTTGAAGTGAAAAGCTGCATGTTTGCAAGCTGGCATCCATCATATTAAAGGGATGGTTCGGGGTAGATTTGACTTCATTGCTATGCACTCCGAAGCCCATGTAAATGCCCCATCCGAAGTTTTTTTTTTTACCTTAGTCAAACATTGAGGGAGATATCAGAGTTTTTCCGAATGGCTTGCTACTGCCGTAAATGGTACATGTGATGTATCTCGTAAATTGCACCACTAAACGTGCAAGTAATCTTACCAAACTTCTACAGTAGTGTAAATAGGGTATGTACTCACAAAACGCTGCATCGGAAAATTTGTAAGTCCACCATGAGTGTTTTAAAAACAACTTTTACCCGAGAACTACTAGTCTCAAAAACGTTGACATGCACACAGACGTAGTAGGTGGACTTTTACGTGCTTTTCCCAAACCAGGGAAGTGACGTCGACGTGTCGCCATTTGTAGTTTTTGAGACTAGTAGGGATCGGGTAAAATTTGTTTTTAAAACACTCATGGTGGACTTACAAATTTTCCGATGCAGCGTTTTGTGAGTACATACCCTATTTACACTACTGTAGAAGTTTGGTAAGATTACTTGCACGTTTAGTGGTGCAATTTACGAGATACATCACATGTACCATTTACGGCAGTAGCAAGCCATTCGAAAAACTCTGATATCTCCCTCAATGTTTGACTAAGGTAAAAAAAAACTTCGGATGAGGTATTTACATGGGCTTCGGAGTGAATAGCAATGAAGTCAAATCTACTCCGAACCATCCCTTTAACTTTAAAAATGCATATTCCATGATAAAAGTCTGTGCCCTGTTGTCCACTCACATCAAAATCCACCATCATATTTGTTTAGATCTGTTTTGGCTTCGCCATATTCTTCTGATTCAGACAAGACAATTTCTCAATGGTGAAAGCAATATTATGGATAAAAACGTCTTAATGATAATTTTTTTTTTTATCTGTTCTGATGAAGAAACTGATCTACATCTTGGATGGCCTAAGAGTGAGTACATTTTCAAGAATTTTTCATTTTTAGGTAAACTATTCCTTTAAACTTAAAATTATTAAAGAGCTAACCAGTCGTCACATGCAGTGTTTTTCAGTTTTCTCCTGTTTTCCATTCTGAGTATTTATCAAGATGTGCTGAGATGCAGCACAATTACTAATTCACTTAAATTGCAAATTCACTTGAAGACAGCAAATAGTCCTATTTTTTGCTTCCTGGAGGTGTCCAGGACCCAGGCTGGAATGTGTTGGCAGTGCTTACGGGGTCCTCGCTAAATTCAGGCTTTCCAAACTGTGTGGCAGAGGCATGACCTTTGACCTGAGTCTGAACAGGTTGGGCCACCAAACCTTCCTCATACTCTTCGGCCTGCAGGGCTTTATCCTTCTTCTCTGCCTCTACAGCTCTGATTTTGATCTGCTCTCTGTAACGTTCATTCTTTAGCAACTCCTACAGAGAGTAACAAACACGTGTTAACATAATACTTCCAATAATGTGTTCATTTACAACTTTAACATTTTAAGATATAATACAAATAAACGTACAACATTTATGTAGAATTTGTACACATTATATAATGACATCAATAGTCTTGATAGGCACTATCAATATAATCAGACACAAATAATACCTCTATTGTTGGTGGCTGCTTCCTCCTGCCTCTGATCCAAGCTGTGGGAAAAAGAAAAGAGATAATGATGTTAAGTAAGGAACAAGTTATTATATTACTCAATAACAATGTATGAATACATTTACATTTTGAAGTTTACAACAAATATCTTCTTTACTAAGGTCAATTTTCAAAAATGCAAATAGTTCATTTAAATTTAGAGAGTTAATACAGGAATAATCTGAATTGAAATATTTGGTTAGATTTGCTTTGTCATAAAATAATATGTGTGACCCTGGACCTCAAAACCTCTTAAGTAGCACAGGTGTATTTATATCAATGGCCAAAATACATTGTATGTGTAAAAATGATTAATTTTTTACACATACTAAAAGTAAAAGTAAAAATCATGTTCCATGAAGATATTCTGTAAATGCAGTACTGTAAATTTTTGAGTAATATGCATTACTAAGAACTTCATTTGGACAACTTTAAAGGCAATTTTCTTAATATTTAGATTTTTTTGCACTCTCAGATTCCATTTTTAAATAGTTGTATCTCGTATCCTATCCTAACAAACTGATCAATGTAAAGCATCCTTGTATTGATTTCTATAATTTCATTTTTCCCCCCAAAAATGATACTGACTCCAAGCTTTTGAATGAGCCTATTACAATGATTTCTGAAGGATCATGTGACATGGAAGATTGGAGTAATGATGCTGAAAATGTAGCGTTGATCACAGGAATAAATTACATTTTAATGTATACTCAAATAGAAAGCAGTTATTTTTTTGCACCCTCAGATTCCAGATTTTCAAATAGTTGTATCTCGAACCCTATCCTAACAAATCCTACATCAATGGAAAGCTTTATTAAAATCTTTGTGGTCCAGGGTCACATATTTTTTCATGATTGTAGTCTCTATTACCATCCCATTCAGAGGGAATGCTTCCTTCCATGTACTCAAACTCATTTGGATTGACTGCTTCTACTAGGCGTTTGGGCCTGAGGACCCGTCCTGAAAAACACAAGGCATTAGGTTTATTTAAACCATCAAATTAAACAACAAAACCATCTATAACCACTGGCCAAAAAAGTTGATTGAAGGATGTCTGGAAAGTATTTATTGTACAGAATGGCTACAGTTCAAAATATTTTAATGTATTTATAACTGTTTATTTTAAGCATTTAGACAATACATTTTCTTTAAATAGATAATTCTCAAAATTAATAACAATTCATAAAACAAACAATGTATCAAACTGTCTGTTAGTGGTTTAAAAACCGAAGTCAAGATTACTCGTCTGTAGTCCTACGCATGACCTACCAGTCCATGACTTCTGCTCGGGTATGTAGTAATATTTATTTCCTAAATGATCTGTTCCGACATGTTCTTTTACCACTCCAAATGTTCTTCGCAACAGAGAGGTAATACGACTCATCACTATAAGTTAAATATCTGTTATATTCTCTCCTAGTGCACATACATGCACATTTGTTTTGAGTCGTAGGTTACACGATTACCTAGTATTAATACTGTCATGTGATTGGTTCTTGCTCCCGCTCTGACCAATCGGTGTTCGCGTTGTATACTCGTCACAACATGGCTGCCTCCTATTCAACAAAGTGCACAACAATTATATCAAAAAGCTAAAACAGATCATTTTTATTTAATGTGTTGTGCAGAATGAATTTGTTTAGGTTAAAAACGCGGTTTTACAGGCTAAACAATCGCCACACAAAAGCTAGGGTAAAAGACTGTAAACAGTACCATCTGTAATGGTGATTTTACTCTGACGACAGTCATATCGAACAATACACAAATAAACATTAAAGCTTCAATGTCTTTGCAACGATGCTGAGTTTTCTTTATGCCAGGCAATCAGGGCTTGACGACCCAGTTCGCCTGAGACGTGCAGAGTCTACAAGAAGGTAATGTTTTTTTCGAGGTTTCTTCTTGAAGACTTTTTTTTTGAAAGACATACATATATAACCAAGAGGATAAACAAAGCAAACAAGTAAATAATAATAACAAATAATCAAAAGATTTGAGAAAAACAAAACAGTTAAATAAAACCTTTAAATGTTTACAAATATCAACACATTTCATTATTATTATTATTTTTTTTTTTGTATTGTTTGATGATATTAACATTCAAGTATTATTACGTTTGCTGGAATAGAGGAGGATGTTTGACTAGCAAATGGGATTATATATTTTTTATTCATAGTTTTTAAATACATACATTTAATTTGATGTCACATTTATCTAAAAAGTCATTGAAAAAGTTAAACTATACTGTATCTCTAGGGTGCTGAGTCTGGAGTTGAACCACAACAGAGATGTTGATCGTATTCATGGCAATGGAATTAACACCCTGGACATTGAGGTTATTGATGGAAGATAGTAAGTGTACTATAACCATAGAATTCACATTTATTATTATCGGTCAAAAGTTTTTGAACAGGAAGATTTTTAATGTTTTTTTTTTTCTTTTGCTCACCAAGCCTGCATTTATTTGATCCAAGTTACAGTAAAAATTAATATATTTAAAATATTTTTACTATTTAAAATAACTGTTTTCTATTTTAATATATATATTTTGAAATGTAATTTATTTCTGTGATTTCAAAGCTGAAATTTTTAGTCACATGATCCTTCAGAAATCATTCTAATATTCTGATTTGCTGTTAAAAATATTATTATTATTATTATGTTAAAAATGTTTCAAGTTTCTCTGATAAATAGATCAGTTCAGAAGAATAGCATTTATCTGAAATAGAAATATTTTGTAACATAATAAATGTCTTTATCATCACTTTTGATAAATTTAAAGCATCCTTGCTAAATAAAAGTAAGTAAATAAAATTTATTTTCCCCAAAAAATCATACTGACTCCAAGCTTTTGAATGGTATAGTATATGATTTAAAAAAAAAAAAAATGCTGATCTTTCTGTTCATCAAAGAATCTTAAAAAATGTGCTCAACTGTTTTAAATATTGATGATAATAATAATAATAATAATAATAATAATAATAAAATATTTCTTGATCAGCAAATCAGCATATTAGAATGATTTCTGAAGAATCATGTGACACTGAAGACTGGAGTAATGATGCTGAAAATGTAACTTTGATCACAGGAATAAATTACATTTTAAGGTATATTCAAATAGAAAGCAGTTATTTTAAATAGTAAGAATATTTCACAATATTACTGCATTCGCTGTATTAAGTATTTTGGGGAATTCTTAAAAAAAATATTAAAAATCTTACTGTTCAGAAACATTTGACTGTTAGTTTATATGCATAATACACAATTATTTTCTTGTGATGACCCCATATAACATCGAGACAGTAAACACAGCAAATATCTGGCCTTTTTTGCATTCCAGTATGTTGTCAGGTGGATCTGATGGTGTAATTGTTATCTATGACTTGGAAAACAACAGCAAGAAACCTCAATACACTTGCAAAGCAATCTGCACAGTGGGCAGGTCAGTATGGCTTCTTCCTTTCACAGTGATTCAGTGACCACCAGATGGCAGTATAATATTTTCAGATTTTATTGTGTAGTTTTCATCTTAATGTTAACCTCTGTTTTTCTGTGAAGGTCCAGTCGGCATGTACACAAATTCAGCGTTGAAACAGTCCAATGGTACCCGCATGACACTGGTATGTTTGTATCCAGTTCGTTCGACAAAACCATGAAAGTCTGGGACACAGAAACTCTGAAGGTGTGTGAATGTCCTTGTCTTCAAGATTACTGATTTATTTTTTTCTTTCTTTATATTTAGAATATTATTTTGTTTGTATTCAGTTTTCACTTCTGCTTAGTTGCTAACTGCATTTCATTGGCTCTGTCCTTGTACTCTGCACAATGACAATAGCACTGAATCTAATCTAATCTAAAATATACATGACCACCTGCTTTTACCAAGTCTACATAGTTTTTTTTCACAAATATAATTTAGCAAATTATCCCACAACTGAAAGCAGTAAGCCATTGTGGAACATCCAGTCTGCTCAAACAGAGGCTCGTCTGTGGTGTCAAATGTCCCTTATCTATTGGCCCTTCATCTGGTATTTGCATTGTAACTGACACACAGGAATGGTGCCCAAACAACATTCAATGCCTTCTGGTCTTTTAAGCACATCTTAACATTTGTGTATTCCCTTAAATTATTCTTCTTCACATTAGGTTTCACTGAATATGATTATAAATGTGATATGAATATTTATTTATTTATTTGTTTGTTTCAGCCAGCTGAGGAGTTCCAGTTTGATGGCAATGTCTACTGTCATCACATGTCTCCTATAGCCAAGAAGCACAGTCTTGTAGCAGGTGTGTTCTCTGGCCAAACCAAACCTTCTACAGTGCCTTGCGAAATTATTCATACCCCTTCATTTTTTTTACATTTTGTTATGTTGCTGCCTTATGTTAAACTACTTTAAATTACTTTTTTTCCCACATCAATCTGCACTCCCTACTCCATAATGGCAAAGCAAAAAATAGGTTTTTAACATTTGTGCAAATTTATTAAAAATAAAAAACTGAAAAGATCCCGTTGCATAAGCATTCATACCCTTTTCTGGGACACTCGAAATTTAGCTCAGGAGCATTCATATTGCTTCTAGATGTTACAACACGTTGAGTGGAGTTAAACTGTGGCAAATTCATTTGAATGAGTATGATTTAGAAAGGCACACACCTCTCAGAAAAGGTCTAACAGCTGAAAATGCACATCAGAGCAAAAACCAAGTCCTGAGGTCAAGATAACTGCCTGTAGAGCTCAGTGACAGACTTGCGTTAAGGCAATGATCTAGGGAAGAGTTCAGAAAAAAAATCTGGTGCATTGAAGGTTCACAGAAGCTTGTAGCCTCCATTATCCATAATTGGAACCACTAGGACTCTAGAAGATGTCTGTCAGCCCCCATCCAAGCTGACAGAGCTTGAGAGGTGAAAAGGTGAGGCAAAGAATGGCAGATAATTGCCAAATGCAGATGTGCAAAGCTTGTTACATCATACCCAAAAAGACTTGAGGCTGTAAAGGTGCTTCAACTTTGTACTGAGTTAAGGGTGTGAATACTTAAGCAATGTACTTATTTCAGTGTTTTATTTTTAATACATTTGTAAAATTTACAAATCTGCTTTGTCATTATTATGGTGTACGGAGTGTAAACTGATGTGGGGAAAACTAATTTAAAGCAGTTTAACATAATGCTGCAACAAAACAAAGTGTGAAAAAAATGAAGGGGTATGAATACTTTTGCAAGGCACTGTACATGTGGCTGTTCTTTTGCACTTTTGAGCACTTATTACTCTTTGATTTGATTCTTTTGTGTTTGTTTCAATTAAGAATTAATAATCTAGAGTCCCTAGAGCTGTAGAGTAGCACATTCAAATCTTGTAAGCCTTCCAAAAAGAGTGCATTCTTAAATTGTATGCTTTAGATTAATGCTCATATCTGCTGTAGTATATTCTTTAGGTTAAAGTAGAAAAGATGTGAAGGATCTTTATCATTATTATCATTAAATGGGGAGGCAGCAAAACGTTTCCTGCTTTAGATATGAGAAGACAGGAATCCGGGCACTTATCTCCTAAACAAGAAGGACAGGTTATTAACACCTCCATGTCCCATTGTCTCAGTCTTTTCTCTCTTTCTTTTTTTCCCCACAGAGTTTCAATGAATTCATTTCCCACTTCCATTTCTCAGAAAAAAAAAAACTTGTTTAAAAGTTTTTTTTCTTCTTCTTAATAATCTTCCACAGGATAATAACTGAGTATATGCTGAATAGCCAAATATAATATAATATCTATAATATAATATTTATCATAATCTAAGATCTGCCCTCATACATACCTTTGTACATAGTATCAGTATTGTCTTCACTGAATTATTTTTACAAAGTAAACACCTACAAGAAAAATTTCGTCAATTGTGGCAACATGGCCTTTACAGAATTTAGCAACGGTTTCCAACTTCATGAATGTCAAAAATTATTCATCTTGGCAGGGCTTGAAATTGCGACCATTTTGGTTGAGTATGCTCCCAAAATTTAATCTGCGTGACCTCAAATTATATTTGGGAGCATTTGTGCCAGTGCGAGAAATTGTGGTTCTGCTCAATTGGCAAGTGGCTGGTCCTTAATATTCATTGGGTGCTTCTAAATGTTTTTTGTACTACCAAGTAAAAAAGTTAATTTCGGAATTTGAGATTCCCTTTGAGGCATGGTTTGAATCAAAATATCTGTTAAATTTGGCTAGACAGCTCTTAAAGGATAACTATTGCCAAAATGCAACCTGGGCTGTTTTTTTTACTGTACACGAGACAAACTTACATCTAAAAGCATAATTACGACAAACGAGCCGTTTTTGAGATTGACCGTGATTTCGTTTTGTGGTCAATGGCCGGTGAATGGGAGTTCTAGGGGCATAACTTTGAGCGCATCAAAATCGATATTTTTACAACACTAAGAAGGCTCGACACACCATGAAACTTTGCTCGAAGTATCGCCTGGGTCTCTACACATGAACTCGAGCATTGAGAACATTGTTTGTGTACACAGAGTTTACTAAAAAGAAAGGTTTTGAACAACTCACTTACACTGTTTGAGTTTCCGCTCGCGGCCGTCTTGCCAGTCAAGAGGTGTCGATCTCTGAATGTGAATGAAAGGACTCAAATGGACGAAATATTATTCTTATATGAGGCTCTTTTTACAACTAGAAGGTTAATATTGTTTTTCACTTGCGACAAAACAACGAATTAGCCGTGCATTTATATGGAAATATGCTTTAGGAGCTATCCATCCTCGCATTCAGAGATCGACACCTCTTGACTGGCAAGACGGCCGCGAGCGGAAACTAAAACAGTGAAAGTGAGTTGTTCAAAAACTTTCTTTTTAGTAAACTCTGTGTACACAAACAATGTTCTCAATGCTCGAGTTCATGTGTAGAGACCCAGGCGATACTTCGAGCAAAGTTTCATGGTGTGTCGAGCCTTCTTAGTGTTGTAAAAATATCGATTTTGATGCGCTCAAAGTTATGCCCCTAGTACTCCCATTCACCGGCCATTGACCACAAAACGAAATCACGGCCAATCTCAAAAATGGCTCCTTTGTCGTAATTATGCTTTTAGATATAAGTTTGTCTCGTTTACAGTAAGAAAAGTTGTTTTCCAAGTTGTTTCAACTCCTGATTACAGTTACTGGAGATCATCAAACCATATATTTGATTAAGCATGATTATAGACTGAATTTGTTTGCTTATTGTGACTTTGTTAAAATTGTAATTTTTATGACCAAATTATGCTGGAGAATCTGAAGGGCTGACATACTTTTTTTGCAACTGCACAATAAAATCATATTTCAAGTTTTCCCAAAAGATTATCATTTGTATTCTAGTACACAAATCTTATAAAATAACAAAATATTTTGCAACTTCTTGCTATGAATATGTATTGGTGTGAATGTGTTTTGCTCTTAGCACTGGGTTCAGAGCTCCTACAATAACAGTGTGTTTGAGCTGTTGTGTTCTTCTCACTCGGCTCTATTGTGCTCTGTGTTGGCAGTTGGTACCAAAGACCCCAAAGTGCAGCTTTGTGATCTGAAGTCTGGGTCGCGCATCCACATCCTTCAGGGTGAGTAATGCCTGTTGCTTCTGAATGGAGACAGCCCTGGTGAAGACATATTGTACAGTCATGGCCAAAAGTTTTGAGAATTACATAAATATTGGAAATTGGAAAAGTTGCTGCTTAAGTTTTTATAATAGCAATTTGCATATACTCCAGAATGTTATGAAGAGTGATCAGATGAATTGCATAATCCTTCTTTGCCATGAAAATTAACTTAATCCCAAAAAAAACTTTCCACTGCATTTCATTGCTGTCATTAAAGGACCTGCTGAGATCATTTCAGTAATCGTCTTGTTAACTCAGGTGAGAATGTTGACGAGCACAAGGCTGGAGATCATTATGTCAGGCTGATTGGGTTAGAATGGCAGACTTGACATGTTAAAAGGAGGGTGATGCTTGAAATCATTGTTCTTCCATTGTTAACCATGGTGACCTGCAAAGAAACAGATGCAGCCAACATTGCGTTGCATAAAAATGGCTTCACAGACAAGGATATTGTGGCTACTTGCACCTAAAGGAAAGAATTAAATTCTTGTTAAGAAGGCTTCATGGCGTCCAAGAAAGTCCAGCAAGCGCCAGGATCGTCTAATAAAAAGGATTCAGCTGCGGGATCGGAGTGCCACCAGTGCAGAGCTTGCTCAGGAATGGCAGCAGGCAGGTGTGAGCGCATCTGCACACACAGTGAGGCCAAGACTTTTGGAAGATGGCCTGGTGTCAAGAAGGGCAGCAAAGAAGCCACTTCTCTCCAAAAAAAACATCAGGGACAGATTGATCTTCTGCAAAAAGTATGGCGAATGGACTGCTGAGGACTGGGGCAAAGTCATATTCTCCGATGAAGCCTCTTTCCGATTGTTTGGGGCATCTGGAAAAAGGCTTGTCCGGAGAAGAAAAGGTGAGCGCTACCATCAGTCCTGTGTCATGCCAACAGTAAAACATCCTGAGATGCTTCTTCCAACAATCCAACAACAGTTTGGTGAAGAACAATACATTTTCCAGCACAATGGAGCACCGTGCCATAAGGCAAAAGTGATAACTAAGTGGCTCGGGGACCAAAACGTTGAAATTTTGGGTCCATGGCCTGGAAACTCCCCAGATCTTAATCCCATTGAGAACTTGTGGTCAATCCTCAAGAGGCGGTTGGACAAACAAAAACCCACTAATTCTGACAAACTCCAAGAAGTGATTATGAAAGAATGGGTTGCTATCAGTCAGGATTTGGCCCAGAAGTTGATTGAGAGCATGCCCAGTCGAATTGCAGAGGTCCTGAAAAAGAAGGGCCAACACTGCAAATACTGACTCTTTGCATAAATGTCATGTAATTGTCGATAAAAGCCTTTGAAATGTGCTTTTAAGTGCTTGTAATTATATTTCAGTACATCACAGAAACAACTGAAACAAAGATCTAAAAGCAGTTGAGCAGCAAACTTTGTGAAAACTAATATTTGTGTCATTCTCAAAACTTTTGGCCACGACTGTACTCATTTAAAAGCCAAAGGCTCAAGTGTTTTAAACAGATATGGGTCATCAAATCCTGGCCATATTAGCAGCAATTTTCCCGACATGTATAGTGATGAAAGCTAAATATTAAAGGTCATGGATGAATATTTGCTGAGTAATTTACTATCTTGTAAAGGGTAGTCAAAGTGGCAATTTTCACCTGAGATTCAGAGTCAAGTTACGGGGGGTAAAAATGAATTCATAAAGATGCAGAAACCACAACAAATACCTTGTGTTTGTGCACATTTGGCGAATAAAGTTCATTCTGATTCTGATATAATTAGCATACGTGTTTCACTTTTTGTGAAAAGAAAGCACTCCTACAACAACTTCTGAAAGTGAACAGTACTGTTTTACTAGCATTACATAAAAATGTCATTTTTAACATTAGTGTAATGATTTTAACATCAGTTTAGGAAATAATAAAAAAGAAAATATAAAACACTGCTTAGTCTTCACTCTATGAGTTCAAAATCCACTGATTCTTATTTAAGCTACAAAAGTTATTTAGGCAAGAGCAGTGACTGATTTTCTCTTTTTCTTTTGTTCATGGCCCCAAATTTTGCAAGCTGTATCGATATGCATATTGCGATATGTACACTTGCGATATTTTGATAATTGCAGTATATTGCACAGCCCTACTTCTTTTCTTTTAAAGAGGGATGCCTGAAGAACTAGTAATGTTGAAACTAGAGATGTATCTTGTTTCCTTCTGTCAAGACAACTGCATTGAACATAGCTGTCTGAGTGCCATAAGTATTATTTGTCCAAAGTTCACATGCCTATAGCTCAGGAAGTATTAATGATTTCACAACATGATATTTTCATTTTCAGAGGTTGGAAACCAAATGTTGGTCACTTTGTATACAGCTGATAGTTATTTTATTTAAAGAACAATGAAGAAATAATGTTGAAATTAGAATTGTATCTCGAAAAGTGCTGTTTCCCCTTTTTTGAATGGTCATCATTGGCACATAATGCAACAAAAATTGCTAAAGTCAACAGATTTTACTAATTGACCTACCAATCTCTGTGTAAAAATAACATGATGAAGTCATCTTTCTGAAGTCATTTTTAACCTGTATTTTGACTCTGAATCTCAGGTGAAAATTGCCATTTTGACCCCCCTCTACAAAATAGCGGATTACTCAGTAAATATTCATTCGTGACATTAAATATTTTGGCTTTCATTAGTACACATGTCTATCTTTCTTCAGAATAAATATTAGTAAAATCAAAAATTTAAGCTGGGGACCTCTGGTTGAGTTCTCACGGATTGACCCTGCTGTAACTACATTTTTGTTTACATTGTTGATCCATCCCTTACACCTTAACCCATTTAAACCGTTTAAACCTACCCATATGACCAAACCTACCCCTAACCTTACCCGTAGCCCACCTCAATAGCAGCAAAAGTGTTTTTCAATACAAAATGAACATAATAAGTACACTGTTCTATTTTTTGATGTAAGTGCATAGTAGTTAGGGGCACTTAATATAAAGTTACTGACCCCAAACTTTTGAACAGGAGTGTACAAACATTGAGAGTTAGTTTAAAGTCTCAGTTATGATAAAAACAAGTTTTCCCTTGCAGGTCACAGGGGCGAGATCCTTTCAGTGAGATGGTCTCCACGATATGAACACATCCTGGCCACAGCCAGGTAAGCACTTCCACACCTGCACAAATGTCAATGCACTTACCTTTCTTTGCTGCTATAACAATAAACAGCCACATATTGTGCTTTTTGAAGCCGTTTTTATTTATTCAGGTAAATTTAGTTTTTTTTCTATATTCAAGCCGCATGCAGTTTCAAAAGCATAATGTAATCAGTCTTCTCAACAGATTCAGCGCTCACCTGCTGTTTGCGTAATGTGAATGAATTGAGAGTGAGATAATTAACCATTGGGGACTTTTGAAACTGTCCTTCCTGTTTGGAAAATTAAGAAAACAGAGCTGTGCGTCAGTCTTTTTGCAAAAACCATGTAACAAGTAACCTGCCGATCACAATCTTAACCACTCTTTCAAGCACATGAAGAAACTGATTGTAGGAAGACTTTTAGGCATTTTGGCATCTGTTTTGTTTGGCATCTAAAATTCCCAAATGAGGATTGCCTAATTTAGGTGGGCATAGGAATGATTAAAGATGTTACCATTACGTAAACAGAGGGATCAAACTTGTTTAAAAACCAGTTCTGAATCTGTTCTGACCAGCTGTAGGAGATTTCTTCATCTTGCATTATTGCTAGTAACTCTTGTGCAATGGATTTCCCGTCAGCACTGACAGTAGAGTCCGTGTCTGGGATGTGAGAAGAGCCTCGGGGAGTCTTTTTACTTTGGATCAGCACAATGGGGACAAATCCAAGGCCTCATCTGAAGCAGGTTAAATCACACTTCTTTCATCAAGTTAAATGTGTTTTAATCTTTACTTGATACTTTAGGAAAATGAACTGCAAGCTGTTGTACCCAGATAAATTTGTGCTTAACATTTGAGAGGTCATTCTTAAGAGGTGTCCTCAAAATACTATTTAATGTGTGCATTCTATGAAATGCATTTATGTGAATGAATATTGCTATTTAAATAGTGCATAAGTATTGATATGTAATTTTAAAACAAATTCAGATGATATGTTTTTCTGTTGCCATTGAGTGCAGAAGCAGAACGAAGAATATATATAAAAGTTATATAAAATATATATATAAGGGATCAGTAAGATTTTTAATGTTTTTTAAAGAAGTGTTTCCTACTCATCAAGGCTGCATTTATGTGATTAAAATACAGAAAAAAACTGTAATATTGTAAAATATTATTGCAATTTAAAGTAGTGTTTTTCAATTTTTTTTTGTGTTTTAAGCTGAATTTTCAGCATCTTTTTTTTGAATCCGTGATTATTTTTTTAGGATTCTTTGATGAATAAAACATTAAAAAGAATTAAATTTATTTAAAATAGAAATCTTTTATAACAATATACACTTCCGTTCAAAGTTGTTTGAAAGAAATTAATACTTTTATTCACCAAAGATGTGTTAAAGTAATAAAAAGTGATTGTGAAGTCATATTGTTAGAAAAGATTCCTATTTTAAATAAATGCTGTTCATTTGAACTTTTTACTCAGTATCACAGATAATGAAAATTCAGCTTTGCATCACAGGAATAAATTATATTTTAAAGTACATTAAAATAGAACGGCAGAATATGAATATATATATATATATATATATATATATATATATTCAGTGAGGTCAATAAGTATTTGATCGCCCTGTGATTTTGCAAGTTCTCTTACTTAGATATCATGGAGGGGTCTACAATTTTCAGCATAGGTACATTTCCACTGTGAGAGACAGAATGTAAAAATAAAAATCCGGAAATCACATTTTTTTTACAATTTATTTGTGAATTACTGTGTCAAATAAGTATTTGATCACTTGAGTCAAAAAAGTTTTATATTTGGTACAGAAGCCTTTGTTAACAATTACAGAGGTCAAACGGTTCCTGTAGTTCTTCACCAGGTTTGCACACACTGCAGGAGGGATTTTGGCCCACTCCTCCATACAGATCTTCTCTAGATCTGTCAGGTTTCGGGGCTGTCGCTGAGCAACACGGAGTTTCAGCTCCCTCCAAAGATTTTCTATTGGATTTAGGTCTGGAGGCTGGCTAGGCCACTCCAGAACCTTGATATGCTTCTTACGGAGCCATTCCTTGGTTTTCCTGGCTGTGTGCTTTGGGTCATTGTCATGTTGGAAGACCCAACCACGACCCATCTTTAATGCTCTGACTGAGGGAAGGAGGTTTTTGCCTAATGTCACAATACATGGCCCCATTCATCCTCTTCTTAATACAGTGCATTCGTCCTGTCCCCTGTGCAGAAAAACACCCCCAGAGCATGATGCTTCCAGCCCCATGCTTCACTGTAGGTATGGTATTATTGGGATGATACTCATCATTCTTCTTCCTCCAAACACGGCGAATGGAGTTAAGACCAAAAAGTTCTACTTTGGTCTCATCTGACCACAGGACTTTCTCCCATGACTCCTCTGGATCATCCAGATGGTCCCTGGCAAACTTCATACGGGCCTGGACATGGGCTGACTTAAGCAGGGGAACCTTCCGTGCGATGCAAGATTTTAAACCATGACGTGTTAGTGTATTACTGATAGTAGCCTTGGAAACGATGGTCCCAGCTCTCTTCACGGCATTGACCAGCTCCTCCCGTGTAGTTCTGGGCTGATTCCTTACCATTCTTAGCGTCATTGATACCTCATGAGGAGAGATCTTCCGTGGGGCCCCAGTCTGAGGGACATTGACAGTCATCATTAGCCTCTTCCATTTTCTGACAATTGCTCCAACAGTTGTTCTTTTTTCACCAAGCTGCTTGGCAATTGCCCCGTAGCCCTTTCCAGCTTTGTGAAGGTCTACAATTTTGTCTCTTGTGTCTTTTGACAGCTCTTTGGTTTTACCCATGTTGCTGCTTATGCTGCGTTCCAGGCAGGTTTTTAAACTGGTAAATCACCACTTCAAACCATGACTCACGACTTTGTAGCATTCCAAGCAAGTCACGCCAAACTGCCTGGAATTATTATT